>NW_019392904.1:1083254-1470454 GCF_000648675.2 Cimex lectularius | reverse complement strand
GAGAGAGAGAGAGAGAGAGAGAGAGAGAGAGAGAGAGAGAGAGAGAGAGAGAGAGCGAGCGAGAGAGAGAGAGAGAGAGAGAGAGAGAGAGAGAGAGAGAGAGACAGACAGACAGACAGATAGACAGAGCGTGTGCTTGATCAGGTTGTCCAAAAATATTTGAATTGTTTTATAGATTCCTTTCATAAATCTGAATTCCTTTGTAGTTCTTCTAAGGAAGTTTTCTTTTGTAAAACTTTATTTTTACCAATAAATCAACTCCATCAAATTATGATATATTTAAATGGTTATATTATATATAATATGTAATATATTTAGTGTAACGTTACTTAATTATTTTCTTGATCATTGTTTTTTCAAGTTAACAATGGCCATGTAATATATTCAGTTACATTTAGTTATTTACCTCAGACCTTTTACCCCAGTTGTTACACGGGTTGAACTATGACCCTAGACCATCACCACTATCAATGATCCAGTTTTAAAACTGCATCCTTTAATGGACCAGTTTTGACTGTTGATCCCGGGGTTGATCTGCCCTGGCTGACCCAGCCTCCGCTCCACTTCACCCCTTGTAGCAACATGTCAGGTTGAACCAGTTATAACTGTTAAACGTTTACTGTTTGGAACGTGTTGACGTGATTATTATCGATGGAAGAAGTTAAAATCTATACATTTTAATATTGGTAATTTGATTAATTATTTCGAGACGATTCTGATTCTGTGATTTATACTGACGATTTTCCCGTTTATTGTTATTTCATAGGGTTTATAAAATTAAAATTTTCGTTTAATTTTCTTTTCCATTTCGTGAAAAGTGTTAACGAAGGGGCCGTCAAGGGCAAAGGACGCCGGGCCGTCTTTATTGAATTGACCGCTGCCGGAAGCTCCTCGGGTACTTATTAAGCCCCCGGGGTGACGGGTATTAAAAGATGAGCCGGCGGTTCGCCTGGGACGAAAGGTGAAATTGCCCCCTAAGATCAATAGGCTCCTCGGCTGGGCAAATTGAATTCTCGGCCACAGGACGGGGCCCCTTCTGTTATAAACTGTACCTTGTTACAGCCACCTCAGGCCACTGCTCCCCCATTCCGAGGAACCCGACCGTTTTATACACTACCCCCTTTGTACCTACGTCTATTGTAACGCTACAACTTTTTTTTCATATTGATTTATTTGTTTATATTTTAATTAATATGTTGAAAAACATGATATTAATTAAATTACAGATTATTCAGTACTATATTTGATTTTTATGAATCTTTACACAAAACTCAATGATATTAACTGAACGATTCATTTGTTTTAACCCCAAATCACTCTTTTATTATGAACTTTCCTTATTATATCTTCAGTGACCTGTTGTTCATATCTAAATCGTGACGTTTTAAGTCTCTTTCATAATTGAAAAAATAACTCTAAACAGCTTGCAATGAATCGTTTTTGTACGTATTTTTTTATTAGAAGGATAAAAGGGGAAATTTATTTCTGTGAAGATATCCAGATAAATTATCCTTCTGCCACAAAGGACATCGCAAGGGGACGTGTGAGAACCGGCGGAGTGAAAAGAGTCAAGTAGACCGCGACGTAGGGTCGGGAGAGGCCTTATCTAAGATCTGCCGTATTCAAATGGCAGTCAATGGCAATTATTCTTCAGCTGGGGGACGCCGTCTGCATAATGAAGATCCTATCGCTAGGATGACTTGATGTGAGTTGCTCTACTATGGACGTTTTTTGACCAAGAGGGTTGACACTGCCAGGGGTCAAGAGAGAAGACTTCAAGCGGAATTTAATTTCTTCCATACTTCTTTGTTCAGGGTAAAATTTGCTGCTAGTGATTTTAAAACTGCAACAATACAAAAAAAATTTCTCGTCCTTCTTTCTCTTCTTTCATTAACTTGATCGCAAGCCATGGAGTATATTTTACTTATTGTAGCTAATGTTTCTATGAGTACAATAGTTTTTTTGTAATATTTCTTTCTTGAAAAATGACAGCGTAGAAACGTGATGACAGATGTATCCTCGAATGCATAAAAGCGCACATGCCGGTCGGATCGCAAATTCGGGGTCCGTTGAATTTCTATTAAAAACAGATCTGGTCGTGCGCCTGGAAGTAGAATTCCGGTGCGTGTTTGATGAAGGGTCATAACGAGAGGAAGACGGAGCCTTTCGACTGCAATATCTCTCGGATATTGGAGAAGAGATTTAATACCAATCTGGAAAGGCACATCGAAGCAAAACGCGTTTCGATGCCGCACTGCTCTCCGGGGGCTTGGATGTCTTCTTATTGTCTTTATCATTCGATTCGAAATCTCGTTTTAACCTATCGACAACCGAAGCTTACTATGATGATATATATATACTATGATATGATTAGCGAAATAAATATGCAAATAAAGCTACATGGTGTGTTAGAAAACTATTAAATTTTTCCGACTTCTGTCTACGTCTCCTGCCTGGGTATACACACTTGAAATTTAGCGGGAGAAAGAGAAGAGAATAGAGAGAAGAGAGAAAGAGAGAGATCGAATGAATGAATATTGTTTTATTTAAATAATTTCGCAAAATTAGTTACAACTTGAAATAATAAACAGATAACTAATAAAGGTGATAATAAATAGATGAACTACGTGCAATAATATCCAATATTATTAGAAGTATATAATTACCTTAAAGTAAATAAATGAATTTTAGATAATAATAGTAAATTCATAGTAAGTTAGGCCTTACACTTAATGCGTAGTATGAATAACGTTATTATTAATAAAAATAACAACAAAAAGAGAGAGAGAAAGAGAGAGAGAGAGAGAGAGAGAGAGAGAGAGAGAGAGAGTGAGAGAGAACAAATTAACATTTACACATGCACACGATGTCAACGTGATGTCATTTCAGGTTGTCAGTCCGATTCAATACTGAATTATTTAAAAAAAATATATAAATATATCTGGTGATTAGTGATCGTTAGTCTATGATTATTTGGAAATCATGAGATGCGGTCTGGGGTGATGTAGGTTTCAGAAAAACATTTTCTTTATCATGCCTTTTTTCCACATCCTACGTGTATTTGTTAAATTTAAACAATGTTTGTAAATCGCAGGCTCTGAAGATGATCTCAATAAAGATCGAAACGTTGGCATTATAACGAAAATGGTTTTCTGAAACCTACATCACACCAGACCGCATCTCACGATTTCTGAATAATAATGAATGAATATTGTTTTATTTAAATAATCTTGCAAATTTAAGTGGCGAACTATTAATAATAATTAGAAATTATAGTTGACAATAAATAGATAATACACATACAATAATTTTGGATATTATTAGATCTACCCAATTATAATAAGGTAGATATAAGGTTTTTAGATAATAAATATAGGATTTTAGATAAATTATAAACATATCCTATAATGTTTGTATAATAGCGTTGTAGAGAGTGGAGAGGTAGAGGTAGGAAGAGAGGGGATAGATAGATAGATTGATAGATAGATGGACAGATAGATGGATTGATTGATTTATTAACGATTTAATACAGGCAAAAGTTACGCCGTACTCATAACGTGTAGCATCATTCTTTATTATTAATAAAAATGATAAGTGTGAAAGAGAGAGTGAGTGGGGGGAGAGGAGAGAGAGATTGAGTGAGAGAGAGAGGAGGAGGATGTGAGTGATAAAAAAAGAGAAAAAAGTAAATTAACTTGTGTGTGTATATGAATATAATTGAATCAAATTAATTATATAATTATAGAGTGAGCAACAAAGGTTATTAACTGACGCTGACTTTTTTTATCTCAACGTTAAATAATTGCAAAGAATTAATTTGGTCAAGCGGACCACGAAACCTAATAAAATGTGATAAGCAAAACGTAGACTACACGACATTTGAAAAATGGCAAAAAGGAGGGAAACTTCAAAAAGGTGGGGTTGAGATGGGAAGTTAGTGTCCGAGTGGATCGAGGTCACGATAGCTCAAGTGGTAGAGCAGCAGCGTATCTAGCCGAAGATCGTGGGTTCGAATCCCGCTTGTGATGCTGACTTTTTTATATCAACCAAAACCTTAATTAATTAAAAAAATTAACTTGGTCTAGCGGACCATGAAACCTAATAAAATGTTATTAACTTTCCTCACAACATTTTATGTTAGTTGTTAATATGTATCATTCACTTGTGATTAAGTGTTGAATTATATAGATGATACAGTAAGAAAAAACAACCTTTGTATGTGAATATTGGTTAATCTGTTTGAAATTATCCTAGTGTACGTTTGTTTACTTGTTTTCTAAATGTTCATGTATCTTTGTTTGCGGGCGTGCACGAAGGTTTTTTGTTTGTTTTTATGTACAAAACATGATTTCAGTTAAGCATCTATAAACCCAATATTGACATATAATTTTACTTAAAGGTTTACAATGCTTTAACTCACGCCATTGCGCCCCCTTTGGCCCCTCGGAGCCATGTGAGATTATCTTTTTGATTATCTCGAGAGGCACTTAGCTTCTTTTTTAGTGCGCAATTAACGTTACTGGTACCATATTTTTATGTTTTGTGTTGTTGTATATATCAGTTTTGTGGTATTTATTGGTTTTAATAAACAAAAAATTAGGAATGTTGATAAATTGTACAATAAAGGGGAAAACATGCAAATGTTTTCCAGGCATGATTTGATAATTTGATTTTGTTCTAATTGCCACAATAAAAAATTATTCTTTAATCTTTAAGTCTCAACCACTGTTCCAGCAGTTCATGACGTGGCCGTTTGGGAGGAAAGACCCCGACCCGGCAGCGGTTCGAGCAGAGCTTTACCATTCTGTTATCCGAGCCTTAAAAAAAGAAGAATCCTTTACGATTTATGCAAGTTAAATCCTGTTTAGCCAGGTGCGGGGATAGGCAGATGATAGTCTAATCAGGTCTCGCATGCAGATGGCACACACCGTCCCAGGTAGGAAAGGTCCCCCAACAAAGGACATAACCCTTGACATGGGATCCCGACACAATTACCCAGTCAAACAGCTGAGGCACATGTTAAATATCTAATATTTGTTACCAGTCTGAGCAATATTCTGCATGGCTCGTGGCAGACTTCACGCAAGATAATATTTCCTCAAATTGTCTGATGAAAACCATATCGAGAAAAAGCATTACAAAATTGGTTTTATGTTTTACAACCTTATGAAAGTTAACAATTACAATGTATTAAATTTAATAATTCACATTATAACGAATAGTTACTGATTACTGGTTTGTTTGAGCTCAAATCTGCACACACATGTACGGAATTGAGCCTATCATTTCTCGTAAGCCACCGGCAATTCCACAATGAATTACTGGCAGGATTTGAAAATCACTCACCTCGGGTGTTGGTAATCGGGGGTCAGACCTCGATTCGTTCAGCCCGGTGGCACCTCGGTAGGTTGGGTCCTTTTAAAAACATAGTTCCTACTCACAGTAAGTTGTTATCCAACGATCCGGATTTCGAGCTTTTAGCTCATCATCAGGTTGTAGAACTCCTTCAAGGAGTAGGAACTATCTTTTTAAAAGGATTGAACACCGCACTCACTCCACCATTCATCATTTCTACCGAGGTTGAGTTCTGGGATCTGTCAGCAGTTAGATCATTTCAGTACCCAACGCAATCAGTTCGTAAATCCAAAACCATTCGCTCTCTCACTCATTCATAAATACAATTATTTCCTATTTGCCACAATTAGGGCAATACTCGATATACCTCCATCACCCTTTTTACACATATTGTATTATATAATATACCTAATTGAGGGTCGATGTGTACTCATTCAGCCATTTACTCTCTTACACTACACATTCACGCTAATAAATACATTCAATCTCAACACATGCTATGGGCAATATACAATGAAACAACCCTGTTTCCTCCAAGAATCGCAACTGTGCTCAAACATAATTCTCATATCAGGAAGCATTCCTACGCGCCAAAAACAAATAGGCATCTAGTTACTTAGAATGATAAAAAAATAAGGTAAGTTCGGTGAAAATGGCAACAGTGTGATTTAATTTTTATACAGCCCACAATCAAGCAGAAATGATAACATGAACGAAATTTTTAGTTAAGTAAATTTCTTTTCTATATTTTACAATTATTTTTTCCTTTACTCTTCCAGAAGAACTTGTATGTTCTGTACGTTTTAAAAATATAATTTGAACTTTTTATAAGGAAAAAATAAATAGACGACAAGCTCACTTAAACTGTAATCAAATCTTAATAATAAGCACCAACCTTTTGAAAAATGGATAATACCCGAATAGTTAGAGTCAGGTAGGTGTCACATGCCTGATTTATTCATGAACCGTCGGTAAACTGATTTGAGGATCAGAGGAGCTCATGATGGCTGGAGCTGGCGGCAAAGGGCGCGGAGGGTAATTTGAGGGGGATGTCTTCATCCGGGCGTATGAATGCTTGAGGACTGCTCGGCAGAGATAGCCATTTCCCTCGCATCCAATAACGCCCTGGGTCCGGGCACCTATAAATTTAAAAATCCACTTTTTCCCTGCCCCACGGACATTTGATGCGGCCCCTGTTTATCCCGAAGGCCGCTAAAAGCTTTCCGTATCTATTTCAATTCCACGGGGGCCCCACGAGCTCCCATATGACACTTTTTTACTCAAAGGGAGTCTTACGACAAGTGACGTAAACTTTTTGAGTTTTTAACATTATGCTAAAATTGTTAAATGTTAATAACTGTCTACTCACATCATCCTCACCGAAAAATTCAATTTTTACTGTTTACATACATTTTAATAGATGCAAGTGTTGTGTTTTCTTAATCGGTTGTCTTACTGATTTCTTAACTTACAACAAGTGTTATCAGTGTATAAAACAACGTATACATTTTTAAAATTCTATTTAGTTAATAAATCAATGAGCATTTCTGTTCTCTGTTTCTACCACACACTTAAATATTCTCTCTCTCTCTCGCTGTCTCTCTCTCTCTCTCTCTCTCTCTCTTTTTCACACACACCACTCACATACACACATTTCAACTTCTTGTTGGCCAACGGTTTTTAGGAAATAACTTTACATCTTGCATTTTGACCGATTCCTGAGGGCACTGGCATCGTTCAGAAACTTCGCAAAATTTTTTCCAATCAAACCTCAGGAGGAATACTTAGATGGGCTTGTGTTGGGTACTAGTTCATCAATGGTTGACAGTCAATGAAGCTTCTGATGCATTTCTAAAGAAGGGCCATAATCCACCACCTTGCCACTTCCCTAAATAAATGTGCATTTTTCATGATTTGAATCATAATTGAAGGAATTCTCTCCTATTTCTTAGTGAAAAACGTGTACTTGTTTGAAGTAGGTACGAATAATTAAAATTTTATTTCGCCGTTTAATAATTATTAAAGATCCATTCTGCTTTTGTTCAGCGTGAATGTTCATTACTTGTTGCTATAAAAAGTCCATCGATACAGCAAATAGAGCTGCTGTCTGACCATTGGCCACCTGCTACAGCAACTTATTCAACCGTCTTGTATCAAACTGTTAATAAAATTCATCAACTCATTGAGCTTTGATTGTATTTTCAAATTTTTATTTCATTTATAAATAATTATTTATGTCTCATGATGTTCAATTGGCACTGGGGCACTTACTAGGTCCCTCTACACACGCCAGTTTCGTTGTTACTCTCACATGTTCGGTTTGTTCCATCATCAGATAAGACCTGTTGTATAGATAACTGTATTTACTGCTTGTTTGCTAAAAATAAATAATTCAACAAAAGCACTCATGTTCTAAAACCTTTGTCTTTTTTAATATTGTATACGTTGTTATTATTTTGTCCTTAATATTTCTTTTGATTTATTTTTCACACATTCCTTCGTTTCTCTTTGTGACTCACTCCTTCTTTCAATTTATTATATTTGAATATTTTTCTGTTGCTTTTCTCTCTCATTCAAAATATCACCTACACGCACCTTCTTCTTTCTACTACTACCAACTCATTCACTTTCATTCTCGCGCTCTCTCTCTCTCTCTCTCTCTCTCTCTCTCTCTCTCTCACAGTCACTTCCCAACTTTTGACGTACTTCTACACCGTTTTTCATATCTTTCTTTCTGTAGCTGTCAGTCATTTTGCCTTCATTCCATTTCGGTTAGCCTACATGTTCGTTTGTCGCTCTGCCTGTCTGCATCTCTCTCACCCTCTCTCTCTCTCACTCTCTCTCTCTCTCTAACTCTCACCTCTCTCTCCCCCCTCTACTCCCTCTTGCGCTTTTACACTTCCTACCCACCTTTTAACTTTTGATACATAAACGACTTCTACATAGTTTTTCCTTATATGTATATTTATCAATATCTTTAATTTTTTTTAAATTCATATGTTCTTCTTAATTTTATATCTTCTAACAATCCATGACTGCCTGTATGTCCGTTTGTCGATCTGTCTGTCTCTCTCTCTTTCTCCCTCCCACTCTCTTCGTCTCACTCTCTCTCTCTCTCTCTTTCTCTCTCTCTCTGCCTCCGTTTCTCTCTTTTTCTGTTTTTATCTCAATACTCAATGACCTTGCTACTTATCCTTTTATAACGGTAAATTTTATAAAATATGGTTATTGTTATTGTTTTTAATGGAACAACGTGCGTTTCAATCATTTCTATTGAAATGAAATAAACACGAAGTGTAAAGAGGAGTTTTACAAGGGTCACGGTTCAAGAGCCAACCCGTGCTGGTCCACACGAGGGGCGATGCTGGTCAGAGGCCAGACGAAAACTGGATCAAACCTGTTGATTAGCATAAGGGGGATGTGAATAAGTCATTACACGCAATCATGAATTGCATGCTCCCCTGCGGGGAAAGAACTGTGCATAACGACCGATCTTACTTCCTTGAGTAAAAAGAAAGTACAGACCGAAACAGATGCGGCTGTGTCAAGGTTTATCAGTATTTTATAATGTCATATCCTGAAAATCCATCAATTACATTTTTTTTTTCATAGAGAATTATAAAATATAAAATTACAAAGCTTCGTTTTTCTTTTCTTGTAAAATAACAATAGAAAGCAAGAAAATGACTGACTGAACGTCGGCCCTCGAGCTAACCAGCTGTTCTTATCCATTAGAATTAAATGTAGAGTTTTAGTCCGAAGCCCTATGTGAAACTCGATGCGGTTATAAAATCAAGTGGGATCGCCGTCAGTGCGTCAATGGTGTCTCAAGTGATTTCTCCCATAAACGTGCCAACACATGGGGAAAAAGGCCCCTAACGACGAAAGGGCCCTAAAAAGGTTATTGGTGTAAACACTCGACGGGGTATCGAGTATCGGGACGGATTAGGGGGTAGTTTTTGTGTGAAATTTCGTAGTTTTGTCAAAGAATTACCGTATAATGATGACGGGGGAGCAGGTCTCATTGTGGCCCAATCGTTTTTTCTAGGCTTTGTCAGTTTTTCCCCCTGGAGGGCGCAGACTTGGGAAAAAATCCGTCCTTTTGTCACGACCCGTCGTAATAACTTTACTAGGGTAAACTGTGCCTGGTGCAAAACAAGTGCAATAGCCCTTGATCTTTATAAAAAAAAATCACATCTCGTCTTTTTTCGTGTAACGGAATTTGTTTGGGAGTTTTGGAAAGGTTAGGGGAAAGGACCTCGATGACTGTCTAAGCGAAGATTGTAACAAAAAGATCCCAATAGTGTTTCCTGTCTCAAAAATAAATTTCAATTAATTTATTAGGAAAATACTTCTTTTGATATATCTATGACAGATTGATCGAAGTCGAATTGAAAATTGAAAGACTAGAAGATCGGGGTGTTGCTAATGGAACATCATTAATGACATGCAGGTAAAATAATACAAAATTCTTTTAAGAATACAAAATTACTGCCAAGAAGAAGTTAAATTTTAAAGATAAAAGCAAGGCTAACAGTGATTAATTATTGCTATATTGAATCATTATTGTAAATAGGATCCATTGAAATTGTTAAGTAATACAACTTCCATTCCATTATCTTTGGCTGCTTTGACAAAGGGATAATACAGAGTTAAGTGAATTTGCATTGAACATTACTTTGTGGAAAATATCGCATAAATTAGTTATTTTGTAAAATGTATATACAACCTTTGAATTAGTTAATCGGTATTTAAGGTAATTGGTTGAGATAAAAATGTTAGTGTCACAAGCGGGATTCGACCCGACGACCTTCGGCTAAATACGCCGCGGCTCTACCACTTGAGCTATCGTGACATCGATAAACTATGACACTAACTTCCCATCTCAACCAAGACCTTAAATGCAGATTAATTAATTGAAAGATATTATTTGGTCAAGCGGACCAAGAAAATAGTGAATTTACTAAGTTAAATGAAGTATAACTTGACTATATCCCTCCGTGGCCATTTCATTTGTCGTCGAGGATCAAATAAATTACACGACATTTGAAAAATATCAAAAATGGCAAAAAGGAGGGAAAATTCAAAAGGTGGGGGTTGAGATGGGAAGTTAGGGTCCGAGTGGATAGAAGTCACGATAGCTTAAGTGGTAGAGCAGCGGCATATTTAGCGGAAGGTCGTGAGTTCGAATCCCGCTTGTGACATTGACTTTTTTATCTCGACCAAGACCTTAAATACAGATTAATTAATCGAAAGATATTATTTGGTCAAGCGGACAACGAAAACTAGTGAGTTTATATAAAACGTATTAAATACGTTACAAACTACACTTCCCATTAGAAACAAAAAACAAAAATGGTCAACTTTGGAAATGCACCAGCCTTTTAGGTCACAGACACAAGATCTCAAATTTTAGTCAATTTTACGCTCAACAAGGTGGCTTTTTTAAAAATATTTTCCTGTTCAGTTATTCACCAGTAAATTCAAAAATTCGGGAACTTGTTAATTTTTCCACTTTTTACAAAACTTCAAATTCAGTTGTGAAGTCAGGAAATCGTCCTGGAGCGGCGCCTTATAGGAATCGATAGGAAAGGATTTGGATTAGCTTTCAATTGGTCACCTTCCAATTGTCCGATTTCTCTACCGTTTTCGACTTATTCGCAATTTTTGGACAAAAAACGTGGTTTTTACGTCCTCATGGAAAAACCGATCACTCTCGCTCCAAATTTTACCAGTGTACCACTCTGGGCAAACCTTTTTTGTTTAAATAACCATGGTTACGTTGTTTTTAAATAACCTTTCTACCCATGACTTATTAGGTTGGTTAATTATGTACATGTGTAATCTGTTTTATTCATGAATAAAAAACTTATTTTATCTCTCAACTTAACACACAGAAAAACACATAACATAATTTTTTAGTATAATTCTGGTTTTAGTAGTAATATTAGTTATAATTTGTACTAAAGACGTGCATATGGAACGATAGACTTAGAGAAGACAGAATATGATAGGTATGAAAGGAGAAGAATAAGTTAAATGGAGATAGAATGAGAGTTGTTAAAAATAGAGAGAGAGAGGGAGAGAGAGAGAGAGAGAGAGAGAGAGAGAAAGAGGAGAAGAGGAGTGAGGGAGGGTGACGGATGAGTGAGAGAGAGAAAGAGAGAGAGATAGATAGATAGATAGATAGATAGATAGATAGATAGAGAGAGAGAGAGAGAGAGAGAGAGAGAGAGAGAGAGAGAGAGAAAAAGAGAAATAACGTGTAAATATAATTAAAATATTTTGCAAAGTCAAATTATTGTTCTGAGATTGCGAGATTTGTAAAGAGAATAAGACAGGAAGAAGAAAAGTTAAATGGAGATAGAGCGAGAGAGGAAAAAATAAAAGAGGAAATAAAGAGATGATGAAGGAGTTCCTTTTGAGTCTGCGAGGTGATGAACCTGTAGCTTGGTCATTTCCGATAATTTTGGTCCTGCTCTCTTTGCTGCTGGTCTTTTGCTTCCTCGTTATGTTCAGTAATCACAAGAAAATACAATACAAAACCACAACTGAAGATGTACTTTAAATACACTTGTAAGCAGACTGGAAAAACAAGGTAAAGTAAAATATATTTAAGTTCGTCTATTTGATTTAAAAAAATATTCTTATTCTTCGAAAGACGCCTTGGCACGTAGGAGCGTTAAAAATAAATAAAAAATTGTATAAGTTTTATATTCATTAAACATTTACTTTTAAACGGTTGTTATTTTGATAGAATTTGTTGTTGTTGGTATTTGAGCTAATTTGTAACCAGAAAACTAATCAAAGTCATAGTTGTGACCTCATGGATTCCCAATACTCAGTACACTTCCTAACTGTTGATATCGCTCTTATCAAGCCGTCGCCGTTAATTTATTAAGGCAACTCTTTGCCTCGGGCAATAATTAAACTCGGGCCAAGCCTCGGATGGAGACATGTTTTGCCATGAAGCCGTGCAAACAAAATTCCCACGAGGTCGTTAGCGTGAATTGAGCCAAGACTGTTTTGACAGCGTTATACTGTGCAAACAGGGAAGGATATCGATTTTCTCCGATCTCGCCGTCTATATTATATCTTGTATTTCTAGTAAAATATTGGGGGACGGAAAAGCAAACAGCGGCGAGCACCGTGGGAGCGAGTCTACAGGTTAGCCTGTTTAAGTTTCCAAAAAAAAAAAAATTAAACATTCAGTTTTCCCTTTCTTTTCCGTTTTTCATAATTCCGCAGACGAGTTTTCCCTGACATAAAAGCAATTATGTGTTTTTTATTGAAACTCAAAGAAAGATTTGCTTATTTGCATGCCTTTATTTCAATTCGAAAATATCAGTTCACCAGGACTTCTGGATTCAAATTATATTTGGTCTTAAGGTATTTGGGTTAGATGTCTCTCTTTAAGAAAACACCCTTCTTGTTATTTTATGTAATTACTTCTTGATAAATAAGGAAGACATTGGAAATACATTTAAAGAAACTAAGATGAAAATATATTTATAAGGGTATACAAATAAATCACTTCATATAAGTTATTGTAAAGCTTAATTTATTTTTTATAGTTGAGAATAAAGCATATTTCTTTGTACACACACCCAGTCCCTCTTTCGATCGTTTCCTAATTTGCACCCTCTTTTTCATTTTTTTTCAGTTAATCTATGTCATTTAGCATTTTATAGAAGGAAAAGAACGATGAAAGATAAGAACGAATAAAAGAAGAATGTGTTAAAATGGGATGCAATAATGAGAATTCGGTCCAGTAATAAATTAAAATAGGGCGTCGGTGGCCGCAAAAGTTTAGGCGTTGACACGGCGATCGTCACTGTAAGGTAAAGGTCCCGGGTTCGAATCCAGCGGCCCTGCATTCGAACCCGACATACTTACAAATAGGTTGCTCTTCCAGAACAGCGGCACCCTCTGCTGTTTCGAACCCTCGCAAAAAAATAAAAAAAATAAAAGGTAACTATTTAAGAAATTCTAAACATGTAAATTTCAACAATAATATTAAAATATATTTTTGTGGAATGCGTGGTATAGATTTATTATTAAATATGTTTAAGTATTTCTTTCTGTATGAATGAAATAAGATTTTTTTCTGTGAACGGTAGAGTTGCGGCAGTGAAATGTTCAACCTGTAGCTTTTCATTCGTCTTCCTATTCCCACTGTTTTTTTAAATATTTATTTTCAGCCAGAGGCGTTACGGTATGTTGACGTGTTCAGTGGTGAATTTGAGGGAGAGAGAATGATTGATTGATTGAGAGATAGAGGGGGTAAATAAATGATATAATATAGTTTTATTTAAACATCTCGCAAATTTAAGTCACATACGACCTACGATTAGCCAGAAAAGACAGAAAGGACAGAGAGAGAGAGAGAGAGAGAGAGAGAGAGAGAGAGAGAGAGAGGGAGAGAGAGAGAGAAAGTGAATGAGTTAGTAGTAAGAGAAAGAAGGGAAAGAGGAAGGTGCGTGTAGGTGATATTTAGAATGAGAGAAAAAAGCAACAGAAAAAATTCAAAGTATGTGTGCAGGTGAGTGCGACAAGGAGAAATACATTGCAAGAAGGAGGGTCACAAATAGAAACCAAGGAATGTGTGAAAAATAATTCAAAAGAAATATTGGGGACAAACTTTTAACAATGGTTGGTACATTTACACATACAAAATTGGAATGAGCAGAACATGAAGCGTGCTTTTGATGAATTATTTATTTTTAGCAAACAAACATTAAATACAGTTATCTATATAACAGTTATTCACTGATGATGGAACAAACCGAACGTGTGCGGGGACCTAGTAAGTGCCCCAGTGCCAGTTGAACGTACAAAGTAAAACAATTGAAAATAAAATGAAAGCTCAATGAGTTAATGAATTTTATTAACAGTTTGATGCAAGACGGTTGAATGAGTTGCTGCAGCAGGTGGCCAAAGATGAAACAGTAGCTCCATTATCTGTATCGATGGTCTTTTTATAGCAACAAGTAATGAACATTCACGCTGAACAAAAGCAGAATTGATCTTTAATAATTATTAAACGGCGAAATAAAATTTTAATTGTTCGTACCTACTTCAAACTTAAGTTCACGTTTTTCACTAAGAAATAGGAGAGATTTAAGAAATTCCTTCAATTATGAATTAAATTTATGAAAAATGCACATTTATGTAGGGATGTGGCAAGGTGGTAATGGCCCTTCTTTAGAAATGCATCAGAAGCTTCGTTGCCTGCCAACCATTGATGAACTAGTACCCAACACAAGTCCATCTAAGTATTCCTCCTCATCAAGTAATGACCATTCTCGTTATTCAGGAATGATGGTTAATGATGATAATATAGTTTTAAAAAATCTCCCAACATTTAGATCACGTACAACCTATGATTAACCAGAAAAGAGAGAGAGAGAGAGAGAGAGAGAGAGAGAGAGAGAGAGAGAGAAAGAGAAAGAAGGCGAAGGGAGTGAAAATACGAAGTAGGGAGGGAAAAGGGTGAGGGACTCATAGAGCCAGAGAATGTGCCTAATTAATAGTGAGACTGATAGAAAAAAAGATAAATGTATACGTACAATAAAACTTAAAGAATTCAGTTCTACATGAGGGCTTAACGTCTAACCGTCGATGTCGTGCACCAAAGGTCAAGCAACATTACAATGCTTTTCACATATTATAACCAATTAAAATTCGGTGGACTGTGCCCGTTTTCGAACCCAGAACCGCTATCATGGGAAATACGACTCGGTCGCCCTAACCAACGTGTTCTCCAAAATTGATATTATATAAGTAAGTATACAAAATGTAATATACAGATACAATTTATTTAGATATCAATGGTTCTTGTCAAATTTACAATAATATAATTTTTCTTTAAATTATGCAAAACTTTTGTTGTTTGTAAATTAATGGGTCAGGTAGACGATCATTTTCTGAAATTTATCTCTGAATTGTATAATTGCAGTAATACAAATACTGCCCCTAGCTTTTGGGGTGAGATATATCATTGTTTGCGATATGTCATGAAAGATGTCACATATGTTACAACATAAAACCAAAACTGACCAGTATGTCTTATGATATTGTTTCTACCTAAGAATTCTCAAACAGCCTGGCATTTGTAAATATTTGATATGGCCTCTCTGGAAAGGACGGTTGTCCATTATTATTCAGGAGAGACGGTGGCTCCTCACGGACCCTCATGCAATATTTAGATAGCCACAACTTAGCGGAAGGGCGACTGTGAGAGGCAGCCGATGAAATATATATTGGTCTGAAGGGAGGTGGGGAAAAGTGAATAGTAGGCATAAGGGCCTGGGCTACTGGCCTGACGTCAGCAAAGGGCGTCGTTAGTGATTGGAGGACCAAAACCCTCGATTCACCCCCTCGGGAAACCGACCCCCACCCGCATCAGCCCCATCCCCCGAGGCCAGGGCTACCTTTGGACGCCGACTCGGCGATTTCAAGGCACATCCAATTTAGACCGGATCAAAAAGTTGCCATTCCCTCTGTATATAGGGCAACCCTCATATCTATTCAACCATGCGTGCCCTTCGAGGTGGGGAGAGGAAACGTGAAAAATAAGTTGACCGAAAAATTGGCTGGGTAAGTCCTTTAGGGCCACGCTCATAAATAAGGTCCCTTAAACTGAGCGTATCTCAAAAATGCAGCCTGGGGTCACCCTTATTCACATTCTACGCGACCGGCTATGGCAACCCTCAGTTAAAAATAGTTACGCCGCTGGTTGTCACAAAAAGAAATATTTTTACCCAGAAGGGTAATTTTTCAAACTAACCAACGTATAAACCAAAGCCCAACGGTAAAGTCATATCAAGTAAGGGATTTACTTATATTCAAACTACAGCGCACAATTTTTTATACAATAAAACAGGTGGAAACGCAAATGCAAAAAAAATGGGCCAAATGTATTGCGAAGTGTACCAAGATATAACACGAATCATCAAATATAAACTTTCACAATAACCTAGTTGTATAAATGAGAAAATCTAAAAAAATAAAAATAAATAAACCTACCTCTGACCAAATTTGATCTATTTCGTTACAAAAACTCAACAAAATTATTATTGAATTTTTATTACGCATTAATAAGTTATCATAAATTTGATGAGTAACTTCACCAGTGTAACTTTTTATTTGTTACTTTTCAAAAGATGGGTTTTAGTTTTTTTAACTTCACAAATTTCGTGGTCCGCTTGACCAATTAATATATTACAATTAATTAAGGTTTTTAGTTGAGATAAAAAAGTCCATGGCACGAGCGGGATTCGAACCCACGATCTTCGGGTAGATACGCCGCTCCTCTACTACTCGATCCACTCGGACACCAACTTCCCATCTCAAACCCATCCCGCTCGTGCCATTGACTTTTTTTTATCTAAATTAAAAACCTTAATTAATTGTAATATATTAATTGGTCAAACGGACCACGAAATTAGTGAATTTAATGATTAAAATGAAGTATACTTCACTAAAGCTCTCCGTGGCCATTTCATTTGTCGCCGAGAATCCAATCCGATTACACGATATTTGAAAAATTGCAAAAAGGAGGGAAAATTCAAAAAATAGTTTTTTTTAACTTTTCGATTATATTTGAAAATTCGTTACGATTCTTCTTTAACAGGAATGTTAGTAATTAATCATGTAGGACGCCAATATTGTAAATAATTTGTAATAAAATGAGAATAACTCAAAAATACACAAATGTATGACGAAATTTTATTTGAAGCTTCATTTTATACTACTATCCTTGTCCATAACCTCGGACTGTCGCATAGGAGGAAGCCAAACCTAACGGCACCACTTATAAAAGAAGAAGACGTAACATTCTAAAAAGAAACTAAGTACCTTGGTATAACCCTTTATCAAATACTCAAATGGAAATAACAAGTGCAACATACTACATAAGACCGAAGCTAAGCATTGGTCAAAGATAATCTAGGAAAACGTTGGTTATGTCATCCATGTTACCGTGCATAACGTGGCCAACTGTAAAGTGTACAAAGACTAGCTTGTCTTGACAAATCAGGGGCAATGCATATTTCTTCCAAAAGTGAGGGAAAGAGCACTAGAACTTCGACCCTTATACACTTATGTATAAAAAGTTGAAGTTCGAGAATAGCCAACCAGAAAAGCAGCCCTCTCGCCCATGGCACCGAAACCATAACAAAGGGAGTTAGAGTGTGCTAACGGAGGAGCTGAAAAAATGGCTTGTGATAGAACTCAATCACGGTCAAAAGCACAAGGTACGATCTAGGATCTAAGAAATTTAGATATCTCTAAAAATACAGGCGAAGATATTCCTATATCCTAAATTATTGACACTTATACCGGCCATTGCCTTAACTACCACCTAAAAGGATGGCAGAACAGTGATAAAAACCGACTCTGCTAGAAAAAAACAAGAGCATTCGGCACATAGCATTGGGAACGTGAAGCACAGATGCTGTTCAGCCACTTTATTAAGACACTCTCCCACACCGATAGGTTTGCACGAAGAGGCACCGAGGAGAGAGTTTAGTAATACCTCCAACCTCGGGTTTTGGCAGTACGGGGTCAAACCAGAGACTTAATATGAACGTTCCTATATGTTTTGTATGTAATGATTTTTTTTGTGTCTGCCACGGTACGTGCTGGTCACTCTCTGTGCTGATAGATATGAATCGTCCTTTATCAATCCTGCCAACGAATTAGGGTGGTGGAGAACTCGATATTCCTTTCACTTTTTACACATGCAATCTATATCTAATTAATCTAATTGAGGGCCTTTAGAGTACTGAATATCCGCCAACGGCCCTCTCCCACTACACATTCACTCTAATAAATACATTCACTCTTAATACACATAAAAATGAAACACTAGACGAGATATCTTTCAAGAACTATATGACAACCCTGTTTTCTAAAATAACAAAGACCCAAATACTGCTGTGCTCAATTATCATATCGAGCGGCATGGCTGAGATCATGGTTTTTAAGTGAAAATAGTATAAAAATGCATTATAAAGTTGTTTGACCTCTCGTCCGCGACACTGGTTGTTGGATGTTATGCCCTTCCTGTAAAAAAGAAATTTCTTTACTTACGTCAAGTTTGTTCCTGGTTTTCTGCAGTGCAGATCGAGGGGTAGCAGACGTTGTTAACTATAGGAAGGGATATATATATATATATATATATGGGTATATGGGTATCCCTTGTTTGTTGTTAGTTGTTAACAAGTAGTTTAAGTTGGAAATTATTTTAAGAAGTTAAGTTTTTTGGTATATAGATAATTGTAGCTTCTAATCTGATTTAACAGGCTTTGTGTATAAATTTAACTGTAATAAAAAAACGAATAAAGCTAATGATGATCTAATGATGTAACTTCAAGAAATAATTAAAGAAAACAAAAGAAATAACTTTGTTTTTACTCTGAGTGGCCAATTTAAACTGATCCGGGCTAAGAGATAAATAAATATAGATATATATAAACGGAAGACCGCCGAAGACGAGCCCGCCCCAGTACAATTAGAGGTTGGCCATCAGAGATCGTTACCGTATTGTGCTTTGGGAATTGGGACCTCATTCCGCTACCCCGTTATTAGCCGTGTTCCCCTGATAGTAAAGAATATACATCTCCCACCTTATTACTTAGCCACGATGCCGAAAATCGATTCAGACTTTTTGGGGTGCTGAGCCGGGCTAATAGTCTTTCATGAAGTACATCTAAGAAAGTAAAGTTCTTCAATGAATATAACGCTAAGCGTTACTCATTGTTTAGTTTCTTAGTAAATATATTTTTTGTTTTAGTTGTTTTTAGGTTTTGTTTGTCTTTCCATGATGTTTTTGTTTTGTGACAATCAGAGAAGCTAAGATATATAGGTTGGTAGTAGGGTATCTATTGGGTTGTCCGGAAAATAATGCAGGATTTTGGTATTAAACAAAAAAAAAGAAACTAGTTACTTTAAAGCAATGTTCTTTAATCAAAATAATTTCCNACAAATGAGTAATCCTGTAAACGTAAACAGAATATTTTATATAGATTTTTTTTAATGAAAACTTAAAATCCTGCATTATTTTCCGGACAACCCAATAGTAGGTCTAAGGTAGTAAAAAAAATGGCGTTGGTCATCCTACATGCCAACCAACTAAACTCTAATCCATAAAAATGTCGATTCTGCCTTGTTATTATTGCATCTAACATTTTCGACTCAACAGAAACAAAAAATATTGGGAATGGCAGAAAAATGGCGTAGGTTTTGCGAAGAAGAAGAGCAACCTAAGTAGTTAATACTATTATGAATGCCTGTGAAAAGTTGCACATTACGTATAAAGAAAAGCTGAATCCAGTACATCTAACTGAGATCTACTTAGAAGCGTAAGGAGGATAAGAGAAAATCTAATGCTGGATAGTGAACTACTGCGACCCATAAGTAGAGGAACACACTGATCCCATTGATAGATGCAGTGTGAAAAAAGTTTGTAGCCACATTAACAGACCTACCTACCTACATACCTGAAAGAAGTTATTTTGTTCTTGTTATGAACATTTTCGAATGTATATAAAAAATATTTAAACAAAATAGGTGATGGTTAATATTGTCATCACCTAGCAATAAGGAAATAGGTAGATATAGTCTATCACAATAATAAAATGATAATTTATTAAATCCATTATATTTAGTGGTATGATTGACCAAATTACTTCTTTCATGAATGGTTAGACCAGCGGCGTATTGAGAGGAAGGTCGTGGGTTCGAATCCCGCTCGCGACACTAACTTTTTCATTTAAACCAAAACCTTACCATGTTAATTAATTGTAATTTATGATGAAAGTCTAAAACCACTTATTTTCTGCTCCTTCACTAACATTTAAACGTTTTATTGGAAAGTATATAATTCACTATTATCTGTAGTTCATCCTGCTCCAAGCGTAGACCAGCCAGGGTAAGCCACTAGTCGATATTATATTTTCATTTAAATTATCCAGCGTCATTACGTCATCACATTAAGTTTTAAGGCTTGTAAAAGTCGAAAACTACGAGACACAATTTTGTTTAAAACTTATCACAATAATGCAGTGAAAGTAGACAGATCCAATAGTGTGTTGTTGATCAGTTCAACGCGATTTTATCCAAATGGAGATCAAACAACCTTTAACGGATAAATATTGCTTCATAAGGTTTGGAATTTACTGAAAAAGAATCTTCATTCTGAGTAAGCAAAGTCTGTCAATTGGATTTTTTTCATTGGTGGATTTCTTGGAAGTAAAGCAGCATATTTAGATAAAATCTCTCTGAGACGATCACATATAAAAGTTTGACATTCAAGCTGGGGATAAGCTCTTGGGAAAATAACAAGCTACGATGTATTAACATTTAAATTTTTTTTTTATTTTTTAACAAGCACTTAACATTACCAAATACGCCAGTAATCTCAGAATTGTTTTTGAAAAAATCGCACCACTTTTCCATTTTATACGAAAGTAATTTGATGGGAAAACTTTTTGTAATGCTTGGTAACGAATATCAAATTTTTTTAATATGTTATCATAGCCCAAATTTCTCTTATATATATATATATATATATATTTTATCATTTATTACATACTATTATTATTTTATGTTTATTATTAACATAATATTTCTTGCTTATTGTTATTACGTCTAATCCCCTTGCTTATTTATCTTTCTTCAGCTCTGTCTATATCACTTTCTTTTTCTTTATGGCAAGACACTAATTCCGTATTTTTATTATTGCTGAACGCCTTACTTTAATATGTGTTTCTTAGTGACATGTTGTTTCATAATTTCTTAAAGTCATGAGGAGCATTCAAAGAATGAGGTAGTTTAGAAAAACAACTTGTTCATTTTTTTGCGGACGTTTCGACCTTTATTCGGGTCTTCTTCAGGGCATAAGTTGTCGTGCTATTCTTGAGGTGTCATATTGGTTTTGTGTGAAAGTGTTGAGTACTTTATGCCATGAAGATGAGACGAATAAAGGTCGAAACGTCCGGAAAAAATGAACAAGGTGTTTTTCTAAACTACTTCATTCTTGAACTCTCCTGAAGACTTCAAAAGTCTTATTTTATCTTTAAGTTTGATACAAATGTATGTTAGAAATCGGAGAAAATAGACGCAGTAAAGAATCAGTACCAATCAGTCCAACTTGAATTTAGCAATTGCGTTAAAACAAAAATTATTGGATAATTAGTGTTTTTAAAAGTAAGTTTTATAGAAAAACATTTGGTAAGAAAATATTTAAAATTGTTAGTGTATTGTACGATACGTTCTTTTCGATAAAAAAAGCGTAGCGAAAAACGCAATTATAAGAGTTACAAACAGAACTTACATGTTTTTCAGGGGAAAAAAAGGGACAACCCACTTCAAAAAAGAGGACATCCCCGAAAAACTCGTATCCAACAAGGAGGGTTTTAAATCGACCGGGAGGCCTCTTATATTGACTCTAATCTTGTTGAGTGTGAAATTTACGAGGGTCGGTGGGGGATGAAGTCCAGTGGAAGGAAAGGGGGTTGGGTCTATTAAGGGTGCTCTGACCATCGATCTGGGCACAAACTGATTTACGCGGAGATACTGCACCCACCCTCCGGCCGACCTACCCTCACTCCACAAGACAAATCTTGACGAAACCCCTGTCAGACATATTTTGCAGAATTGTTTTTGACAATTTACCATCAATAAAGGAACATTAAGCTCTGAGGTCTTATCATAAAACATGTTTCTATTAGATAGTAATTTATTAAATATAACGTTCTATATAAAGTATGTTATATAGAATATATATTTTTTATTTATTTATTATAGAACA
This sequence comes from Cimex lectularius, assembly GCF_000648675.2. NCBI lineage: Eukaryota > Metazoa > Arthropoda > Insecta > Hemiptera > Cimicidae > Cimex > Cimex lectularius. The sequence goes on along the minus strand of NW_019392904.1, from coordinate 1,448,283 downwards.
TATATATTTTTGATACGTAAACAAATCAACCGCATAAATTTCATGAAATTGGGCTAAGAAATTGACCAAATCTACTAAAAATTATTCCTGTATAAGGTTTTCTTCCGTTGGAGGACTTCGGCCGACTTTATTTTCAAAAATCATAAGATAAATAAAGAAAATGAATAATTAAAGAGGCAACTCATCTTATACAATATTTGAAAAGAGTAATTTAATTTCTAACATACTAAATAAAGCATAACTAGACATTTTGCCACAGTGAATCATTACTTTTCAGGGCATTGTATATAGTTTTTATTATTTTTGCATTACCCTGCTGAAACAAAGTCATTTCATTATTTTCTTACAAAGGGTTGGTGGATTCGACAAGGTCGTCGAATTACTATACAGGAGCCCCGGTCGAATTCCATATGACGTCCCTTTGGACCGTCTGGTACCTGAGCTAATTCACCGTCTTACGTAACAAATTGAGATCAGGACCATTAGCTTAATTGTCCCTCGGATGGGCCTGATGAAAAAAAGAAAAAAGAAAGCTCGAGAGAGAAGGAAGAAAAGCTCGAAACGGGGAATTCCCCAGCTTAACCTCGTTACACCAAGCCTAAGGTATCAGGTGACTCGTTTGCCCTTATACAAAGTGTACGAAATTTAGAAAACGCGCAAAATTCTTAATATTGCTGCGTTAAACTACCCACGGGAGTTTAAAAATTGATTAGTGCCTCGAGTTACTGTCAGCAATGAGTCGTTGAAAGTGTAACTGAACACATCGCAGAACGCTGATGACTTGTGACGCGTGACTAATCATTTCTAAGCAATTCGGCAGCCAGTCACTAGAGACTGAACTTGCTCAGTTTCGAGTTATTTTTAAGATGGAAGATAAACATGTGAAAATACTATTTCTGAGGAAATCTGCAAAAACATCCTGTACAATTCAACTTTACGATACTCAAAGAAAAGAAATGGTATGCTGGAAAAGCACACAACGCAAATTTTTCTTCGTGGTCCTCATCTGTAACAATAATAGTACAGTAATATGAAAACTCCATCACATGAATCATCATCACTATAAACGAAAAAGACAGAACAAAAGATATTAAATCTAGAATTTCACTGAAGAAACTGGTGATTTCGATATTTTTTGAGTAGTTTCCTGTGTGGATCCGCGTCACTAATGATTCCATGATGACAAACCAGTTTCGTTTATTTTGGTTTTGCGTGACTAAAGCTTAGTTGGAAAATGTTCGAGTGTTTTTCCTATCAGAGCCTAGAAAATTATATTTTCATAATTTACATAATATTTTTGAATATGGGTTTCTGTCTGTCTTGCTAATGCATGTATTTAAAGTTATTTATTGTTATTTTTAAATCCAAGGCCAGAGAATAATATGCAAGATCGAATATCACATATTTATTTTTCTTAAAAAAATTGGATTCTTTTTAAACCCCCTTTGAAACTTTTTAATAAGATTTTTTTAATCAAAAGTGATATTTTTGGCTCGTTAGGGAATTTTTTTAGAGTGTCATGATGAAATCAACAACGAACACTTAATTAAGGTTTTTAGTTGAGATAAAGAAGTCAGTGTCACGAGCGGGTTTCGAACCCACGACCTTCGGCTAGATACGCCGCTACTCTACCCCTCGAGCTGACTGCGATAACTTCCCATCTCAACCCCGTTCGTATTTCGAATTCGTATTTCGTTGTTTTAAAATATGCTTAAAAGGAATTTGAATTGTTTTGTTTTTGCAAATTTTTTCTGGCCTCATTTACTGAAAAATTTATATTCAGGGGTGTTTTGGGTGCAAAAATAACTAACCATTCCATAACATCGCTCGGTTATAAATTAATTATATATTGTTCATATATATATTATTATAATGATATATACGAATTTGCTCACCCTCAGATTTATAATTTTCTTGTTTTTGCAAAGTATGTTAAAACTTTTGAGCCAGACAAAGTTGATATAAGTTTTTTGCACTAAATAAACTCCAAATACAAATTTTTGGTTAAAAAAAAAATCTAGGCCTACTTTACTGAAAACGTTTTTTCATTTTAGTAACTTTTTAAATATCAAATATCATTTAATGTAATCTTACATATTATTATCCTTTTTTTGGTAAAAATAGGAATCGACCGATATATAATGGAATAGCTTTCAATTAATTAAGGTTTTTAGTTGAGATAAAAAATCAGTTTCACGAGCGGGATTCGAACCCACGACCTTCGGCTAGATACGCCGCTGCTCTACCACTTGAGCTATCGTGACTTCGATCCACTCGGACACCAACTTCCCATCCCAACCCCACCTTTTGAATGTTCCCTCCTTTTTGCCATTTTTCAATACGTTGTATCTAGCCGAAGATCGTGGGTTCGAATCCTGCTCGTGACACTGACTTTTTTATCTCAACTAAAAATCCTAATTAATTGAAAGATATTAATAGGTCAAGCGGACCACGAAAACTAGTGAATATAATGAATAACTTTGAAATATTTGCATAAAAACCCCTTATAAAAAAAATATTGTGCAAATTAATTTTTTTTTTTTGCTTCTAGGTCCATTGGCAATAACACTCGGACACGGGTATAATATTTTTCGACCTAGTATCACCGATGAAAGTCCCACTAAAATCTGTGATCCCACGTTAGTAGCCTCCTATAAGTTTGTTATTACACCCCACGTGTCAGAGAGGTTGCCTTCAACAATGTACAGTCCAGTTCGTCCTCCAGTGTAAATCCCAGCCCAGGACATTACACCGCCTCTTCCAAACTGCACTGAAGGAAGCACGAACTGGGGCATTGTATACATTCCATGCTATCACTGTACAAATAGAAACTAGACTCGTCAGTAAACATAACATCTTTCCAATTGGCGTCTCTACGAGGCGCTTGCCGCATTATACTCTCCTGAGCCGCTAGTGGCGGGCTGTTCCTGCAGGTCTCCTTAAATGGGCATACGATGTGCCCAAGATAAAGCAAGGGAAGTACACTTGGTTTTTCGCTTGTGGCCTTCTTCATATGATCTGATAGCCAAGCAGCTAGCAGTAACATGTAAAAAAATCACATCAAAATTAGACGGTGAAAGCATCCAAAATCTCCAAAACCTGGTGAAACAGGTTCAACCTTAATCTTGGGTGACAGGGCACAAAAGAATTTTGGGTAACTGAAAAGGAGACATACTGTCCAGAGGAGGATCTGCAAGATCATAGATAAACCTATACTTGGGATAACAAAAACAAATACAGAATCCTCCATCGCAGAATGGATCCAAATAAAACAAAAGGAGAAGCAGACAAACTCTAGCGGCGCTAGACACAGTAAACTTATGTTAAAATCACCCTCACCAAGACCGGCAAACTCACTGCTGCAGTTGGAGAGGCTAGACTCAGAGGAGTGATTTGACTATTAACCCGTCACTGGCATCTGAGAAAACACCTACACAACATGGGCATATACAACGATGATCCCATCTGCAGAGTATGTAATGAGGAGGAGGAAACAGCCACCCGTATCATCTTCGAATGTGAAGCAACAGCTCAATGGAAATTTTACCTAACATACAGGAAAAACATTGGGAATGAAATTGCAACAGCGACAGACAATGATCGAATACTTCTGAGAAGAAACATTGAGTCGATTGGATTGAACTAGGAAACTAGGAAAGTACAATATGCCAGAAGGCAAAAGAATCTGGGGAGCTCAAACGACCCTTCCTAGTTTCATCATCATCAATAAAACTGTAATCACTATATCATATCTTGAATACTTTGTAAATAAGTAAAAATTTCAATCTGAACAAAATAATATATGTAAACATTGTTTGTAAATACCAGGCCCTGAAGATGATCTCAATAAAGTTCGAAACATTGGTACGATAACGAAAATGTTTTTCTGAAACCTACATCACACCAAACCACAGCTCACGATTCACGATTTCTGAAGAGTTATATATAAACTCCTGCTCAAAATTAACGCACCACCTTAATTTTTAAACAGAAATTCTTTTTAGAGAAATCCAGCTAAATCTCTTCATGTTTATTCTCTTTTTTATGCTTCACAATCCCACAAAAGTAAACAAGAATTGTTTACAATCGTGTTAATCCGCTTTGAAATGGATTTGGTAAGATACACAAGAGTTTCCTCCTGGTTTATTCCTCAGTTTCACTGCATCTGCTTAACAGACACCATTTCTTTTGGAAGTTTAAACNACACACGCACGCACGCACGCACACACACACACACACACACACACACACACACACACACACACAACCAGCATAGTGTAAAAATAAAAAATATCTTATCTTTTCCTAACAAAACATGTACTTTTGAGATAATTTTGCCTGAAGTAAAAATGTTTTAAATAGTATCCTTTTTATTGATGATCAATATTTCAGGCGGAATTGAATACGAATTGATTTCTGGGAGTTGTTTAATTTACCTATGAGGATGATTACAGCAGATAGAAAGCATTAACGGAATGAGGAGATGTATAATTTCTAAGTCCCTCGCGAGATTAAATACCGACTTGATTTACCGGCCAACTGCGGCCAATAAGAACACTCTCCGAATTAAACACAAAATGTTCCCTATCACAACATTTAATGTGCAGGACATTTCATTTTTCTCGGCAGATTTAATGTGTAAATATGGTTTTGAATAGCATAGGGTAAAGTTTAGGATGACTATGTGAGTACTTTTCCCATTCAAATATTAATCTTGTATAACTTTATTTGCGTGCGGTGTGTTGACCTATATGAAACATTTATTATATTACTATGTTAATGTACACTTTCTTACAAATATACTATGCAAATGTATAAATTTCGTTAATAAACTAATTATGTAATGAAAGTAAAACTTGATAATCAAATGGTTTTTTGTTAATTTATTTGGGCGAACTATAGATGACATGACTTTTAGGGGATTGCATTCGCAATTAAAATCGTTTTGGCCCATCCAAAGAATCGCGATTTGAGAGGAGGGCGAAAGGGCCCTTCACCAGGTCTTTACCAGTCGGAAGGGAAAGGGCCGCTTACCGGTTATCCCACTTACTATTTGTTTTATAATGAATTCCCTTATGCATTCCATTCAAGACGTTAATAACCTCTCCGGGGCTCCATATAATTCCTATAACGTCAAGAGGACGCCGATCCCCGTTGGAAATTAATTCAAGTGGAAGAAAACATCTTTGCCAATGGTAGTTCGACGGGAATAGGCGGAAGAAAGGGGCTTTTGAAGCGGTAAGTCGCTCTGGCGCTAATTAGCAGGCCATTTTATCATTGCAAAATTATATTTGATACGTAAAGCGGCCCCAAGGATCAAAAATCACTCCTTTTCAATTAATTAACTTTAGGTCATGCTTGGAAAAGTGAGTGGTTAATTTTCCCCCTTTTTAACGTCATTTATCTAAAGTTTTATTAATCTCTTTAAAAAAGTTCTAAAATTGAGATTTTGATTATCCTTTTGCATATTTACATCGATTGAATAATTATGTATGTAATTATATAATAACTATAACAATAATATACAAAATGAGTAGAAATACTTAACCAATATAGATCCGAATCTACCAATTTAGATTAAACCATTACTATATAAACCAATTCTCACTGGAAACTTCTAACCATAATTCATCTGTCGAAAACGATAAAAAAGTAATAATCTTCTCAGAATGTTAACAGTTTATTAGTTTAAAAAAATACACTAACATGCAACAAATTTCTCCAACTTGTAATATAACTTGATTTGTATATATTTGTATATATTAATCAAAGTTTCTCGTTTTTTAACTTTTAATAATTGAGTCTTCGTCTAAAAAAGTTTAAAAAAAAGTAAATTGCTGAGGAAAATGAAAAATAAAATTAAAAAAAGACAGACCGATAAAATTTGTTTTAATTTGTTTTAGATTTTTAATTGAAATTCCAATTTCGCGTATTTCCTCCTTTTGCCTTAATTACATCTCGAAGACGCCTCGGCCTACTTTCTACCAGTCTGGAAATGTCTCTTTGCTGGAGGTTAGCTCGTTCTTTTTACGAAGAGTCCTTTCCAGATCGTGGAGTGTATCAAGAAGTTAAATAAATAAATGTTCGATGGGGTTCAAGTCTGGAGAACAGGCTAAGACCCTGGATGTTATGGTGCTGATAATGTACTATGCAAACGACATGTGGGAGGTCATTTTTGTGCATTAGAATAGGATTGTCGCTGAATTTAATCGAGGATAGGCAAGGTATCGTTTTCAAAATATCATCTATGCAGCGAGTGGACGTCAAAGTCCCTCCACGAACAACAACCTACTCACACCACACCTCTGTACCGCCCACTGGGCACGGGGAAAAATTAATGTTTACAGGCTTCGTACCTTTCATTTCGCCTAGTCCACACTCTTGCACGCCCATCTGGAAATTTAGAGCAAATCTACATTCATATTTAAAAAGTACAGCAGACCAATCGTCCAAAGATCAATGGCTGTTTTCTCGAGCAAATGCGAGCTGTGCAACTCCGTGTGTTCTGGTCAATTCTGATCTCTCTTGGCGAAAAGCCATTAGTCCATATTGATTTAATCTTCTTCGAGCAGTGTGTTCAGAAATTGGAACACCTCAAACTTCTTGGAGCTGATAAAACGCTTGAACAACAGTAAGGTGCCGGTTTCGTAAAATTCTCAAAAACAAAAAACGGTCATCCTGTGGTTCTGTTATCCTAGGCCGACCAGAATCGGGCCTTAGGATCCAGTTTATCAAAAACTTCTAAATTCGTTTTGCAGTGTTTCTTAGGGAACTCCGAAGGCAATAGCAGCATACCTTATGGAACGCTCATCATCATGCCTCACTACGCGCAAAATCCTCAGCACTAAGTGGGATTTTTAAGTTGAAAAATTGAAATTAAGAAAATAAAGATGAAAACTAATCAGTTTATTGCTTCAGAATTTAAATGCTACTGAATAAACATTTTAAATAGCGTAAAAAATAAACATTGAAAAATCCAAATTAATTAAGGTTTTTAGTTGAGATAAAAAAGCCAATTGCACGAGTGGGATTCGAACCCACGATCTTCGGCTTGATACGCCGCTGCTCTACCACTTGAGCTATCGTGACTTCGATCCACTCGGACACCAACTTCCCATCCCAACCCCACCTTTTGAATTTTCCCTCCTTTTTGCCATTTTTCAAATGTCGTGTAATCGGGTTGTATTCTCGACGACAAATGAAATGGCCACGGAGAGCTTTAGTGAAGTATACTTCATTTTTAATCATTAAATTCACTAATTTCGTGGTACGCTTGACCAATTAATATATCACAATTAATTAAGGTTTTTAGTTGAGATAAAAAAGGTCACGATAGCTCAAGTGGTAGAGCAGCGGCGTATCAAGCCGAAGATCGTGGGTTCGAATCCCGCTCGTGCCATTGACTTTTTTATCTCAACTAAAAACCTTAATTAATTGTGATATATTAATTTGTCAAGCGGACCACGAAATTAGTGAATTTATTGAAAAATCCTTTATCCTTGTTTTGGTTTAAGGATTAAATGCGTTTACGTCTAATTGATATTCACAATTTAAAACATAGCATAAACAAATATTTATTGATACATACAATGAGACAAATTAAGGGCACAATTTTCTTTTATCGAGAAAATGAAAAAACAAAACTGTTCAGTGGAATTTTTGCATATTATACAGTGAATTCTGTGTATAATAATAAATTACGTAATAAAATTAACTCGGCATCATGTTTGATCATTATGATCATCTATCAAACCAAACCAGATTACAATTGATACCTGAACAAGCCTGAATAACAAATATCCGTCAAAATAGTTAAAATTGTTTTGTTACTGTAATAGTTACGTCAGTGATTTGGACATTAACGATTATTTTGATCTGTATATTCTCGCTTTGTTGAAATGTCTGACGAGTTTCAGCTTTTTGTCATTTTTAGCTGCACAGAATAGATTATTTCGCTAACGAATTCAGATGATCATTTTTCATCATTTCATACATTGATATACGACCATTTTCTTCTGGCTGTAATCGTTTGTTTGGTATGTCAAACGGGTTTTTTGTTGAAACCGTTGAATTACTTTTAAATGCGGTTTAAGATTTTTAAAAAAACTTATACTAAATATGGCGAAATGCCGAAACGCTTCTAACAGACCAACACAGTGAAGACAGGTAGACCAAAATGGTCGGTATCGGCCAAACTATAGGTTCAGTATCCGCCCACACGCACTAAAAACCTAAGTATTGAACAAATCAATATTTAATAAATTTTGCAGCCAATACTGAAATAGTAAGGCCAAAAAAAAAAAAAATAAATAAATTTTGTTGTAAAATGTGTTTATATTATTCTTCCTCCCGTTGAAACTAGTTTAATGAATCCAAATTTTAAACGGATATAAATTTCTGTTTGTGAAGGAACGCCTGCAGATAGTTTGCCGTAACTTTTCACCCCCTTTAACTCGATATCCTACATTTTTTATCAAATTATTTTCCCTCGCAATCTATGCGGGAATCGTAAACTTGAAGAAACTATACGGAAGCTTGTTTAACCAGCGAAGTTTTAGCAAAATTTGCTCACTTAACTAAGCACAAAAATTTGTAGGACAAAATTGAAATTTTACTAAATCTTCCCTTTTTAAATATTTGCCTAATTTCTGTTATAAATGAAACGGAACAAAAATCTAGCCGGGAATATTTTTTTAATAGAAATTTAATAAGCTTTTTTGTGTTTTTTAAATTTGTTGTTGATTTAAGGAATCGGAAAATATGTCTGTTTTTATGCAGAAATTCGAGTTTAAACAAAAAAAAGGACAGAAAAATTACTTTTGTTATTTCTAAATTCTGATTGATAAAAGTAAATTTATTTACTTGTATCCTACTCTCTCATTATTACCTTTAATTGAAATCCTACCTAACTGATCGCTGTTTTAGAGTGAGGTGCGGCAATGAATTCTCGGAAACCAAACAGATACAGGCCGGTGTACGGCAAGGTAATATCCTTGGTCCTATCCTTTATATCATTTATACTGCTGACCTAACAATCCGACACTATTATCACCTACACGGACGACACCTTAATCCTATCCTCTAACTCGAATCCTGCCCAAGCTACCTCCTACATCCAGGAACACCTTGATCTTATCGAATAATGGTGTAAAAAATGAAGGACAAGACTGAACGAAGAAAAATGCACTCAGTGTCCTTTTACGCTGAAAAAGCAGTCTTGCCCTCCATTGCACATCAACAACAAAGAGATCCCAGTTCCCACTCGAGTTAAACATCCAGGACTACATCTAGACAGCAGACTGACGTGGAATCCTTACACAAGACTTAAAAAACAACAACACAACAGAAGACTCAGACTATTACGAAGACTTCTAAGACCGAAATCGACTTTGACAACTAAGACAAAGCTAACACTGTACAAGACTTTACTAAGACCAATATGGACATAGATTGGAACGGTGGGGGACTGCCAAGCCATGTAATATCCAGCGCATCCAGTCTTTCCAATCGAAAGTCCATAGACAAATTGCCAAAGCACCTTATTATGACACTAACCTCACTATCCACAAAGACCTCAACATTCCTTTTGTCAACGAACTCATCCCGTCCAGATTCCAAACCTTCCACGCCTTTCGAACCATACTGCTCGAGCCCTCTCCACTCACTCCCATCCTAACAACCCGCCACGTCGCCTCAACCGACTCCTAATCATATCATAGTGCCAGCAATGGCTGGCTCCTCAAAGCAAGTGGTCTACCGTTACAGTGCTCTCATAATTGCTATTTTTGTGCTGTGTGATACATTAATCATGTGTACATATTTGTAAAGTCTACGATCATGTATAGATAACAAATAAATTTGAATTAAAAAATGCTTGTATAACTTTACACAATCGTGTAACTATTGATTATAAAATTCGGACGCGAGTTAGTAACTTTTATCTGGGTTTATCCGTTCTTACATTATTTCATTTGTAATATTTTGGATGCTTTGGATTTTAATCGTAGTGGTCTCCCTAACTCGGTGTTTTTGTCTGTCAGGAAGGGTTTAGTACATTGATTATCTTTTTGACTTTTGAACCTATTTGTTTGTTTTTATGTTAGATCATCTAAAACCATTTAGTTTACACAGGTGGGCACTCTCGACACTACACGCAAGAATGGCATAATTACACAGAAGACAAACACTTTGAGCCCTGAAGATGATCTCAATAAAGATCGAAACGTTGGCACGATAAAGAAAATGTTTTTCTGAATCTCACGATTTCTGAATAAAAATNTCTCAATAAAGATCGAAACGTTGGCACGATAAAGAAAATGTTTTTCTGAAACCTACATCACACCAGACCGCAAAAACCAATCTCACGATTTCTAAATAAATATCGATTAACGGTCACTAATCACCACACAGATTATTAAAACGTTCTCTTAAGTTATGCTAGCCAATGAAATGAAAAACTGAACAAGGTACGTTAAATAATTTAAAATAGTTATAAAAAAATATGTCAATGATGATAATTATAAAAATTATATAAACAATAAATTCAAATGAGTATTAGCACATTAAGGGTAACAATATAATTTTCAAATGATCACCAAAAACATAGCGAGGATAGGCAGACAAGTGATCTCTAACGACCAAATAGCAGATTCAGCTGACCGCTTAGAGAAATTTAACAATATTATTTAATATATATTTCTATCACAATATTTGTAACATCCAAGAAAAATTTAGAATAAATAATAACAAGTATTATATATATAATAAGTAATGATATTAAAATTTATTTAAAATAGTCCAATATATATGTCTATGACGATCTGTGTTCTATTTTTGCATAAGGTTTCCAGAAACAAAAATGCCAATAAGAAAACCACGATGTCTAGAATCTATGCGTCACGCCTTTTACCCTTTGACCTACTATTGAAGCCTACTAAGTTATTACTGACAACCCCGAATTCCAGAATGTCAGGAGAAAAATTCTTGCCCAGTTTTCTTTGTGTTAGATAAAAAAATTATGCCAGGATTTAGCCTAGAAATTTTTTATCAATTCTCATGTTATTACTACAGGAATTTCCGGACGAGGGAACCGAGAAGGGTTGGTAAAAGTCCGTAAGGAGCTTATATAAGGCCCAGGTTATTGGTAATCTATAGCTCTCTTATAGGGTATAATGCATGCCCTGTATTAAAAGAGCCGGAATGAGAAAGATTCGGATGTCTATTTATACCGAAATCTTTTATCTAAGCCCCGATCGATACGGTTGACTTGTACTTACGTAATTTCCAATTTAATTGACAAGTCGGTGAACCGTAAAAAGCTTGGTGATAAATAACAACAAACGTAACAGATAAAATACAGAAAAATAGCGAATACGATCTGCCCAATACGATCAAAATGGATTAAACTCAAAATTCTCATTTTATTATGTCTACCTAATAACACACCCTTGTTTTATTGTGTATAGAAAATATCGATTTTAGCGTAAAGAAATCAATCAGCACATAAGATGACTTGAAAGGATTGATGATCGTAGAAAGATATTTACCTTAATTAATCCTAGAAACTTGGAACTAAATCAAGTTCTATTGATCGAGTCAAACATTTGCAAATTCAAATTGGTTAAATAACTTTATAATTGCTTTTTATCTCAACCAATAACCATAACTTATCATATTTATCGTTGGGTGTAACTTCTCATTTTAGCATAAAGAATTTTAGCTTTACACATTTTATTAAAGCATATCCTAAGAAAATGTAATGTAAAAGGTTTTTATTTTGAAAAGCAAATTTTTACAACAAAATTTGGGGCAATGCCTAAAAAACCCTTTCAAATAACCAGAGATTGTCATGTTTAGGGTTGTGAATTAAGTTTGTTTTAGGAAAAAGAGTTTCAGCTTCACACATTTCATTATATCATATACTAAATGAAAGCATATGATGAAGTTTTATAATGTGAAAATCAAAAATTTACTACCTAGTCGCCAGTGTCTACAACTCGCAAGCAGATGAACATTACTTGCCATGTTTAGGGTTGTGAATTAAGTTTGTTTTAGGAAAAATAGTTTTAGCTTCACATATTTCATTATATCATATACTAAATAAAAGCATATGAAGAAGTTTTAGGTTTTGATAATCAAAAATTTACTTCCTAGTCGCCAGGGTCTAAAGCTCGCAAGCAGATGAACATTACTTGTCATATTTAGGGTTGTGAATTAATTTTGTCTTAGGAAAAAGAGTTTCAGCTTCACACATTTCATTATATCATATACTAAATGAAAGTATATGATGAAGTTATATATTTTGAAAATCGAAAATTTACTACCTAGTCGCCAATGTCTAAAACTCGCAAGCAGATGAACATTACTTGTCATGTTTACCGTTGTGAATCACCTTTCGTGTTAAAAGGACGAAATTCAGTTTCACACATTTTATTAGCACATACGGTAATTGAATGCATATGAGAAAGTTTTGTATTTTGAAAGCCAAAATATTACTGGCTATTTTAGGGAAACTTCTAAAAAAACAGATACAGGAGCCATAACTTGTCATATTTTAGATCGAGAAAATAACATTTCGCTTTAGCAAAATAATTGTATCTTTACACCTTTTATTGTAGCATGTACAAAGCACATCAAACAGGGAAGGTTTATGTCTTGAAAAGCGCATATTTTTCAGTAGTTAAGCTAACAATAACAATACGAAAATACGCAATAGTTATAATACATAAAGAACCATTAAACAAGATAATTAGGCTAATGGTTTTTGCTCAAAGAAATATTTTTTGCTTATCACTGATCATAACCAATAAACCATATCACGACTCCCGGTATTAACCCTATACAAACAGACATATTTAATTGAAAAATAAAATACAGTAAAAGCTATTGCAAAAAAGAGTTTTTTGGTTAATTTCATAAAAGAAACTTTTCAGGTAACCATAACTATTTAAGTTTACGATTATGAATAATTTAGATTTTAAGATAAAATTTGATTAACACTTTTTATTATCGTGTATAAAAAATAAATATCAGGCAGTGTACGAAATCGGTGTGGTTTCGGCAATGTTAAAAATAATCCGTTCCATGACAATAATTTGTTAATTTTTCGGTTGTGTCTAATTTTAAATTATAGAGGTAATAAAATTTAACACATTTTGTTATCGCGTACGTAACATGAATACGAGGAAGTTTTGTCTTTTTTTTTCTAATTAATTGAAGGCTGTTTCTAAAAAAATATTACATGAATGTAACCATAATTTCCAAAGTTTAAGGTTACGAATAAATTTTAATTTGAGCAGAAAGAATTTTCATATTACGAATTTGACTATCAAGTATGCAGTGCAAAATGAATATGAGGAAGTTTTATATTTGCATTGCAATGTCCCGTAGTAACCCCTTCCTAGGTGGGGCAGATGTACCTACCGTCCAATAGCAGCCCTTCATCATTCATATTCTAATCACATGAGTTACATTGAATACTTAATGGCACTGCAGCCCTTTCGGGAAAGGGGTAGGACAATGAGGCCCTTTTTCCCTGCCGAACACTTCCTCTTCCGGGGGCAGGGGTTACGCCGGGGGGAGCAGGTAGCTGACTGCGACAGTGATGCACTACAGGCGTAAGTGCGAGAGAGATAAAAATCCGGTCCGGCAAAAAAAGAAAAAAAAGGAATAAGCTGCCCGGAACTGGGTTTTAGGGACGGAGGGTTAATATTTAAACAGACTCGGTGCGATGCGGTAATGCTTTTACTTCCTGCACCTCTATCTAAGTGGATATATATAACTTCATTAATCGGTGAGTTAGAAAGTTTTCTCAAATATTTATACAAGGCAACTTGAAACGTTCTATAATTAAAAAAAAGTGATAATTTTCCGGTTTATTCCTTAAAGTAAACCCAACTTTTAACATATTTTATTTCTCTAAAAGTATATTTCCGTTAACAGTTTCGTTTCAAATCAACACATAGACTTTAATAAATGCATCAAAATAATTAAGGAATAAATATTTTGCACTTCAAAATATTTGTTTACTTTTTGTCACCAAATTGACCCGATAACGAGGAAATTTACAAGGCAATTTCATCATGCAACTAATTTCTTTATATACAGTTTAGAATTGTTTTGCCAATTTGTTTTATATTAATTCGATAAATAATCAATTATACAAACTCGCAAATTTATGCTTAAATTATTTATTTATAAAATAAAACTATTTTAAAAGACTATTATTTTTTATTCAGCATGATTTAATAGCATAAAAGAAAATGCAATTACTTTCGAGATAAAGATTAGCTTATAGTTTATGAATTATTATAGTTTAATCTCTTAATATTTAATAAATATAAGTAAATTTTTAGTTCAGAAAATCAAATAATTTCTGATTGTACATTAGTAACATAACACTGATAAAATATACTTAAACTACTATGATTATTGTTCAGTACGAATATTTCTTCATGATTAAATAGTATAAAAGAATATGCAATTACTTTCGAGTTAAGATAGGTTGGCTTATAGTTTATTATATTTTATCCTCAAAATTATAGTCATCTAATTAAATTTAATCTTTTAATTATTTAATAAATATAGGTAAATTTTTAGTTCAGAAAATCAAATATTTTCTGATCGTACATGAGTAACTTAACGCTGATAAAAAATATACTTAAATAACTATGATTATTGTACCGATCATAATGTATTTAAAAATAAAAAAATTAAGTAAAATTTTTTAAAAATACATACCTATACGACGATGCTGTACACTTCAGGAAAATTAAAAAAAAAAAAAACCGTTGTACAACTTTTGAAGTAATCGTAATTACCTCATTTTAATATCTTTTCTGTTTATTAACTGATTCACTAATTAATCCTTTCATTGTTTTAAGCAAATTAATCCAACCTTTTTATTCAACCACGGACTCAAAATTTCCATTTAAAATAGGTCCCTCGTTGTTCTCAATTTTTTACGTTCCTTGGAACAATTTCAATAATTTCAATCTGCGGTTGTAAGGTGAGATTTTTGGATTTCAACTTTTTGAGAACATTGTATAGGTGTCATTAAATAAACGTTAAATCAGTTTTAATTATTGGTAAATTAAGATTGTTTTTTACTTTTATAATATTTTGATTTTCTTCTATTTCATTCATAAATTTTTTGAAGTTATTTGCGTAAAATTATGCTTCATTGCATTGCCTCGATCGCGTTACAAATGTTTTAGTGAATGTTTACATTGCATTGTGTTAAACTTGTGCCAAAATTATTCAAAAAATAAAAACTTAGAAGATTCACAATGTACAATTTGAGATTTCAAATGTCAATTCCTAACAACTCGAACGAAAAATTAAAATGTTTCACCTCCTCATTGCCTTTTTTTCCCGATAATCGTTTATACATCGATTTGTAAAAACTAGTGCCAGTTTTCAGCATTTATGTAGGTATTATGAAATTTCGATATAAACAAACGATACAATACTGCGAGTCATGTTCTCTTTCGATTTACTATTTTGTCAGTAATATTATTTACATATTTAATTGAAAGTTAAATTATTACATGAATATTTAAAGTAAACAAATTATTGTGTTTTCTCTTAAGACAAAATAAATAAATAAATTATATGAAACTGGACGAATTGTTCGATTTTGTCTAATACATCGGAATTCGTGCAATATAGCCCAAACAATCTCAAATTTGCCATTTTATTTAAAATAAAATTCGTGAATATGCTTCTATGAAGTTATGAACCAAATAAATAAATGGTTTAGAAGTCATTAAGTTTAGACATAATATTATTTAATAAAAATTGTACGATATCTGTTAAAAACAAAGAAACGCAAGCCTTACTTTATTATATAATTAATAGAAAGTGAACTATTAAAAAATATCGTACTATTGGTCATTAATTCTTTCTTATTTTTAACATAAAAACGATATGAAAATCTTATGAAATCTAGATAATTATTCCTTGGACTTTACCTAGTTTCCTAAAGTGAAGCATAAATCTTTTCAGAGGATCTTCGGAAGAGGTCAAAACTCTTTTGACCTCTTCCGAAGATCTTCTGAAAAGACTTCTTGTATCCAGCAGGTCGATAATCTAGTTCATCGTTACATGAAGCATAAATATTATTTGAATTTCTTAAACTAAATATACAATATGTACTATAAAATATTTTTAAATGTAAATCACATTTCACAAATTCCTTAGAATAAAAAAAAGCTTATTTTTTCAATATAACTAACCAATTTTCCCTTGATCACCGGTATAATAAAATAATTAAAACTTAGGAAAAGTGAACTGCAATTGATCACATTCTCGTTACATAATAATTTATCCTTACTTTTTGTGATGATTTACGATGTGAATATGTTAAAAAAATAAAATACCGGCATGAATATGATCACAGAAATTGCCGAAACGTTGCAAAAGTTAAAGATTATATTATTAAAAAAACGAACTAACATACAACTTGCTACAATAGAAAATATGTCGGAAAAAAAAGAATTCGGTAATTTATTATTTTAGTTGAAGTGGTTTAGTTATGCTCTAGAAACCGTACTTCCCAGACTTACACAGCTGAAAAAATATTTATTTTTGTTAAAATATTAGGATTTTTATAATTTCTATACTTAGAGTTCATTATAAAAAAATCAGGTAAATAGCAGTAAAGCAGTTAAAATGTTTAAATAAATTTAGTATGCTTAAGAGGGAACAGGCCTTAAACTCTATACAGTTTATTAAAGAATATCATCGTATCAGTTCTGTTGGAAAAAATAAGTCCATAATATACAATATACAAAAATTAATAATATTGGTAACGTTTAAAATAAATATAAAATTATATTTACAATTTAAAAAATAAAATAAGTATCATTTAAAATTCAATGTCAATCCAGTATTGGTTATACTGTTTACACGTTTTGTATTTGTATGTATATCGCATTTGTCAGTTGTTTGGCTTTTATAGCATTCGTTGTTTATTGTTTCTTATATTTTTTATAAATTCTCTGTTTAAAAAAAAAACTACGCTATGAAATAGTGCAGTTCGTATTATATTACGTCCTTTGGCTGGGGTTTGGGCCGGGGTTTTGTGTCTTGTATTAAAAAGGAATCACTATATTTTTTCCCGCTCGAGGGCAGTAAAGATGCACGTGGTGACCCATATAGGAGCCCATGAAACGAGCCATATACCCCTGTTGTTCGAGGGGGAGCTGACCTTTCCACCCTCGCAAACATGGCGGCATGTTTTTTATTGACATTTAGGAACGCCGTGCCGGTTGTAACTAATTGATGTCCAACCCCCATTGTGTCCGAAAGACAAATGAGGCGCACCTCTCGCGGAGATGGCCTAAAAACGGCGAAGGAGGGCGCACCCCCATTAATCGGAGCTCTCGACATTACTCAATGTAACCGCGGGGACGACCACACTACCCTCCCTCGTTTGTAACTCGTTGACGGGAAACCATTGTTCTAACACTTTCCATCCGTCGACGCCACCATGGTAACCTAACAATACCTTAAATATGGACCCCTTTAAAACCTTTGATTTGAAAAGGATAGAACCAAAAATTTATATTAAATTCTAAGAAGGCGAAAATTTACAGAAGATGTAAATATGTCCGAAGCATGAGTGTATTAATCAATTCACCTAGATTCATCACACTACAACGAAATAACTCACAGCACAAAAAAACAGTTTTGTCGTTTCTTATCATTTCGTTCTGCCTAAGCTCGCTGATGTCAGATGCGTTTTTACTTTTCGGATAGTCAACCTTTATCGTGAATAAGCACTACCAACTGAAGATATCGAAATGAGGTTTTCAGAGCAAAACAGTGAAGGTAGGAAGACCAAAACGATCAAAACACAAGTTCACCATGCAGATCCCAAGAGGAAATCTCACAATTACCAAAATGTTAAAATCAAGTACAAAGAATTGTGTCAAACATATTTTTGGATCTGTAAAGTAAAGTAATTGTTGGGTGACATATAACATATTTTTCATACTATGATTCATTAAAAAATTACGGGCTCTGCCTGGATTCGAATCCAGAACCGCTGCTGTGGCAAAACGAGCCGGACGTCCCAATCACTCAACCATCGCGGCCCCCTATTTTTGGATATGGTTAACAAATGATCACAATGAAAGAAAAACACTTGAGAAACACACTTAAAAAACACTCCTTCAGCCATGAACCATTTCCTGGCATCCTTAGTACTTTTGCCTGTTGGTGACAGTAAAATTGACTGGTTTTGATAGTCCCTTTAATCATGGACCTCCCAACAAGGAAAACGGACCTGTACAGTATTATTAAATCAAACTTAAATATAAACAACCGATTACGGTCTCCTAGATTTGCTTTAAATTATGTAAACAAAAACAAAAGTTATACCACCTGATCACCATTAACCAAACGTTTTCGCTTTCTTTTCTTGAGTCTGAATGAAGATTGATTTTCAAATTATTAATGAATCAAATCTCACCAACACAAATTAATTGGTTTTGTCAAGTTTTTGCATATGTCTGCACTAGTGTTTTTCAAACAGGAACAAGTCGTTATGCTTTTTATAGATCAATCCTCCGAGTTTAGGTAATCCAAGAAGGTGGGAAAAGCCCAAAAAGAAATCTCGTAATATTAAAATGATAATATTGTCACACCAAAAATTACATTACGACAAATGCGCTTTTTCTTAAATGCCCCGTCTTCTCAATCCATGTGTAAAAACTACCTGCAGAAAATACTGAAATCACCAAACCAACAAATCGCCGTGTTAAAATAAAATTTACAAGGTATGTAAATAAAATTTTTCTTTTACAGAAACGTGCCAAATTCACAGATTAGGCCATTTGTAAAGAATGTGATGACTTTCCTAAAATAAGGTCACCATGCATCTACCACTGCCACTGGCACAATCGCTACGCTTAAAAATTATACTGGTCTACTCAAATTTCACAATTCAGAGAGAGAGAGAGAGAGAGAAAGAGAGAGTGAGAGAGAGAGAGAGAGAGAGGGAGAGAGAGAGAGAGAGAGAGAGAGAGAGAGAGAGAGAGAGAGAGAGGAAGAGATTGGGAAACAAATATAAAAATAATAAAGAAAACAAAGATATATTGATTGATGGAGAGACAGAATGGAAGAACGTTCATTAGAAAAATGATAAAATCGAACGGAACAGAAAAAAATAAACCCAAGTTTATTACTCTATTTTATAAATGTAAAACAATTAAAATATCAAAAAATCAATTCATTTCCATTGTTTTCAGTAGTCGCATAGTTTAAATAGTTTTTGAAGGTATGCAATGTTATTTAAAAAATTAACTTAATCGAACAAATTTTCGGAATTTAAGGACCATCTAAAAGAAACAAAACACAATTTCAATTTAAATTGTTACATAGTTTCAGCAAAGGGAGGGAACTAGATTGGTTTGAGAAATTTGAAATTAAAAAATGTAAAATTGAACATGTCGATAGATGCATTAATATTATAATAGATTTTGATCTACCTAAACTTGCCGTGAGTAGGAACTATCTTTTTTAAAATAATGAACAACATACTCCCTACACCATTTATCATTTCTATTAATTCCCTTGTATAGAGCTGAGGCTATCACTTTTCACAGTTTACCGGCAATTCCAACTTTAGTATTTTACAATAAATTACCGGTAGATCTCGAGAATCACCTACCTCGGGTTTAGGAATCCGGGGTCATGCCTCGTCCGTCCATCCATCCAGCTGCCAAGATTGGGCTCTGAGGGCTCGGTTTAACGAAATAATTTCTAATATTCTGCAATAATTAACTGCCGTTATGTTTTGACATAAAGCGTACCTGTGTTAACTAAATTCAAAAATTATTAGAAGTTTGACTTCAATTTAAGAAATTATTAAACGAAAGGTATAATCACTTTTAATTGTTTGTGGATTATATTTTCATTTAGGTCTTTAAAAAAAATCTAAATCCAAAATATTTATTATACAATATTTTTAATCCTGCTTTCCACTTGTTTAATTTAATCAATTAAAATAGATTTTAATTTCAACTTTGTTTTAATAGTCTGCATTCTTAGCAGTTGCAAGAGGCATATTGTGATTTGGAAATTCTCAGGAAACGAGAATTGGAAGACAAATACTTTTACCACGTTGAATAAATTGATATATTTTTAAGGGACAGCCTCCGTAGGGTCGGGAATTGAGGCCGTTTAAGCACGTAGGCCTCTGACCGTTCATCCCTTGATTCCCATGAATATTAAATGGACGCGGATTGTGCCCGGCGTAATAACAAGAGGGGGGGAGGGCTAATAGCCGTTCATCCGTGAAAGTAAATCGAAGGTGGACAGGTAGACCATTAGTTACAAGGAGACAACGGATTTTAAAATACGTGGGTATCTTGTGGAAGAAGGAGAACAAAGAATAATAACAAAAGAAACAATGAAAAACGTAAAATTAAAACCTACTATTAATTCCACCCCACTGAAGAAACAGCATTTATAACTTGTGTTTGAGTAAATGATAAAAGATACATATACATAAAATTTCAATAAGTTATATAATAAAAAAATCCGAATAAATAAAAATAAAATAAATAAGAAAATAAAATAAATAATTTTTGCTTGTCGGCAGGAGGTTGTTCAGACCCGCACATAAATTGTATCAAATCTTTTAACTAAATAAAACAAAAATAAAATCTTCTAACCAAATATAATATAAAACTAAAATAACGCCTAGTGTATATTTTTATATATAATTCTAAAATTATAAACAACCGAACAGAGACAATCTTTTTAGAAATGAAATTCATAAATTTAAAAAAAATGTACAATTATAATTAAGTCTTATTTTTATCTGGGTCCACCTTTTTATTAATTAATTCTTATTTTATGGTTATACAAAAATCTAAGATAAACCATTTATGAACAATTATAATAAATCAAAAATTTCTATAAATTTGCTTCTTCTTCGATTAATAAATAAAATAAATATGAACAGAGAGAAGAAAACATTAAATTGTCATATAATGTGTCCTTAACATTTTTTTAAAGTTCATATTATATTTATTTATTTTCTAAACTTTTTTGAGCTATTTGCTTTTGAATCATAAAATTTATATAGCGGATTTTTATTTAATATAATTTCTTTGAAATAAACTATAGGATGATCCCTGAGAGGATACCAATTTTAGTGACACTGGAATGTATAACAATAAAAAATAAAAGTAAATTTTTGAGGAAAAAACCCTTAAAATATATAAATAATAAAATTTTAAGGTTTCGCCCCAATATTATCCGACCACGTCAATTTTTTCGAACGAATTAAATTTATAATTTATTTTAAAGCAAGAGATAGCTTTATGTACCAACGTCTTTACATAAAATGTGTTTTACCTTAGGTCGATTAGCGAGGATAGGAAGACCAAAATGTTCGGACACTATCAGCCTATAGTTTTAACGCGATAATTCTGTCAGCAGCAGTGAAAAATGTAAATATTTTGAATTTATAGTTACATGAAATATATGAATACCGTTCTGTGACCATTCTGGTCCATTTTCTCTGGTTTTGCCCGTCGGACGCATTTCGCCATTATCGGTCCTGTTGGTGTGTCTTGCTGTAGAAATATTTAGGTGTTTTAAAAATCACTATACAGGTGTCCTTTTTAGATGGCTCGGCTGAATTTCTCATGAACCAATGACGCTATCAAAAAAGGAAAATATACGTGTTTAATATTTTTTTTCTAATTTCAAATTTTTTCCATTTTTTGGAGAAAATTATATCCTCAGGGCTCCAGTTCAACTGCAAGATTTCAAATACGACCCTATACATCCTGACAAAACATTTTAAAGGAATTTTAGCACTGAAAACAATGGTGCAATCCGATTTGAAATTGGTCAGAAAATTACAAAGTATGGTAAAAAGTTTGAAAAGAAAAACAAAAAAAACGGTCATTTGGTTTGCTATTTATCAATCACATTTCATGTTCCAACTGCCTGCCTTGCGTAAAGAAACAAAGATTTGCTCTTTTTAACTACTCTTCACCGGTGCTCAGAGCTTTGGAGTCAGGGGAGACGGATTGACAAACTTATCTGTCATTGGCCGCAGTTCTTTATCAGAAAATAATTAAGCTCTACTTAGCGGAAGCGAGTAACCGAGGAAGCGAACAGATCGGACTATGAGGTTCTATCCACCTATCCCGGAAGTGACAATTCAAATAACGTCTCACCTGCAAAGAATTGTGACGAATTCAAACACAATTCAAACTGAAGAATAATTATTCATAAATCGTGAGATGCGGTCTGGTGTGATATAGGTTTCAGAAAAACATATTATTTATCGTGCCAACGTTTAGATCTTTATTGAGATCATCTTCAGAGCTCAAAGTGTTTGTCTTATGTGTAATTGTGCCATTCTTGCGTGTCGTGTTGAGAGTAAAACCTCCCTCAACAAATTGAGGAACTGACCTTCATTTAATTTATTTTCGTAAAAATAAGACCCAATCAATTTATTTCTGAGAAATCAACACCAAACGTTGATACTGTAAATCACCTGATGATGACAAGAGTACCCAATTCTTGGATTTTCCTCTGCTCACGTTCGAAAATTCCAGGTGGTTTAGTTGCCATTAGAGGTCAACGTGGATTCATCAGTCCATAGGATGTATAAAATAACGTTTTCTTCTGCCTCCCAAATTGACATTTATGCAAGAACATCTGACATAATTAGGGTCCCGAAGTTCCTGGAATAGATGAGAACGATACGGCTTAAAACTGCAATTCCGAAGTACTCTACTTTTATTTTTTGAAAAACCTAAAATCCTTCCTACAATTCGGAGCGAGGAATTCGAATTTTTGCAAAAAGACAGTACAATATCCAGCTACTCGTCGAAATTACGCTGCCGGTTTCTAGGTGATGGAACAGCAACTGATCCGTATCTCCTCATATTGCGAGCAACACGAATAAACGTTTTGTGGTTTACTCTGGGGGTGATCAGTAAATTCTGGAAGTACAACTCGACTACACGTCGCGCAATACCACCACTATCAATAAAGTAGTCGTACATATCAACTCTTTGTTAATCGGAAAATTGTGCTCTTCGGTTCGTTTTGAATGGAAAACTGAATGTAACGAATAGGTTCTATTGTAAAATTTATTTACTTCCAGGAATTAAGATTTGCTCTCATAATGCGAGTTTAACAAACAATGACAGAATGTAAACAACAAAGGCAAGGAATGTTTACATTTTGTGAAGAAGCAAATTATTGACTTTAACAACAAAACAAACGGAATGCGTTTTTTCAAGCGCCATAACTTTGTCCTTTTTTGACCAATTTCAAATCCGATTGCACCGTTGTTTTCAGCGTAAAAGTCCTTTACATTATGTGGCAGGATGTGTAGGATTATATTTGAAATCTTGCAGTTGAACTGGTCCTGAGAGTACCCTGTATAATATTTCTCCGAAAAGGTAAACATTTGAAACTGTTGACTATAAAAAAATTTGACTATAAAATATCTAACACTTTTTTTTTATAGTGTCATTGGTTCAAGAGAAATTCAACCGGGCCATATAAAAAGACACCCTGTATACATGAAGTAAAATTAAAAATAATGTATCCGTTCTTAATGATGTTTCGTTTAAGCGGTGGACAGATTTAACGGGAATAATTTTCTTGACGACGGATGAGGTGAGGTACTGACAATTATCATTTATAATTTATCGATTTATTAATTCTCGATATATCGCTATAGTGTGTTTCTTCAAAAGGGTTTGAACATACAAGAAAATAGCGATAGTATGACAACTTAGTATTATTTATATATTAATGTATTTGATTGTTATTATTTTCTTATTTATTTAGTTGACATGCTTAAGTTTTATGCTAATGCTTAAATGATGTGTTGGAAAGTAATAATTTATGCAAAATTAGTTTAGACTTCTTTCAACACTTAATCAAATGCGTCAACCTACCCCTATAAAAAATTGCATAAAACGTTATTTATAAATTATAAACACCCCTTATGTTATTGTACTGGAAAGGTAAAAAAATTAGAGTTTATAAATGGGAGAAAGTTTTTCATTTCGAAAGAGTATAAGATTCCCCTCGGCGTCGTAATTTAAGGAAGGCGATGCCCTTGGGGGGAAGGGTCTTGCTTTCAGGGGGAAGCGGAGACCACAATGGACAGGAACGTAGGAGGAAGAAGGTAAGTAAAGTTTTGCGGGGAGGTAGTTATTGATCTCGGGGGATGGGGCAGAGGAGGGCTGTGGCCAGCTATAGTCAGACATTGCGCATGTTGGACACAGATGCCGGCTATCTGATTAATGTCCCGACCGCCGCCCCCGCACCCTTCAAATATAAATCTAATATCCTTCCTTCCCTTTGCTCCGTCGCATCTTCCTTCCTATCAGATCCACCTCCTCAACATTTTGCTCTTTCCGCGCTCCCCATTTCCCCCCGACCGTTATCCTGCATTCACATTTGTTTTGATTTTTTCCTCTCTCTTTAAATGCGAATAAAACAAAGTTAAGCCAGGGGTTACGTCCCAGCTGTAACTCGGCAAAATGCATTCTCGTCTATTCCTTTTTGTATTTATTCCCGCGCCTAAATAAAATGCGACCGACGGTTTTGTTTGTTAATCTATACGAAAAATCACTAGACGATGAAAAAGTGAGTTTGTTTAACTTTCTTACACAACAGGTTTTTGAAGAAGCCCTTTGGCTGGCACTAGACAAAACCCATACATTTTATTTTTTTTCCTTTTTGCACATCTATATTCTTTGTTTTCTTTGTACCCGTAGCCGGTTCGCTTCGCTATTCGCATGTCCATGGAGCTATGATTTATGATTTTCTGAATATCGGTAGAGAGCCCAGTATCCTCAGGTTCCACGTCCCAAGGAGCATGAATCATGTTCCTTAATACTTTGCTTTTGAATGTTTGTAACATAGCCACATATTTTAGTGCTGCCCTATACCTGTACACCATAAGTGAAGTTCGGTTTAAGAATCTAGTTATAAATGAAAATTATATTGGGTTGTCCGGAAAATAATGCAGGATTTTGGTATTAAACAAAAAAAAAGAAACTAGTTACTTTAAAGCAATGTTCTTTAATCAAAATAATTTCCCATACTCTCAATACATTTCTCCCAACGTGTTGGTAACTTATTAATTCCGTCTGAGTAGAATTCAGAATTTTTAGAATTGATAAAGTCAATAAATGCATTTTCCAGTTCCGTTTGATTTTTGAATATTATGTGTTGTAAGTAGTGGTCCAGGTGTCTAAAAAAATGGTAGTCAGTAGGCGAGAGGTCCGGAGAGTAGGGTGGGTGAGGCAAAGTTTCATAGCCAAGCTCCAATAATTTTTGTGACGTTACACGTGACACATGTGGTCGAGCGTTGTCATGCAACAAAATGGGCCCTTTCCGATTGACCAAAGAGGGCTTCATTACTGCCAATTTCTGATGCATGGTATTAATTTGGTTACAGTATGATTCAGCATTGATGGTTTCGCCAAGATTTAAGAAGCTGTAGTGTATTAAACCAAATGAAGCCCACCATACCGTAACCATTACCTTTTTTTGATGAGTTGGGGGCTTTGGAAAATGTATTGGAGCTTCTCCTTTGTCGAGCCACTGTCCAGAACGTCTAGTGTTATCGTAGAGAATCCACTTTTCGTCACATGTAACAATTCTGGCCAGAAATGGGTCATTTTTGTTTCGACAAAGAAGTGATGCACAAACATCAAAGCGCTGATTTTTTTGGCGATCGTTTAATGAGTGTGGAACCCAATTTTCGAGTTTTTTCACTTTTCCAATCGCCTTGAGGTGGTCAGCGACGGTCGTTTTACTGACTTTGAGTTGCTCTGCAAGTTCTCGAACAGTTGTTTTGGGGTTTTCTTCCACCACTGATCGCAGAACATCATCATTAAGAGAGGAAGGCCTTCCACGACCTTCTTCATCTTCAAGGCTGAAATCTCCCTCCCGAAATTGTTTAAACCACCTTTGCACAGTGCACTCATTAACACAACCCTCGCCCCAGACTTGGTTAATGTTTCTAGCCGTTTGGGCTCCGCTTCGGCCGAGTTTAAACTCGTAAAAGAAAATCGTACGAAATTCTCGCTTTGACATTATAAGGATGACTGAATTATTTCCAAGTAGCGGAATGCTACAGAGGTAAACAAACAATATCATTTGGAAGAGGATTATCATACAAATGAGTAATCCTGTAAACGTAAACAGAATATTTTATATAGATTTTTTTTAATGAAAACTTAAAATCCTGCATTATTTTCCGGACAACCCGATACTTCATGATTGAAAAATGGAAGGTTTTTCTCAAAAGCCAGTCTATTTTTTAAAGCCGGTTTTGTCTTTTTTGTCCATGTCTGCCTTTCATTTCAATTTAGAATCAATCGCATGCCTAAATACTTTACTGTATATTATGTCGCTATTGGTTTTTCCGTTTAAATTCATTGTACTGACTGTAATTTTTCAGTTTGTAAAGTTAAGTTTAATATGTACCTATGTTCATGTATTTTAATCTTCCAATCTTGTGTCAACCCAACTGCACATACTTTGCTGCAGAGTAATCCTCTATGGTAATTTCTGACAGGTCACTATTAAAAGCAGAATCAGGATTGGTCGTCATCACTGAGGGAAACGAGCAAGTCCAGAAACAAGCGTAAGAGGTACTTTCTTTTTTCAAGGCTCTTTCTCATAATATCCCTAATTAATAGTTTGATAAGAAGCTTTTTTTCTATGAGTGGCTCTATGGCTAGCTTAAGTATGTATGAAACAAGATTAAACCTTGGGAAACTTCCCAGCAGCGATTCGGTGAAATGCGTTCTCTTCTGTTAATTTTTATATTTATTTTTATTCCTAAATAGAATGTAAGTTCTGTAGGTGGCAGGTCACTGTTATCCGGAAACAGTATAGGTCCTAGGACGCTTCCCCGGTGAACACCCGCTCGTATTTCTAACAGTCCCGAGTCTTCTAATAGAATCGGCCTATCGTGTTAATCGAGACCTTCTCTTTGTTTTCCATATTGAGAGCCAGAGTTAATACATGTCCTCCTTTACTATCACAATACACCAATTAAATGCCTTTTCGATTGTAAATCATTTGGGTTGTTGTTAATTGCTCAATCATCACCCTTGAACAAAAAGTTGAACCTACACCACTAAAAACACTACGAAAACGGTGTACAACCTTTTCTGAAACTTTACAAAAACTATCCTAGAGTTGACAAAAATACGAACAAAACGTACAAATAACCAACAAGTCACATCAATATACATACGGACCATCATTATACAGAAACGCCGCTCAAGAACCAAGTGGCAGCGCACCATCCAATTGACAAATACTTGTACAACCGACTAACTTACTTACTAAAAATCAACTACAGACCCAGAGACAGGAACGATTCCAAGAGTACACACATTCACAAGTTCACCGAGTACAGAGGACAAATCTCTTTGGACAGCACCACACATAATCCTATTCTATAAATTCGATCCTTAGACACTTTGCCGAGTTGATGGCTGGGTATGGAGTTGGGGTCTACTCTGCAAGTTTAGAATAGTTCTCCCTTTTATCTACTACCTTGATTCAAGTGGTGGAATATTGGTTTGATCCACGCACTCTTTTATTTTAGGCCATAGTAAAGAATTTCTCTTGCTCAATTAACTATCAGAAATCTTCTTTCCTCTTTCACGCACACTTTCACTCTCTTTCTTTTTATGAACATATCTATCTTTCTATAAGCCTATCCATTGAAAGAAATGTATCTGCAGTTTATGTAAAAGTGAAGTAACGTAATTAATTCAATTTTATTGAAGACTAATACGCTCAGCAAGGGGACCGTGGTGGCCGAGTGGTTAGGGCGTCCGAATAGTCTTTGCCCCGCTAGCGGTCCTTGGTTCGAATTCCGGCGTAGCGGATGGCATTTTTAAATGAAAATAGTATGAAAATGTATTTCAAATTGGTTTGATCTCTCGTCCGCGACACCCAAAGGGTAGTTGACGTTAAGCCCTCCTCTAATACAGGAATTACTTTATTTTAAAAAGACATACGCTCAGGGAACATTGTACACGTATAATTTTCCAAAACTGGAATTTTTTATTATTATTTTTTCAAACATAAATTTGATTCAACAGTTATATTTTATGAAATTCATATTTTGTGTTGCCAAAATTGTCTGCAAAAAGTTTACCTATCGACGGAGTTTCTACTTATCAACCATCACGATTAAACCCAAAAGTGTGAAAATCTTATGTAAATTGGAATTTTTTAATATTTTATTTCATTTTTATGGAGGTTCACAACTGAAGAGGATATAACAGTCCTCGAGGATCTGGCGTTTTTGGAAAAAACCAAAAAAATGGAAGTACGAAATTCGAAATCTGAACATACTTGTGAAGACTGCGGTTGTTTTTTTTAGTTTCATAATTCGGCATAATTCTGATCATGATAAAAAATGCTGTTGGCAAACTTTTACACAAAAAATTTTACTATCAATGGATTTATTTAACTTTAATTAACCATCGCTATTAAACCCAAAAATAGATATATTTTTAATTTAATTTAATTTTTTAACTTCCTCGAGGTTCTGGCGTTTTTGAAAGAAAAAAACATTTGGAAGTACGAGATTCGAACATACTTGTGAAGAGTGCCTTGTTTGAAAAAATAATTTTATTGTTACTTGCTATTCGAATAAATAATAATAAAACTCATTTCAATTATTCTTAGCTTCACGATTCTGTTAATAATCAAAAATGCTTATTTATTTTGTATATATTCGCGAAGATTGATCCACTTCTGTTGATATGATAATTATAGAAAGTTAAAAACAAAATTTATATTAATTATCTGAATTACTTTTTTGAGTATATTTTTATGGAAAGGGGACAGGCGAGCAGCTTTCAAGAATAATGTTCCGATGAAGATCGATGAACTCTGGGTAAAAGTATTGTCATGATGACTGCTGCCGGCCCGGTAGGGAATCGTAGCAAGTCCATAATTCACGGTTTCTGCTGACTCAGCAGCAACAGGAGGTCGCCTTGCGCGTCAAAATGGTGAGCGGCGACCCCTCTCGGCTTCGTTAACGTTTTTCATCCCAAAGGGTAAAAAGAAAGCCGGCTAATGCAAGTTTAATCCATTGTTGATTCCTGTTTCGCCGACTCACGCCCCATCAAAGGCCGGCTGAACTAGTAAAAGGGCACCGAGGTTACAAAAGGGCTGATTTATCCTATGTAAGCTTCCACACTTCTTTTTCTAACGCTTTTCTCCCAGAACACCCAATATCTTATTTATCCTTTTTCCCCCTGTAGTTGTCTCAGGAGAGGATTCATCGAAGTGGTTCCTCAGTTCACATAAGGGCCATTCTTCAAAACCTTTTAATAAGAAACAATACAATTCAATGTTTTATAATTTTATCCAGCAATATAGTTAAATGCTCTTAAGAAATATCTAAAAGTAATTTGCTCTTTTGTTTTACTTTCTGTCTTGTTATTCAGAAATCGTGAGATATGATCTGGTGTGATGTAGATTTCAGAAAAACATTTTCTTTATCGTGCCAACGCTTTGATCTTTGTTGAGATCATCTTCAGGTCCTTGGATTTATAAACGTTGTTTACATTCACTAATTTCGTGGTCCGCTTGCCCAATTAATATATTTCAATTAATTAAGGCTTTCAGTTGAGATAAAAAAGTCAATGGCACTAGCGGGATTCGAACCCATGACCTTCGGCTAAATACGCCGCTGCTCTACCACTTGAGCTACATGACCTCGATCCACTCGGACACCAACTTCCCACCTCAACCACACTTTTTGAATTTTCCCTCCTTTTTGCCATTGTTTACATTTAACAAATACATGTAGGATGTGGATATATGTAGTGTGTTGTAAATCCCAGGCTCTGAAGATGATCTCAATAACGATCGAAACGTTGGCACGATAAAGAAAATGCTTTTCTGAAACCTACATCACACCAGACCGCATCTCACTATTTCTGAATTATTATCGATTAACGGTCACTAATAACCACACATTTCTGTCTTGTGTTTTCACACTATCGAGTGTATAATGTTAAACTCTTCTATAATTAGACATCTGATTTGACTAATAAAATCACTTAATTAAAGTCTGAAAAACCTCAGTGCTTTATCGGGTTTTGGAGAGAATCTTCTTTTTAATAGATTAAGTAATTTTAGTTTAGAAAGTTCCCTTGCCAATGGAGTTGGATGCAAATCATAATTATATTCCTGATATTACACAGGGTAATTCACTACTCGTACGACAAATTTCGACAAGGGCTTCTTACACCGCAAACGTGCTAAAAAATGTTCGTATGGTCCAAACCTCAACCATTTCACAGATATTCAACATTTTATGTATTTTTCAATTATCTACGGTTTTCGTCATAAATCAACTCTTAACTCTTGAACTATTCATTTTTAGGGTAAAAAATTAAAAAGGACTTTAAATTTCCTTTAAAAAGAATAAGATGTGTAATTGGGCTTCTACAGAATTAAATTTACTGCCGTCGTTGTTCGGGGAAAAGTCTTATATTAAAAATCAACAATTGAATCAATAAAGCGATATTAAAGATAATTTGAAGACATTCGAAAAATGGCAAAAAGGAGGGAAAATTCAAAAGGTGGGGTTGAGATGGGAAGTTAGGGTCCGAATGGATCGAAGTCACGATAGCTCAAGTGGGAGAGCAGCGGCGTATTTAGCCGAAGGTCGTGGGTTCGAATCCCGCTTGTGACACTGACTTTTTTATCTCAACTAAAAATCTTAATTAATTGTAACAAATAATATGTAAAAATAAAGAAAAAACAGAATAAAATAAATGTCATTTTTTTTCTTCATGACAAATATGTCAGAACATACTACATCTACTTAGCATAAAGCAAGACACTCCAAATCTATGAAAACCTGCAAGATATTCCACATCCAGTGATTTCCAATAATGCAAATTTAGCCATCTTGATAAGAAATGCAACCTATTACAGCGAACCGCCGAGTTTCTACTGCTTCTTTGCTACAGACCTCTCGTTCTTCATGTATCACAGGCACGCTTGGGGCCTACTCACAGATGCAAGTGATAGGATCTCGTTCTTCAAGTTTCAAAGGCATGCTTTTCACCTACTCACTTAAAAAGACTGGAGACTTCGAAACCGCCAAAACGCCCTTCCACTAGGCCGAGGATTGAGGAGGCAGCTGACATGACGGAGGAGGCCTATTTTTTCTCATTCAGAAAAAGCCGGCGTGTCGTGCTTGAACAATCACTTTTTTTTATTTAAAATATATATTAATAAATAATAACAAATTCAAAAATTTAAAGTGTTTCAAAAAAGGACTGAAGAACGGAAAGGATATACAAAAAATGATAAATTCCCCTTGCCGTTTTTGTTCATAATATCAATTTTTTTTAATCACTGTCAAAGAACGCACCTTTCTAGAAGTTTCAATTTAATTTTTGGTAACAGCCAACACTAAAACTCTCGGGCACTCTCGACACGACACGCAAGAATGGCACAATTACACAAAAGACAAACACTTTGAGCCCTGAAGATGATCTCAATAAAGATCGAAACGTTGGCACGATAAAGAAAATGTTTTTCTAAACTTACGTCACACCAGACCGCATCTCACGATTTCTAAATAAATATCGATTAACGGTCACTAATCACCACACACAACACTAAAACTTTCAAAAACTGTTAAATTTCAAATTTGAAACGAAAGCTAAATTTCCAACCACGTTAGAAAAAAAAGAAGCAAATTTTGTAAGAACTTCTCTTTTCAATAAGCTTTCTAATAAGCGGTATACTCGTTTCTTTAATTACATCGAACCAACATGCCCTAATTTGATGCTAAATGGAAAAAAAGTGGTGGCGGTGTGAAAAAGGGGGAGTGAAGTTAATCAAGTAATTCAACCTTTTGTCTTTGGTAAAATTTATTTCCCAACTTTAACTTAATAAGAAAGCACAAAACGGCCAAACTAGAAAATATTCTACGTAAACCTAAAAGTTTCATGAAAGTATAAAGGAAATTCGATGTATTTTTTTATGTCTTGAGTAAGAATATACACCAAAAACTATAAAAACAAATTTGTATGTCATAATGAAAACCCTTGAAAAAAATTAAAAATTAAAACCGTTCAATCACACGCCTGTTGTTTGTACACTGGCCCTTTTTGTACAGATGTTTAATCAAAAGAAGAAAAATTCTTCCGTACTTGTATATTTCATTACGGGCTGTTTACAGGGCTATCAACAATGGTAAAATATGTGGAATCCGACATGGCAGTTTTTTAAGGCTCCCTTTCTGGTAAACTGGGGTGAAATTAAATTATTTATTTCCGTCTGGGCTCAGGGGTGGGATCGCTATGTAATAAAGGGAGCGGTGATATATGACTGGATTGGACCGGACAGTAGTGGCTAGGGCCGGGAGTTGGACCGCAACCAACTCAAACATCCAATACACTAACCCCTGTCCCCCACGGAAACGGCCGCTTTATTTTCACCCCGTCCCCGGGGGAAATAAGGGACGACAAGGCTATTTTCCCGTATAAAATTGGCGTTTCGAAAACCGATTCTCCCCTGAAGCGAAACCTATATGGATCGATATTTTATTCGGACTCAAATTGATTACGTATTTTCATATGTATCTGAGTTTTCAGCGGTACCATTATTGTCACGCCCTTGCACAATGTCCCAAACTTCCAACACCCAAATAACCATTATTAAAAATGTAGCATGTATTGTCCATTTCTATGAGGTTGTTTTCCCCTTTACTGAGAAAATATAATTTCATATGTATCCGATTGGGCCCCAAGTATGTAATTACACAATCAACATTACCATGAAATTCGAATTTTTTCTTATACTTCGCAATTTAGGTCTTAAAACGCGAAAAAATTAAAAAACTTAGGTTAATGTTCTATTCGTAAATGTTTTATTTTATTTTTTTAGAAAGAGAGAGAGAAACAGTGAATGAAAAAATAAAAAGATGAGAGAAGGAGGAAAGAGAGTAAATGAGAAAAAAAAAGAAATAGAGGGAGAGGGATATATATATATATATNGAGACAGACCGAGAGACAGAGAGAGAGAGAGAGAGAGTGTGTGAGGGCACAAATACCAGTGTAAAACCCAAAACGAAACAGGTAGAAGTACAGACACACAAATAAACGAAAAAAGCCGTAGAAATAATCACAACAACGGTGGAAAGGGAGATGGAGAAGAAAGAGAGAAATAGAGTGTGAGAGAGAGAGAGAGAGAGTGTGTGTGTGTGAGAGCACAAATACCAGTATAAAAACCCAAAACGAAACAGGTAGAAGTACAGATACCCAAATAAACGAAAACAGCCGCAGAAATAATCACAACAACGGCGGAAAGGGAGGTGGAGAAGAAAGAGAGAAATATAGTGAGAGAGAGAGAGAGAGAGAGAGAGAGAGAGAGAGAGAGAGAGTGTGAGAGCACAAATATCAGTATAAAACCCAAAACGAAACAGGTAGAAGTACAGACACACAAATAAACGAAAAAAGCCGCAGAAATGATCACAACAACGGTGGAAAGGGAGATGGAGAAGAAAGAGAGAAATAGAGTGAGAGAGAGAGAGAGTGTGTGAGAACACAAATACCAGTATAAAACCCAAAACGAAACAAGTAGAAGTAAAGACATACAGATAAACAAAATAAGACGAGAAGAAACAATCACAGTAACAAATGTAAAGGGAGAAATAGAGGAAAGGGAGAGAGAGGTAGATAGATAGATAGAGAGAGAGAGAGAGAGTGAGAGAGAGTATGAAAGAGAGATAAAGAAAGAAAGAAAGAGAGAGAGAGAGAGAGAGAGAGAGAGAGAGAGAGAGAGAGAGAGAGAGAGAGATATAGAGAACCTTGCTTGTGAGTGTGTGTGTTCTCCATTTCTGCCTTCTACCTGTTACTAATGTAAAACCAGAAATGTTTTTGTCTTTTTTTAAATTATTTTTCTATACGAGGGTTCACAACAGCCGAGGTTATATCAACCCTCGGGGTGCCAATGTTTTTGAAAAACGCCCATTTGTAAGTATGTCGGGTTCAAATGCAGGGCCACTAAATTCGAACCCGGGACCTCCATCTTACAGTGATGAGCGCCGTGTCAACGCCTAAACCGTTGAGGCCAACCTACGCCCCCTAAATGTTCTTATTAGAAGATACCAACGAATTAGAATTAATTATGAATATGATACTGCTACCTTGTTTTATTTGCTTAACAATATAAAGAAAAAATATTATGCGAAGATATTTATTAATCTAAAATCAAATGGGTCCTATGTTCTAATTTCAGATATCCACGTCAATGTTTGATTGTTTCGTGTTTACATAATTTCAATTTAGCTCATTTTAAAACTAGAAAATCTAAAAAAAAATAGATTGATTTGTAGCTTTTATTAGTAACAAACGTAAGCTTAATTATTGACAAAAATACATTTTGTGGAAAATAATGGGACAATTACTAACAAACAGCGTCCTTAAAAGGACCCAGGAAGGAATTTAATTAATCGAGCCAATCTCAGTTTTGTAATATTACAGCTGAGACCAGGTTGATGTTATTATTGATAGGGTGGTCGGCCATGAGTGACCCTCGACCCTTAGACCACCCCTTGTCCCTTCGGCGACCAATGGCTCGGAAGTACAATCACGTGAATTATAGATTCGAGAGCCGTCCGCCCCTCCGTCTATCCATCCTGCCCTTGACAATTTCATTTATCTAATAGGGCGGACGCAGAGTGAGTCAGGCCCAAACTCAATTCGGGGCCCTTTGATCAAAAGTGAATTCATAACACGGGAGTGCCCTTGGACGATCGCCGATTTATTTCCGCCGACGTCCCTCCTCCCGTGATTTCCATTCTGGATGTTATTGGAGTCCCGGGGGATCTTCGACTACACAATACGTCAAACTGAGTAGCAAGTAGGAATGAGGATTACAAAACATTGGGGCTTTTTGAATTTCGGTATACTCGTCAATACTTGGTGAAACCTCAAAAATACCAAATACAATCACACCGAAAAAAGACAGGCCAATTCTACACCTGCCTTATCAACACGATTTTACACTTTTTACCATATGAAATCAAGTAGTTTTCGCAAATAAAAAAGATTCCATGCTTAAGTTTTGAAGCGCAAATGCGCAGACCAAAATGATCAGGTAATTTTAGAACAGTGCAATGTCCTACGACTACACTATCATCACATTTACACTTTTTCAATATAATATCAAGTTATTCTCACAATGGCAGAATGAATAATTATTTATTTTTACAACGATTACAGCAGTTGTATTTATTAACAGCGTGTTTTTTTACAGTAAGAACAAGTGCAACAGAAAAATTTAAGCGCTGTCCAATCTTGTACAGCCCTTCAAAATATTCTCATAACATAAAAAAGATCAAAAAGTCAAACATTTAGAAGCCAGCTTTTATTCATCTTACGTCCAAGAAGTATTGCAAATATTTATTTTTTCAAATTTTTGCCCACTTTTATAAAATATGAATAAAGATTTTGAAAGAAAAAATTTGTCCTTTTGTTATATAAATCTACAGGATAGTTTCAAACAGTAAATGTCCCAGCCATTCATAATGTACCTATTGAGTTAAATTAAAAAAATAATTGCTATATATATTTTTAATTATCATCAGTTCTTTCATTCCCTTATGAATACCAAAAATCATTAATATGTTAGGAAATGTTATTGAAGATAAACAACCAGTAAGTGAACGTAGGAAGAGAACTGTTGACTCCTTCTGTGTTGAGAAAAAGGTAAAAAAAACAAAAAAAAATTTTTTAAAGCTACCAACGTATATTCTTCTTGAGTCAAAAAGTAGTTCCATAGAGTTATTATTTGGTTTTACATTTTATTCTCGAGGAGGAAAATGTTTGACTGATTAGCCCTACAATTTCAACAAAATATAAATCTTACAATGGACAGTCTACAAACACAATTGTATTTTACATTTCCGTATATAATTGTTAGTTAACATTTAAAGGATAAAGAGTATTATGTATATAGGTGTATTTTACATAAAAGAATCCGCGGTTGCAGAGTATTTAGAAAGGACTCGTTTACGGTCCACTACCTGGTCTGGGTTCGAATCATGGCGTGTCCCGTGGAATTTTAATTGAGCATAAATTTAAAAATACGTTTTGTAAAGTGGTTTGTTCTCCCTTCCGTGTAACTAAAGGACATAAAGTCATCCTGTATGACAAAAAAATCAGATTTTTTAACCTGTCATTTTTCAACTTTAGCATCCCTGAAATACAAACGTGATCGTTATTTCACAAATTATATTAAATTTCCCACAAGATTTTCGATCCGTCTGAATGCACCTAGCCGGTCAAGAATAATACATGGCAACACCTTATTTTCTTTTTTTTAAACTTATTTATTTTGTTTTTGGAAATAATCTATTATGGCTCGTGCAATGATTTTTACATCAAAATTCAAAGAAGCAGAAGTATTGACATTTAAGCCTGTTCACCCTGTATAAAATAATTCAATTATACCCAAACCAACCAGTAGGCAATGACAAATGTAATATGTAATATAATGTAAACATAACCCTATTTTTTCATAGAAAAATCAAATCAATAGTAGTCCATTTATTAACAAAATTGTCACAAAAAATAAATACATAAAGATATCTACGTACAGTCCTGAAATAATGAACAAAAGCTCCAATCTGACGGAAAAGTTCACTCAGGCCAAGAGTTATTTTCCCTCTTTTCCACTTTTTTATTCATTTATGTTTTGAGCTTTTGTCTGGTAAACGCTCGGACATCGATCCCCACAAAAAACATTAACTTTATTGTTTCGTTACACTTTTTATTCTCTTTCCTTGTATTATTTTGGCCGAATTTAATTAGGCATTAAAGACGATAAAGGGGGAAAGTAGTAACGAAGAAGGTTAAGTTTTACACATTTTCATTATGAATTTCAAACAGAGTCGTATTTATGAAAATAAATAATATATAGCAAAATAAGTCTCCATTTTTTTTCAATATATACGTTTTATCAGGCAGTTATTATATGTTTAGTAATAGTAGTGAAGGAATCAAAGAATGGAAAACTTATAATTTTCCGGTTAACAATATAAATAAATATCAACTGTAACATGCTACATTTTTGTTCTTACTGATGCAAATAAAAACAATCACAATAATGAAAGATGTATTTTTAGCAGAATTCTTAAGAGAATTTTCGTCTGTCTCTATCCCGTATTAACACCTAAGGAGAAGCTATGGATATGGTAATGTTGGTTTGGGCAGGCTTGTCTATGGAAGGTCGCACAAACTTGCTCTTTATCGAGGGTTCCCTTACAGCTGCGCGATACATTGATGATGTCTTATCAGAAGTTGTCTCTTATATGCTACTAATTGGCGACATATTGATTTTTATGACTACTTTGAACGGGCTTCAATTCAATGTACGGAGCAACCAGCACGAAGCCTAGACTTAAACCACATCGAACACCTTTGGGAGTTGTCAACAAGAGTAATAAGTGGCCCAATGATGCCAAAGAATTTGCAGGAATTACAAATGGTACTGTTGGAGCAGTATGAAAATATTCCATAGGCACTACATTCACAACCTCATAAATGAAATGAAATTGGTGCCACGTCGAATGCAAGCGGTGATCAACGCTACAGGAGGAAATCTCAGTACTGAATTGAATATTTTCTTCATTGTTTCCAAAGCAACATTTTTGGAAAAATTGTTGAGAAAAAATTTAACCTTTATGGTTAAGGTATTTTTTGTGTGCACTTACTTAATTTTTTTACATAGTTTTCAGCAGTAAACAATACGTTCTTACTATTTTCCGGTTGACCGAACTCTGGTGAAAACAATTCAACGAAAATCGCACAAGTTGCCAGTTCTACATTTCATTAAGGGCTGATTTACTTGAGACTATCGCCCTCCGGCACATTCTTACCCTTGAAAATTAGCATAATAGGGATAATGTTGCCAGTAAGGGGGGTGGAATCTTAGCCGAAGCCGCCCCTTTAACCGAGGGGTCAATATGGCTAGGAGGGGCAGAAGGTTGTTTTAAATTTCACAAAAACTCGGTTACATGGAAAAAATTCCGTTGGATACTTTCTTCTCGGATGACACGCACACACACACACACACACACACACACACACACACACACACACA
Organism: Cimex lectularius; assembly: GCF_000648675.2. Classification (NCBI taxonomy): domain Eukaryota; kingdom Metazoa; phylum Arthropoda; class Insecta; order Hemiptera; family Cimicidae; genus Cimex; species Cimex lectularius. The sequence goes on along the minus strand of NW_019392904.1, from coordinate 1,410,108 downwards.
CACACACACACACACACACACACACACACACAAACTTCGTTGTATAAAAAATCTTCTACAATATAAAAATAATTTTATAAAATATAAATAAAGTATTACAAAGAAAAGCGCCCTTTCATTATATAAATCTACAAGAGATTTTGAAACAATAAACGTCCTAGACTTTAAAAATATACATTTTTAGTAACATTATCTTTTTACCCCCTTCACTATTCATATTCTCACATGAACATAAAATTCATTAATGTATTCGAAATGTCATAAGAGAAAAACAGCCACCAAGAAAACCTAGACCCTTGCAAGGAAAAACCGCTGCCGACATAGTGTGAGATAGGCTATCAGAGAACTTCTGAGTTTTTCTGAAATGATGTCGTTGTCATCAAAGCGTCAGACTGTCGTACATGTCTTGGGTTTGAATCTTGGCATATCCTTTAGTATTTTATTTATTTATAATTTGGGATATAATGCCCTTTCTGTATTGACTGAAGTTACTTTACCGCACAAAAAAGTCTGAGTTTTTCTGAGGGGATGGCGGTGTCTTAAGGCCATCCGACTCTTGTCCATGCCTCGAGTTCGAATCTGGACATATCTTTTGAAATTTTATTCGACTATATTTTGAAAAAAAGTACTTCTTATATTGACTGAAGGTAATTTTCTATCAATCGACTTCTGGAGGGACGTTGATGGCCATGCCTTTTGGGCGCCCTCTCTACATGCCGCGCTAGTAGTTGTGGATTCAAAACTGCATTGTGATTGGAATTTTATTTGAATATAATTTAAAAAAAATCTTGTGCATGATATCCAACGAAGTGGGTGAGGGTTAAGCCCCTCGTGTATGACTGAAATAACTTTCAGAAAATTTATTAAATTCACTAGTTTTCGTGGTCCGCTTGACCAATTAATATCTTTCAGTTAATTAAGGCTTTTAAGTGAGAAAAAAAAGTCAGCGTCACGAGCGGGATTCGAACCCACGACCTTTAGCTAGGTACGCCGCTACTCTATCCAGACTTCGATCCACTCGGGAACTAACTTCCCATCTCAGCCCACCTTTTGAATTTTACCTCCTTTTTGCCATTAGAGAGCCATTGAGAGCTTTAGTAAAGTATACTTCATTTTAACTTATTAAATTCATTAATTTTCGTGGTCCACGTGACCATTAATATCTTTTACTTAATTAAGGTTTTCAGATGAGATAACAAAATCACAAAACTTCTCACATGAGGAAATAATATTAAATCATGTATGTTCAGCGGACTGAATTGACAATATTAATTATTATAACTAATTACCCCTTTTATTTAAGGTCTTGGTTGAAATGATAAAATGAGTGTCACGAGCGGGATTCGAACCCATGACCTTCAGCTCCAGACGCCGTTGCTGTAAACATAATAACTGAAGTGGTTAGAACCAAGACCTTACATATAAAAAAAATTAATTGAAATAAATAACATGGTCAATTATGACCGCTAAACATGGATTAATGTAGTAACTAAAGAAGTAATCATTCCTTAATAAGGCCACGTAATAATTCGCTGAGAACCAACTATTGATTACACGATATTTGAAAAATGGAAAAAAGAGGGAAAATTCGAAAGGTTGTAGCTTGAGATCGAAGTCACGATAGCTCAAGTGGTTAGAGCAGAGGTGTATCGAGCCGAAGGTCGTGCGTTCGAATCCAGCTCGTGACACAAACTTCTTCATCTCAACCGAGATCTTTGATAAAAAGAATATATTATTGAAAGGCAATAATGTAGAAAAAACGGACATTCATGTATTGAACTTTAACAGTTTTCATGATTGCGGACTCAATTAAGAGAATGATGGGAGGTTATCAACACAGTGAATGTACTTTCTGCAAAAGAGAGAGAGAAAACCCTAACACATTGCTGACTGAATTTTAATGGGGTTTTCTGCAGAATGTTTCCCCGTACAGCACAACCGTGGAAATATTTAAAACCGTTGCTAATGGTTCAGGTCAATTTTTCGATGGATTTAGTGTCAACGTAATATCATTAAAAGTACAGAAGATTGACTCTCAAAAAGGCTCATTATAAAATAAACCTAAATTATTAATCAATCAATCAATCAATCTAGAAATTAATTAAGTTAGTATCTAATAAAATTTAAGAAAAGTTATTAGCCAAGTCCAATTTACTCTTAATTCACGAGAAAAAAAAGAGAGCGTTAACACTTTCATTTTATTTACTCCCCGGCGAGACCGGGGCAGTGCAATTTCGTCTCGGGGGGTAAGTGAAGGATCCGGGTGTCAATGGACCTGCCTGACCATCAATTTCCTGGGACCCGCTATCAATCCTCTGACCCTGATTTATAGTGAGCCGCCACTTCATTTGTTACAGGCGTTCCTAGGCGGCCGGATTTAGGACCAACAATCGGATCCCTCTTGGGGCCGAGATAGCGAAAGTAGACGATACAGGCATCATAAATTTACTCACTTTAATCCTGGGATTTGGTCCGTTCGAAGGTTAACACCGACGGCCGACACATACATTGATTATTTACTTTTTTTACCTTCTTGAAGGAACCTGGAATGTAAAAAGATTTTTGGCCCAGCGAATTGTTAGGTGTTACCAAAGGTTAGGGAATTTAATAATTTGCTTTGCTTATACTTGCTATCAGACAGTTTTCGACATCTTCAGTGGAGGGTATTTAAGTTATTTCGTTAATAGCATTAATAATAATGATGGCGAGAAGCCGAAACGGATCTAGTAGATCAATACAACAAGTAAAACTGAAATAAACCTAAACGACTAACCTACAGGTTAACACCAAGATAAATTTGAAAATTGAGTACTATTGTAAACTTACTATGAGCAATATCAAAATATCCAGAGCACATGTATTAGAGGAGCTTGATAAGAGGCTTTATTAAAAATTAAAATGCTCTCTCTCTCTCTCTTTCTCTCTACTCTCTCTTTATCTATCTAACTACTCATGTGTAAAGAGTACTGTTGATGGGTGGCCCTCGGGGGCTCATCCAATTAAGTTGTCTTAAGACACTTACTTTTGGACCGAAGACCGCATAAGTGTCTAACATATATTGAGAGAGGTTATTCAGGTCACCTAGATGAACGGTGCAATTACTTGGCTCCATATAGAGAGCGTGTAGGAATGCCAGCCGATATGAGAATTCTGCTTTAGCACATGTGAGATCAGGGGTAATTTTTTTAGTAAATAGTTTTGTGTCCTTGGCATGTTGAGAGTGAATGTATTTATTTGCGTCAATACGTAGTGTGAGAGGGTCTATGGCGGAATATTGACACCCCATCGACCTTTAATTAGGTTAATTATATGTTATGTGAAAAGGGTGATGGAGGAATATCGAGTAAGATTGTTTTGGTTGTTTATCAACAACAACATTTTGAGCTGTGCCGAGCGTTCGGCTTAATATTAAGATATTCTGTATTTTTGTTAATTCGTTTTTTAATTACCAGGCTCTGATGATGGTGTAATAAACCACCGAAACAGCAGAGCCGAAAAGGTCGTTTTGCTCCATATGACCTCTGAAGAAGATCCCATCATCCAAACATGAATTTCGAATATTCCACTACTATAACTTAGTGAATGGTATGGAAATATGTAAGAATGTATTTAAGGTGAGTGTGGACTGAGGAACGGATTGTGTGGGGGGAGGTTGATAGGCCGTAGCTGTTGATAGCCCAAGGAGCCCAACCTCGTCGGCTGGACGGATAAGACCGAGATCTGAATCCGACTGTCAACTCCCGGGTTGGGTGATTCTCGGTGCCTGTCGATAATTTATTGTAAATTACAAAAGTTGGAATTGGAGATGCACTGCGATAGACTATAGTGAGAGTGATAGGCTCAACTCTGTACTTGCGTGTGCAGATTTGAGGTTGTATAAATAAGTAATCAGTAATCACCTTTAACGGCTTGAAACAGGATTTTCACAAATTTTACGTAGAAAACTTTTATTTCTTATTTCGAACTGACAGAGTAAAAAGTTCGAAATATTGTTTTCGAGTTCAGTGGCTACTTGTTTAATTAAAAAGTGAGGTCCGCTGCTTTACAGCAACAGACTTTCCAGTACGATTCTGAACGGTCTATAGCACTGTAATCTCAAGTGGAAACCGAGGGGGAGACAAATCTAATATTGACACCGGACTGTAATTCAAAGAACGAGGGGTGGACGCATGCGTGTATGGTCAGGGGGCCCCTCCACTCGTTTTTTCACCTATGGGTAGCCCAGGGTGGACCCCATGACCAGTCCGCGTGTTGACCCCTCCGAGGGGTGGGGCCAATCGATCGTCGTGGTCCGTCCACCCTCGCTTTTTCTCCCTCCAGGCCAACTGGTGGGTTATTTGGCCATTTGACCGCCGACCGATAAATGCGTTTTTTCTGTTGTTTCCTTAGGTAACGCTTTTGTGATTGGTGAAACTATTATTAAACTAAATATTTATATATCAAATAAATAAATGGACGTTCCATTGCTTACACAAATTTATTTTGTTCATCGGTTAATTGAATATCATTTTGAAGCTTTTGCATGACAAGCTTAAAATTAATGATTAAAATATTACGATAAACTGGGGTAGTGTTAATGAATGCATGAATGTAATTTATTAGCGTGAATGGAAAGGCAAATCCCATCGACACCAATGGGCCAGGACTGGACTATGTTTTTATCATATGTCTGTGTTTTTATGTGTTTGATTTTGTTATTTATGTTATTTTATGGACAATTGAAAAGGCCCTGAAGTACAGAGAGGCTAGTAATCAGGAAAAGAGATTAGTAGGTTAAAACGTGAGAAAGACAAGAAAAGAACAGACAAGAAAGAGAGGGCTGGCGATGACCAATGTATTTTGACCAATTGAATAAAATGTTTTTAAAAATGTTTATTTGTCCGAATCTTAGAAAAGAAAATCAACCAAAATTGTAAGAGGAATAGTAATTTAAAAAAAAAATTGTGAATTGTTATTGTGCAAAGGTGATTTTTCCTCTTCCGAGTCCTAGAACTAAACGATTATATAAATATAGACTTATTTCCATAGTTACATATTTTTATTTGTATGAATAATCAATGTCAATTCTTTTTTTGACGCAGGGTTTCTCCCTAGGATGCATAGACCTTGGATTAAGGCAGGGGTCACCTTGTTTATAATTATGTTTAGATTTACAAAATTATGAAAAAATTATAAAACTTACACGCCTATTATGATCTTGCATTTTTTAAACTGTAGTTCATACGTTCCGGATCTCACTAAACTAAACATTAAGCTATATTTCACATCACAATCGCAAAATGTAAATATTTAGTTGAATACAAATAAGATTACAATAAGCAGACGGCACTTCCGGTCGGTGGGCACTCTCCACAATAGCGTTAATTTCGCGGTTAGCTCATGTGGATTAGTGCACCATTTGATCTCCGTCGGTAAATCCGTGTAATCTGGGTAAGTGAGCAGATGCTGGCTTAGCCGGCATTGTGCCTTGACTCCTCCCGGAGAGGTACAACGTTAAAAACTAATGTTTATACTCCGACGTTTTGTGATCCGGACCTGCCGTTGTGCAACTCAACCCTTCCCCTACCCAAAAAAAAGACAAAATACACAATCATTTTTTTCCCCCTACCCGCCTCTTTGTGCTTACATCCCTTTATTTCCCCATTGTGACTGCCGACAAAAGTGGGCCGTCTATTTTGACTCGGGTATAAAACGCAAAAGCGCGAAGCGCAGCGGGCCTTTTGCGTTTCCGCATTCACAAATCGACAAATTACAATCGCATCATAATTATTAAACGTGGAAACAATTAATTTAATTTCTTGTAAAGAAGTTTTCATTTTCACTTTAAAGTAGTTGAAAAAATTAACTTAATAAATAATTAAACTCTATAATGTCATAGATTAATTAATAATCACAACAACAGCATAATTAGTTCGAATTAAAATGTCACGCATGATAAAATAAGAAGAAAATGTATAAATTATAAAGTTTTAAAATAAAAATGAAACGAGACATGATAATTAATAAGTAAGGTTTGTTTATTTATTTAACGATTTTTCAATTTCACTTGTGTATAAATAAAAATATAAAAGTTATAACAACCTAAAATTTTCAAATGTTTACAATTAAAAAAAGAACTAAAATGAAACAATTTAAACTTTACATTAATTAGATTGGAGTGGAAACAATTAATTTAATTATTTGCAAAGATGGTTTCATTTTCAATTTAACGTAGTTTAAAAAAATTAACTTAATAAATAATTAAACTCTATAATGTCATAGATTAATTAATAATCATAACAACAGCATAATTAGTTCGAATTAAAATGTCACGCATGATAAAATAAGAAGAATATGTATAAATTATAAAGTTTTACAATAAAAATGAAACGAGACATGATAATTAATAAGTAAGGTTTGTTTATTTATTTAACGATTTTTCAATTACACTTGTGTATAAATAAAAATATAAAAGTTATAACAATCTAAAATTTTCAAATGTTTACAATTAAAAAAAAGAACTAAAATGAGACAATTTAAACGTTACATTAATTAGATTGGAGTGGAAACAATTAATTTAATTACTTGCAAAGATGGTTTCATTTTCACTTTAAAGTACTTAAAAAAATTAACTTAATAAATAATTAAACTCCATAATGCCATAGATTAATTAATAATCATAACAACAGCATAATTAGTTCGAATTAAAATGTCACGCATGATAAAATGAATAAATAAAATGAATGAATAAAATAAAAGATGAAAATGTATAAATTATAAAGTTTTACAATAAAAATGAAACGATACATAATAATTAATAAGTAAGGTTTGTTTATTTATTTAACGATTTTTCAATATTACACCTGTGTATAAATAAATAAAACAAAGTTATAACAACCCAAAATTTTCAAATGTTTACAATTAAAAAAAGAACTAAAATGAAACAATTTTAACTTTACATTAATTAGATTAATTATTAATAATAATCAATTATAATAATTATTTATAATTCCATTCTTAAAATTATAAAGATTGCTTAATATTTTATATTATTAAATAATTATTAGCTGGAGTACGAACGTTCTGACGATTTTTTGGAGAAGGGGTCAGGATGAGAAATTCCAAGGGCGACAGTATGAATCGAACTCATGACCTTAGTGTCGGTCAATGGGCCTCGAGTCTGACACACTAACCAGTCGGGTAAATTGATTAAAGCTGAAAGAATTTACCTTGTTCGATTTTCTTGTAAAACTGATATTTGTATAATTACTTTCTATGAAAATCGATTGATAATTTTGTCTTTTGTAATGATAAGATGGAAGATGAAATATTAAAGTTCATTCTGTTAAGCAGCAACGAGTTATCAGTTACGTCCTGGTTGAATAGATTATACAACTGTTACGAAAAGAAGTCACGGAGGTGGGATCACCAGTTTAAATGAAACTTTTTTTTGGTAATACTAGGATTAAAATATTAGACATCCTAGTTAATCCTTGCTAATAGCTCTTAGGAACCGAAATTTTTTAAAAAGTAATTTACATTTTTAAAAAATTTTGTTTTCAGTTCCTTTGATTTACATATCTTTCAAGGTTATTATCATATTATATATTATGCAGTCGTTTTTTAAAATCTAGGGAGGGAAAATAATAAGAACGAACAAAATTATGAAAGATTAGACACATAAAAATGGGAAGGTCACTGCTTATAAGGCAAAAATATACTAATTTTCGTAGAAAAACAAACAATAAACAGTTATGTGCTGGATCAGCCGAAATTTTTTTCTCCTATGTTCAGTGTTCTATTAAATAATTAATAATATTTCTGTTTTATCGAAAGTCCACTGCATTAAAACTGTTGGAGAATTGCTGGAAAACTATTATGTACTCTTTGAGTATATATTCTCTAATCATTATAAATCAGAAACATACGGTTAAATTAAACAAAAACTGTCCAAACATATTATTTAATATGTCGGGGTTCTGTTTATTTATGGAAGACTTTTGTCATTACGTGTAGATTATAAGTCCATATAATTGGTTGAATAGTTGGTGGAATAGTTTTAAAGTCAATATAATTTTTGTGATTTTTGAAAAAAAAGGAAGGCATTTGGAAGAAAAAAATTAGAGAAAAGAATTTTTTTTTATTTGCCTGAAGATTACTGGATTTCTGCGGGCGAAACATGCGCTATCATTTTTTTTTTTGCTGAAACAATTTTCTGAAGACAAAAATTCTCCGATTTTTCGCCATCCGAATGCCTCTGATTTTTGGAAATTAAAAAATAGGTAATATCTTTGAAAGGATTTCACTCATCTAGAGGATAATTTAAAGATATTTAGAAATATATAATAAACATAATGGAATAATCTGTTCACCGTAATGAAAATTAGAATTAGAAATTTAAAATAAAAGTTTTAAGGAGTTTTTTTGTTGATTTCATCCGTATTTCTTTATCATAATGACATAAAACTCAAAGGTAGAAAGAAGAGAGATTATGCTTTTTACCCACATAAAATGTTTCCACCGGATGTGATGTAGGTCATACCTTCACTAAAGCTCTCCGTGGCCATTTCAATTGTCGCCGAGAATCAAAGAGATTACAAGACATTTGAAAAAATGGCAAAAGGAGGGAAAATCCAAAAGGTGGGGTTGAGATGGGAAATTAGTGTCCGAGTGGATCGAGGTCACGATAGCTCAAGTGGAGGAGCAGCGGCGTATCTAGCCGAAGATCGTGGGTTCGAATCCCGCTCGTGACACTGACTTTTTTATCTCAACTAAAAACCTTAATTAATTGAAATATATTAATTGGTCAAGCGGACCACGAAACTAGGGAATTAAAAATATATGCGAAATAAAGACAGAAACCCATATTAAAAAATAAATATTTACTTAATTTTTTCTAGGCTCCTAGGGCCTATAAGCAAGAACGCTCGGCAAATACTTGATTAATATTTACTTTAAGATCAAACATGTTTGTGGTTGTAATACGGTTTGGATTTGGAAAAATCCAGAGGATGTGATGTTGGTGGTACACATCTGCGAGAAAAAAAAAACTATTCCCCAGCGAATCCAGCCAATCAATGTTCAATTGCAATAATAATCCGCATTCAAAAGCTGCAAAGGTGATTAAAATGAATTTAATAATATTTCGGCCTGCTTTATAGGGAGCGTCTTTGTTTGGCAAATTTTTAAAGTTTAACATACACATTTAATACGATCCTGCATATTATTTTTTACCTTCAGTACAAAAATAAACCAACAAATATATTATACCTTGAAATATATGAACAATAAAGACAGAAATAACATTTACAAAACTTAAATTACTTGATTTTTTTGAACGCTGCAAGGGCCCAATTGCAAGAACGCTCGACAAACATGACTAATATTTTTTGACCTTGCCGAAAAAAAACTTTTATTAATTATATGACTACATCCGCAGTATTCTCTTATTATTATCATAATAATATGTATTATTATCTAACTACTATGATTTCAAATATCATTAGTGACGTTTGATTATTTTCAGTCATTCTTAGTTCTAGCTTTTTGCCTTTAGTTGAAATTTTATTACGTTTTCTTCAAACCTCCACAGATCTTTAGAGTCGTTTAACTAGCCTTTTTACCTAAAAGGTCAAAACTATTATCAACATAAAGGGCCCTGCATTGTACACCCGGGTATAAAAGTAAAAGCACAGCGGGCCCTTAAGAGCTACTAAGCCACGTTTTGGGATTTAACAATAAACCAATTCCAATTCCTGTAATGAAAACGAATTGTTTAAACTTTACTAATTATTGACGAAAAAAGTAAGGTTGTGATTATCACTGATTAGATTTAAACTTTTATTATATGAATCCTGTAAAAAAGGCCACTATCAAAATCACCTTCCAAACTGCGAAAATTCATCTACCATTTTTTAAAATTCACAATGGAGTGACTACATATTTTTTACAGTAGATCTTGCATGGAACCTGTAATTATAAATATGGATCTTTCTTCTAGAATACAAATTATGACTAACTTTAAAGCAGTTCCCTTCTTCCTTCGTTAAATTAACTACATAACTGAACGATTCTCTTTCTCCAATCAAATATATTATTAACGATTATTCAGAAATCGTGAGATGCGGTCTGGTGTGATGTAGGTTTCAGAAAAACATTTTCTTTATCGTGCCAACGTTTCGATCTTTATTGAGAACATCTTCAGGGCCTGGGATTTACAAACATTGTTTAAATTTAAAAAATACATGTAGGTTGTAGAAAAAAGTGAATTTATCCAATGCAAAATATATTTTTATATTCAAACAAAGTAGAGAAAACAAACACTTTAAGTGTGTAGAAATATTTTGATTGAATATAAAAATATATTTTGCATTGAATAAATTCACTTTTTTCCACATCCTTCATGTATTTGTTAAATTTAAACAATGTTTGTAAATCCCAGGATGATCTCAATAAAGATCGAAACGTTGGCACGATAAAGAAAATGTTTTTTTGAAATCGCACCAGACCGCATCTCACGATTTCTAAATAATCATCGATTAACGGTCAGTAATCACCACATATATTATTAACTTATCAAATCAATAATTAATCATCTTCAAACCAATTTATTATCAGGTTATCTATCTTATTTTAACCAAAACAAAACCTCAGAAAAATTATTCAACCTGATTAATTGTCATATATGAATGTATTACATTAAACAATTCATGACAAATAAATATTATTGAATTTATGTTACCATGTGTGAAAAGTTGCACTGACAATCATAATTTACCCAAATTTATTTCATAGTGAATTATGAATAAACCCTGATATGCAGCCTTTTCTCTTGTATGCTGTTAAACAGGCCATGATAGAATAGAATCACACAAGTGTAAAATAGCATATAAAAGTATGTATTAATTAGTTTAAAGGTTAAATTTGAATTAGCAACATAGAATTTATCTGCCATGGCAGGTTCTTTTCTAAATTTCATGTATTAGAAAATTATCGATTTATAAGTTAAATTGATCATAAAATAGAAAGATAAAAGTTAAAACAAATCAACGTTCTAAGACTCTTCACTATAGTAATTTTCTTTTGTCGGTTTATACTTTGGTGTTTCTTTCTCTACGTATTATGATATTTATAATTAACCAATTACCCTTACGTTACATTACAAGAAAATCATACTTAAAAAGCATATTAATATATTTTCCAGAGTGAAATATTTTTCATTTTTATTTTTGTTTATTTAATCGGAAAACTGCCATAAATTCTTTTCACTAATTCTTTTTATGGCACAACGGCAACCAACTCACTCTCTCTCTCTCTTCTCTTATTTCTCTCTCTCTCTCTCTCTCTACCTCAATCAAGACCTCGTCAATTTTGATAAAATAACACTGATACCCAATTACAGCGCATTTTTTTTAATCTGCTTTAAAAGAAAAAACAACGTGATAGTCTGGCTGGCGTTCGCTCTACCTGAGAGTAATCGATATTCCTCGTGGTAACTGGGGATAATCCCTTCATTCACGCTAATAAATTACTAAATTCACTAGTTTCATGCTCCTCTTGACCAATTAATATCTTACAATTAATTAAATAAATAATTTATAAGTTTTTAATTAATAAATAATTTCTAATAAATTACATTCGTACATTTATTCTCTCTACCCGTACACGATATTCCTCGGGGTAACTTACCTGTTATTCTTGTAAATAACAATTTACTATAATTTATAACTCCTAATGATGAGATTATATTCCGCGAAAGCTGGCTAAAAAAATTGAGTTATTTTCCAATTGGCTTTTTGTTTGAATTCTTTAATTTGAAAATATAGGTTTTTTTACTATAAATTTTGTTAATATCCGTATAACCAAACGATTTCATTCAGCGATCGCACAATTTTACGTACAAGTGTCAACCATTATTAAAAGTGACCGCCCCAGCCTAGAGCAAACAATGGATGGCACTGGGCAGATTGATAATATGCAAATTGCCCCTCGGCCGGAAGAGTCGGGGGTCGAAGGGGAGATGGGATCTCAGCGGGTCAGCAGCCTCCGGAAAGGGTTCTTGAACGTGCCACTTCACACTTCACTAACAAGGCCCACCATTTGGTCAAGTGGTTGGTTACCTACCGTTTACCCGCATCCTAACCCCTTTCAAAAATATCCATCGCTGTTTGGCTTGGGGTGCCAACGGTTTCTCATCTACTACAACCCTTTCCTTAATAGAATAAATTGAGGAAATCGTTCAAATTGGTACCCACCTGAGTGATTAAATTAAACAGTTGATTTAATACAGAAATTGTAACAGTCTTTAATTATTTACCGAAGTATATATATATATATTTTTTTTTTCAATTATAATTATGTGAAATATTAATTATTAAAGCATGTTTTATTTATTTACATGAATCTATAATAATACTTTTTTATAAAAGTTTGTTTTTGCTTATCTCCTTAAATAAAAAGGATGTGTTTTTTCCAAATTTGATATCATTACTTGTTATTTTTAGATCAATTTAAAATCGGATTGCGGCATTGATTTTAGTAATTTGTTGACTCGTGAAGAGCGGATAAAAATGACGTGGTTTAAAAAGTTTGGTGGTGTCATATTGGTATTGTTGTGGCACAACAATTTCACACAAAACCAAAATAACACCACAAGTATAGATAGAACACATAAGAACGGCACCACACTTTATGCCCTGAAGATGACACGAATAAAAGTCGAAACCTCGGCGAAGAAATGAAAAGGTGTTTTTCTAAACTACCTCATTCGTTACCGATGCTCACGAATCCAATAAATTAAATTTTTAAACAACCGGGCAATAAAATACAAACACACATTGACTTTTGTATAAAACTCATTTAAAATTAAGTGTCGAAAGGTGAAGGGCCCTACTTGAAATTTTAAAGTTATGTGGTCTTGATTACCATGTATACAGGGTACTTTTTAGTTGCTCCGCCTGAATTCCTCTTGAGCCAATGACGCTAAAAGAAAAACCCAGCAACCTCAGTTGAAGAACTGTGGCAAAGGATAGAAAATGATTATCAATCCGTCTTCCCCTATGTGTATGAGGTACTCCGTATAGTTGTTGTTGTTTGTTTTCAGCCGAAAAAATGCTTTAAAATGATGTGTCAGGATATAGACGGTCGTATTTGAAATTTTGAAGTTGGTTTCGCTCTGAGGTACCCTGTATAATTTTCGAAAAAAAAGGGAAAAGTTTGAAACTAGACTAAAATCTATTAAACACGTATTTTTTTATATCTATTTTGGTTTAAGACAAATTCAGCAGGGTCATCTAAAAAGGACACTGTGTTTGTGTATATGTAATTTGATTTATAATTTTTATGTAAATGTGGTTTTTTTATAACGTTATCTGTAGAAGAAAAGTTCAGCTTATCATCTGTCTAAGAACTTTAAAAAGTTCGTTTTTTTTCCCAAAAAATTCATCTATTTAAAAAGGACACTCTGTATGTATATATTTACTTATATACACTACTCACCTAAAATTTTGTTGTATTCATGTTTAGATAACATAAAAAATGTAGTTGTACATATGGTGTATAGATATACATAAGCACAGTACTTATTTTATTTTAGTTTTTCCTGTCCAAGAGGAAATCGTACACAAAAAAAATTAAATTTTAGAGTTAATAAGTTGTATCTTTGTTAGATATAAGTGGTTCCGTATTACACTAGCGTTTCCATCTGCTTTTGTGGTTTTCTATGAAGATTATTTAATATCATAGAACAATATGTAGTCTACTACTGGATGAACTATGTTTGTCTCCTTTAAAGCATTGCGAGTTGAGGGAGGGCGTTTAAATCCAACATGAACTAGGGGGTAAAGGAATTCGGAATGTACATTCTTCATCTAAGTGGCGATGTTTGGAGTAGAAAGGGGAGGCGTTATAAGGAGCGTGCTAGGACCAGTCAGGTTAAGTGCTTTATGCCCCCAGGGCTCGAAATGACCTGGATGCGCCCCAGACGCACCCGACCCCCGTCAACACGGAATCCCTTACGGGCCGTTTGATCTCGGCCCGGTAAGCATCTCCCCGAAGGGACAAACAAATAAATTAAAAGTGAACAATAATACGCCAGGGCACGTAACGAAACTTTTCGAATGCAAATCGACTTCCTAGATACACAAGACGACGGGCGATGGAAATATTTGTGATGTAAATGCGGCCTTGCAATAAAAGAGGGGCTGCTGTACGGCGGGGGTGGCCGTGAATGTTTGGGCCTAGTTAGTGCTTTTGGGAGTTTGCCGGGTAATCCGTGTCACATGTTATTTCCCGGATGAGCTCCAAAGAGAACCCCCTTGGGTAAACATCAATTTCGATCTGAGCTGTTGTAAAACTTAAGAATATCGTAAAAAAGAAGAAAATTGTGATAAGCTACACAGAAAAGAAAAAGGTTTGCAGTAAAAACGTTTTATGCTTTCTGAATAACAGAATATATCACTGACACCAGGCCATAATAATAGATCTCATCCTAATTCATAATACATACAAAATTTTAAAACATTATTTTTATTTGTCATTACAACTACAAACATTGTATTAAGTAAATATTTTCTAATATCATTCTAAAAATCACAATTTATGCATAACACATAAACATTCATTACTTAAAATCTTGGTAACGAAAATAAAAAGATGTCTGTAGGTTTTGTTCGCCGAGTTGAAATTCTTGCGGAAGCAAATTGCGGGGGTGGTTTCTCGGCCCCATTCGCCCCGCCGCCCTTGCCCAATGGGCCGTCAATAAATAAACATATGGGCAGTAAACTAGTCAACCGTCTTCCCGGGGCTTCTTCCACCCTCTTCTTATTTGCCCGAAATACCGCAGTCAACACCTAATACAAATAAAGTTCTTCCTTTAAAAAGAAACGGAAATTTGTAAGAATTGGTGTTGGAATTTTATTTCACCTTTGTTCCAAGCTATTACAAAAACAATTTCTTTTTATCTTAATTATAGCTATCTATATAACACAATTATTTTTTCTATTAGGATATAGACGTCATTTAAATAATAATAGTAATGACTTTAAATAATAATCAGGCTAAACTGCCTTTAATATTTTTAATTGATAATTGTTGTAGTAATTACATAAATTCGCTAGTTATTTCAACTCAAACACACACCTATCAACGTTATTTTATGAATTAGCGTGTTGGAATCTTTATTATAATAATTTTTTACATCAGTTTTATCAAATCTCTACTAAGAAGCTTTTCTCGTTACTGAAAGTTAAAAAAATCGTTTGATATTTTTTATCTTATTTCCTAAGTCTTCATTACATTTATATAGTTTTATTGTAATATAAATATTAAATATATGTATGACAAAATACAAAAATAATTTCATATACAAAAAAATACACTACAATAAATGTAACCTGTCATAGGATATCATATACTTAGACAATAGAATAATTTGACACAAAAATTATATAGATAAATTTAAAATATTTTTTTGGTTTTCCATTCCTTTTTTCACCTGGATAACCATCGGTTTATTTTCTGTTACTATCCTTTCATTTGTCCAACCGGATCCTCTAAAAAATAGATTGGCTACTATTATCTGACAAAATGAAATTAAAAAATGAAAAAAATTTAAATAAAATTTTGACAGACCCTTCCAAATAAAAATAACAATTGGATGAATAAAACCTCGAAAATAATTGAAACTACGATATACATAAAATAAAAAAAATTTTGTTTTGTTTTTCATTTTTTATTCTCCCGGATAATCTTCGGTTTATTTTCCGTTATTTTCGTTTCATCCGTTTAACCGGATCCTCTTGTTGATTTGAAAAAAATAATAATAAAAAAAAATTATTACAAATAATAAAATATTAATAATAAAGAATAATCATTAACATCTCACATTAATAAATAATGTTATATTAATTAATAATTAGTAACGCTTGACCAAAAAGAAAGCCCCCTATAAAATCTTAAAAAGATGAAATGATAAATGGGATAGGTACAAAAATCTGGCAAAATAAAATTGAAAAAAAATTGACAGATCTTTCCGAATAAAAATAACAACAAAAAATATTTGGGTACACATAAAATTAAAAACAATCCTTTTTTTTTGTTTTTCCATTCCTTCCCCCCGGATAATCTTAGGTTTATAACCACATATAACCACTACATATAACCAACCACACGTGGTATATTTTCATTTTGCAGTGTGAATGTATTTAATAGCGTGGGTGATGAGGTACGTTTGGGTGTGGCTGTGACTGAATATAGAGTAACTCACATGCCCGCCAAATTAGTTTAGGTAATTATATATTCGTTGTGTGATGTGAGGGACAGGTCGCCGCTATCAAGGTTATAGTAATACTGCCGAAATGCTGCGATTTCTCCATTACGAATGTATTTATTAGCGTGAATGTTTTGTGTAAATGGACATGGATGTCGAGGAATATCGGGTACTCCACAAGCCCGTCAAAAGGAAATTAGTCTAATGGATGAATGAAGTTCTGTACATACTGTATGAATGTATTTATTAGCACGAATGGAAGGAAGTCGGTAGGATTATGACTATCTTACCGACTTTTTATTTAGTTGTAGGGGCAGGACCTCCGAGCCCTGCCAACTGTAGATTAGGTATTAATTTTCTTAGCGTGAGTGGGTATGGTTAGTGAGTCTTTAAATATTGAAGTATTTTTAATAAACCACGTATGGGATGGTAGGAACGAACAAGAAGACACTCCTCTGTTTGGTCGGTAGGAAACAAAATTAAAAGAAGAGATCTAGTGAATGAGATAGAGATAAAGTTGAAATGAAACAAAGACAAATGCGGGAAGCTTAAATAAGTGAGGTGCCGGCAATGATCCTAGTAGTTAGCCGGCCGAAAAAAAAAAAAAAAAAAATACTATCGTATTATGGTATACAGAACTACAATGGAACATGTAATCAAATCAATTTTCTAAGGTGAGAATCTGTGCACAACTTACATAAAAACAACGGTGAATGGATATACTTATTCTCAGAAAGCCAACCAACACTGAAGGCTTTAAACTCACTTGAAGCTGGCCTGAAAATCTCTCTGAACTTTCTTCACCTTGAACTTCTACACTCGCGGGTTTCGTAGTCACTCTAATGTGTGTAATAGAAGTTGGAGTTTGGCATAAATAAAAAATAACTGCTGAAAAATAAAAGTGTAAAAAGTAATAAGTGTACCTGTCACAAAATACAAAAAATGGATGAATACGGCAAATTTAACACCAATCTGGGTTATGATTGGAACATTTATAAAATTCAGTTTGTATTGGTTCTAACTGAATATTAATTTTCCCAAATTTTTGTCGTTTAAATAGTTATGGCCTTTATATATGCCAATGATAGATCCATTGGTACGTTTAGTAATTTTTTCAGATGAACATGCCAAAATGTGCTCTGCTGATTAAAGAAATGCAAACTACTAAAAAACTGCTTCGATAGAATTATATTTTGACATATGACAGGATTTGATATAGGCAATAAACAGCTTATATAAAGATTTCAACTCTCACAACTTCTCCTCTGGTCGAAAACCGCCCTTAGAAATTATTAATGGAGCATCATTATTTGGCTCTCCCCATCTCCATTGTTTTGCACAACGGACTTTTTAGCCTCTTTACTAATCTTCCAAAGAAATGGACTGTTATCATGGGTCATTGATAGCAATTCAGAAATACATTCTTCCAAATTTTAGCCACTTAATATATTCATCTTGCTCCCCAATAAATCGATTCATATAACATGTTTTTATTTATTTAATTTTCGCTGGTTATTGATAATTTCCGTACATTTTGAACTCATTCATTTGATTCCTCTTTCCATTATGTTTAAACCACAAATTTTAATAATGTTAACTTTTAACCTTTTGAATTATTATAAATGATGTATCCGAATGCACACCGCAGGAATAGACAAGGTTCCAAGATCAAAACTAATGCTAATCCATACATGTTTAGCGGTAATAATTGACCGTATTAATTATTTCAATTAATTATTCTTTATATCTAAGATCTTGGTTGAGATGAAAAAGTTAGTGTCACGAGAGGGATTCGAACCCTCGAACTTCGGCTCGATACGCCGCTGCTCTAATCACTTGAACTATCGTGACTTCTAGAAGTGATTAGAGTAGCGGCGTATTGAGCCGAAGATCGTAGGTTCGAATCCCTATCGTGACACTAACTTTTTTATGTCAACTAAGACCTTATATAAGAAGAATAATTTTAAGTAAGTTTTAAAATTTTTTTCCGTTGTTGTGCTTGTACTTTAAGGTTACTATACATCTTCAAACGTCACAAAAATTAGAAGATGCTTCCAGTAAAATGGGAAAGAATTGGATTAGTTTTTAGCACCCTGTAAACCCAACAAATTCGAATTTTCATGTAAACAAAAAATAGGCACTTAGGGGTTTGATTACCCACGGTCAGCCTTTTTATCTCCGATGTTCGGTGTTTCATTTGAAAATTCGTAACTCCTCTAGATTGTATTCAAATGGATTAGCTGGCGTTGACACTACGCTCGTCAATGTAAGGTAAAGGTCCCGGGTTCGAATCCAGTGGCTCTCCATACCGGACATAATTACACATGGGCTTTATTGTTTGATATGAGCTTAAAAAAAACGACCGATCGACAAGAAACTTTCCCGGAGGTTAGAACTTTTGAAACTTATCATCAATTCACTAGTTTTCGTGGTCCGCTTGACCAATTAATATCTTTCAATTAATTAAGGTTTTAGTTGAGATAAAAAAGTGGATGGAAGTCACGATAGCTCAAGTGGTAGAGTAGCGGCGGTTCGAATCCCGCTCGTGACATTGACTTTTTTCTCAACTAAAAATATTACTTAACATCAATGGCCAAACGTTTTTTTCTATAAATAAATAAGAGCCGGAGGTAGCAATAAAACGTGTGAGAAGTTTTTTTGAATTCTTTCTCTATTTTCTCAATTATATTTGCACAAAATCATATCATTGGTAGCATAGTTTGAAAGGAGAAGTATTATGTTTTCCGATGTTTGTAACAACAACATTTTCCTTATCGTGCCAACGTTTCGATCTTTATTGGGATCATCTTCAGCGCTTGGGATTTACAAACATTGTTTACATTTAACGAATACATGTAGTATGTAAAAAAAGGTGAATTTATACAATGCAAAAATTTTTTTTAATATTTAATCAAAGTATTTTAGTAAGTAACACTTTGAGTGAGTAGAAATACTTTGATTGAATATAAAAAATATTTTTTACATTGTATAAATTCATTTTTTTTCACATACTACATGTATTTATTAAATGTTGTTAATATTGTATAAATTCATTTTTTCATCTAAAATTTTCTAGCATTGCATAAATTCATTTTTTTTACATCTTACATGTATTTGTAAAATTTAAACAATGTTTGTAAATCCCAAGCCCTGAAGATGATCTCAATAAAGATCGAAACGTTGGCACGATAAAGAAAATGTTTTTCTGAAACCTGCACCACGCCAGGCCGCACCACGCCACGCACGATTTGTGGAATACTTTACTAAACGTATCTGGCTTTTTCCAACTTTTTGAATATCTAACCAAATTTTGCGTATAATTTTCTTATTCTCTTTAAAAAAAACAACTCTAATGATATATAAAAACTACGAAATACATACACAAAATGTGCCAAAAATATTGCTTAATCTATAGAATGTTTTCTCCGCTCTTAGGCTCTCATTGGCAAAAACTTTAAAACTCGTGTCTAGTTTTTCGACCTAGTAAAACTAAAAAACAAACATCGTTAAAATCTGTCATCTCATTAGCCTCTCGTTTTGAGTGCTGTTTTTCAAATCAGCCTTCTGCCTGATTTTTAAAGTAAAATACACTGTTCTTTATGTACGATTTTCTTACAGCTCACCGTAAATCAAAATTTATATATAATTTACTATGTACTTTTTTTTTTACTATGAACGTTGAGTACAATAAAAACAATATAATAGGTCCGATTTTCTCCGCTATGCCATCACAAAACGAATTAAGTGGGGAATGTCAATTTTCCAATAAAATGTATTTGCAATCTGACGTAGGGGAGGATTTCACTGAAATCGCTGAAAACCATTGAAATCGACAAACGGTTTTTTTCGTCCCAAGTGTTTATATTTTGATTTCATAACCCCGATACGTTCCGCGATAATTTATCGCGAGGGAAAAAAATTTGACGGTTTTTTTTTCTTTTCTGCGCTAGGGGAGAGGAAGGATGTGTAAGCGTTAAATGAGAGCGCATCTGGGCCAAAGGGTTGAAGGGAGTAACGCATGATCGGCGTTCGATACACATCCGACATTTATCATCCATTAGCCGGATCAAAGGGTTCGATCGGACAGAAACCTTTACCTGGGCCTTCAGCCCCCCCGAGGACCGTTATTTCACGGCAAAGGGTTGGAAAGAGGGGCATCCCGTGAGAAACGCGATATCGCAACTTCGGAAAAAAATCACACAAAAAAAACGTGGGGCAAGTCGCAGGGGAGAAGGAAACGTCGCTAAGACATCCCCTAGTAAGGGACAATAATAAACCTTAAAAACATAATCCCTCTTATAAACCTCTGATATTCCCCCAATGCCAAAACCAGGTGTTTATCCTAGATCCCATTAAACACTTATGATACCCTATTTCTTTTCAATATCGAACATTTTTTATAACACTAAAAATCAAAGTTACAAAAACATAGCTGTTAATAAATTTTTTATATTATTTTTGCTTAGATGGATGGCTCAAGAGATGTCCTTTTAACCTGCCAACAAGCTGAGATATAAGAGAGCAGGCGGACGTAAGATGTTCAAATTGTAAGTATTGTCCAGAAATATACTATAATTTTTTTCTACAGTATTTAGTGTTTTATAGTGTTGAATTTTTCGACGTGTTGAATGAATTTTGTGAAACTAACTCAAAACTATTTACATTCATCATGCACGAGTGACGAAATGAAGATATACATAAAATTGTACTATTTTGCTAACATGAGTCAAATGAGTCTCATCAAGCGTCCTGCTTCAGCAGGCCAGGTGATTCCGGCTTCACTAGCCAGTCAAAATCTAAACAACAAAACGGGAATTAACCGTCTTCATCTTGAGTTTAATTCCTAGTCCTAATTCCGTGGCTAACATTCGTGTAAATTTGCACGTGTAATTGAAGGTGCGGTTCCCTTGGAACGTTTGCCTTTTGCATTTTCTCCGCCCCCCTTTCGGCCCTTAATGCCCAAATACGGACCCTCATTACATCTAAGACCCTCCTAAACTCATATTATTAAACCTGTAATTTATTGTTATGGCAGTTTTGAAAATTTGCCTAATTTGGTCGGCCATACTCACTCTTTAACGCGTATAGGGGAGAATTTATTATCAATTTATGACCGCCGTTTGGTTTTTACGTTTATCCCTCGAGTATTGATTTATTCGCTTCCGAAATTGCAATATGCACTATGTGCAATAGTGAGGAACACAGACGGGTGTATTAATATACAAATAACCAACGAACAAACATACAGAAAGAGAGAGAGAGAGAGAGAGGGAGAGACAAAAAGATATGAGGATTCATTGAATGAAACATCGGTAAAAAGATTGAAAATCAGAGGGAGAAAGTGTTGGACAATTAGACTGAGTTAGTGAATAAGCGTATGGAATTAAAAGGAAGATACGATGACACTGTGAGGAAGTGGTGGCCGAGCGGTAGTTCAGTATGTCTCGCTAGAGGTCCTGGGTTCGAATCCCGGCATAGCCCATAAAATTTTAATTAATAATAAAATGTAAAAAATACTGTAAAGTGGTATTACCCATTGTCTACTACAACCACCGTAGTTTTAGCCCTCCAGTATGACAGAAATTATTAAATACTACACAAAATATCAGCATTCGAATACATTCAGACCTAAAAAATAGAAATAATCACAAAACTCACACTAATGAAAGCTAGAGAATAAATCGATATCTAGTAAACACATTTAGAAACAGTCAAAATAAACACCGAAGCACATTACATTACATATTTCGTTTAAAAGAAAATAATTCTTTTAATGTATGGGTTTTCATCTAACTGCAAGTTTCGTAAATCGGGATCATCTTGTTAGAACATTTTCATAATTGTACAAGAATTTTTTTTTAATGTATTAGTTAATTGATGTTCTTTTGTTCGCTGGTGTTTTCAGAATAACAAAAGTTTGAATAGTTTGAGATTTCTTCTGCTGAGCATCTGTAGATAGAGGATTAATTCATTGCCCTCTGCAGACCCCGAACCTTTCCTTTTCGGTCCTATACTAAATCTGGTTTATTGATTTTTATAGAATTTGATCTGCAATCGGGCAAAAGACAATTGGCCGTTCGAGGAAAAAAAGATAGATTGGAAAGTCCTAAAGCTACGCTTATTGGGAATATCAGCACACCGGCCTAGGGGTTATATTGAGTTCCTGATTTCGTCCAGGTTGACAAAAAGGGTCCAAAAGGGCGGCCGGGGAGAAGGGTATTTAATTGGGGCGACCCTAGCTGTTATTGATTTCTAGTTTGGGGCTGCCTGGCCATTACCGACCACCGTTCTTTCATTTGCATAATGGAGGGTCCAGCGCGGTGGGGGCGGCGAACATGGCGTCGCTGACCGCACTCCCCCGCATGCTCTTTTCCACGATCGATATTTTTAAGGTGAGGGCTTAATTAAAAAATAAACCTAATTTAATTAAAGAAATAACGGGCGTATAGAGCCATCGGGGCTCAACCATCAGCCATAAGGTCTTTCGCTTTTTTCCTCTACTTTTCTTGGCTCCTCTTCAGAATTTGTCGCTTAAGAAACATCCTTACAATATTCTATTGTAGCTTTTATAAAAACTTAATAGACAATGCGTACAATTTAAAAACATAATTGACCTTGAACATATTTCGAAATTATGGTACTAGTGGCAAGTGGTCATTAAATTTTTCACGTTTAATCATCTCAAACCTATATGCCTATAAAGGGACGAGGTTAGAAAATATTAAAGTCGACTCCCGATAATTCGAAACCCAAAGGCTCACAAAATAATTCGAATTATCAAGAAGAAAAAAATTATTAAAAGCTAATTTGCATTTTTTAAGCTTCTTACTTGCACATATATATCTCATAGGTAATATAATGAAAAAGTGAAAATAGATCAATTATAGAAGCTAACGTTGTTATGCACTATTAAAAAATTCACTAGCTTTTGTGGTCCGCTTGACCAATTAATATAATTCAATTAATTAAGGTTTTTAGTTGAGATAAAAAAGTCAGTGTCACGAGCGGGATTCGAACCCATGACCTTCGGCTTGATACGCCGATACTCTACCACTTGAGCTATCGTGACTTCGATCCACTCAGGCACAAACTTCCCATCTCAAATTCAAAAGGTGGGGTTGAGATGGGAAGTTAATGCCTGAGTGGATCGAATTCACGATAACTCAAGTGTTAGAGTAGCGGCGTATCAAACCGAAGGTCGTGGGTTCGAATCCCGCTCGTGACACTGACTTTTTTATCTCAACTAAAAACCTTAATTAATTGAATACTATTAAAAAATTTCATTAAGCCGTTTTGTATTAATCTGGCCTTGCGTCCTTTGGCTAAACGATTTTCCAATGTTGCTTGACATATTGTCAGAACATGAGGCAGAAGATTCAAGTAAAAAAATTCGAATAAATTTTAGGCTGCAAAGAAGTAAAAAATACGTGGATATAGATGAACAATTACAAGAAAATGTTCGAATTATAAAAATGAGAAGAGGTACAGTTCGATTTATAGAATGCCCACTCAGTCCCCTGTTACGAAAAATATTTTGCATTAACGATTGTATCACAATATACAGAAATAATACAGAATTTTTTCTATTTACCAACGTGACCTGCTGATGGGTATATCAACAAATTCGAATTAATAAGTGTCGACTGTATTCAGCCTTTGATCTAAAGAAAATGACCAGCTGTATTGGTCATAATTCCTGAATTCTATCAAAATTATATCGTTAATTTTTGTACAAAATTGGGGTAGACGTGAGCTCGAGCTATTAGAAATTAATAAGTATTATGATTATGCCCACAATATACTCTTCTAGTAACTAAATAGACTCTTTTCGTTATTTTTGTTTTTATTGGATTAAAAATTAAATAATTTGACCAAATTACACAAAAATATTTACATGTGCAATAATATCGTAATATTCATTGAGTTTATAACTTTTGTACTGAGCTTTATAATAAAATCTGCTTTTTTAGCTTAAGAAAAATTCCTGTTGAGATATTTTATTTTAAAGAAAATGAACCTGATATACTGAAATGGACTGCTAGGCTATAAATGAAATGCATTTCATTTAACAGTCATCTCAAAAAAGAACTCTATTTAGAACTCGAGAATGATAAGTTATATTTAAAAAAAGAGTTGTTGCTTCATAAAACATCATGCTGAAAATTGGTTAGCTACAAACAAAAATAAATTACCTTATTTTTTATTTCTTTTATTTAAATGACCACAATTCCAGCTTACTTGTGACTTTCGATAGGTGTATGGAGATAGGGTGGTTTCTGATGTCATTAAAACTACCAAAATCAATAAAACCGACTGGACACAAATAAAAAAAATCTATGATTAAACTCATTGTATAATATTTTATTAATACGTATTGTAAAATTTGCGAAAATTATTTTATTTGCTTAAGGGGGTTGCGACCGTATTTCGCTCGAAGAGCTTATTGTTTTCCTTTTCCTTTCAAATTTCAAACTTCACTTTTACTAAATGGGATTCAAATTCGATACGCATTTCAGTTTGTAGAAGACTCTCCATTTCTTGATTGGGAATAAAAGTCCAAAATTTTACCGTATTTTAGCAATATTTAAATGTCATTTTTAATTGTTTAAAGAGAGACTAAAGTGTGGCCACTTTTCGGTACCATGTTCTTAAAAATCGATTAAGTTTATTATAACCAATATTTTTTTAAATTTAGTTTTTCTTAACCTGCTGCATATTTATTTCTAGGGATGTTTACAAAAAAAGTTATTTGTTAATTTTTGACAACTACCTGAAATAGTGCAACTTTTTTTTAAATGAAAACAATTATTTCTTAGTTTCTAGGTGCTTTTTAAAACAATCCCTTGCTAGAATTATTTGTATATGTCCTTGATTTATATAAATAATGGATTTTATAAAAATGACAACAATTCCAGCTTAATTGTGACTTTCGATAGGTGAATAGGGACAGTGTGGTTTCTGATGTCAGCAAAACGACCAAAAAAAAAAAACCTACTGGACACAAATAAAAAACAAAAAATCTCTGTTTATACTCATTATATAATAATTAATTAATACGTATTCTAAAATTTGTGATATTTTATTTTTTAATTTTCCTAAGGGGGTAGCACCGTACTTCGGACGAAGAGCTTGCTGTTTTCATTTTCCGTTTTTTGAAACTTACACTTCTACTATATGGGATTCAAATTCAATACGCATTTCAGTTTGTAGAAGACTCTACATTTGTTGATTGGGAAGGAAAGTCCAAAATTTTACTCTATTTCAACAATATTTCAATGTCGTTTTTTAGTTGTTGACAGAGAGACTAAAGGGTGGCCATTTTTCGGTACCATGTTCTTAAAAATCTATTTACTCTATTACTACCAATTTTTTTTAACTTATTTTTCTTAACCTGCTGCAAATTTATTGCTAGGGATGTTAAAAAAGAAAGTTATTTGTTAATTTTTGACAACTACCTGAAATAGTGGAACTTTTTTTTTTAATGAAAACAATTATTTCATAGTTTCTAGGTGCTTTTTAAAACAATCCCTTGCCAGAATTATTTCTATATGTCTTTGATTTATATAAATAATGGCTTTTTTGAAAATGACAACAATTCTGGCTTAATTGTGACTTTCGATAGATGAATAGAGACAGTGTGGTTTCTGATGTCAGTAAAACGACCAAAATAAAAAAAACCGACTGTACACAAATAAAAAACAAAAAATCTATGTTTATACTCATTCTATAATAAATAATTAATACGTATACTAAAATTTGTGATATTTGATTTTTTAATTTTCCTAAGGGGGTAGCACCGTACTTCGGACGAAGAGCTTGCTGTTTTCATTTTCCGTTTTTTGAAATTTCACTTCTACTATATGGAATTCAAATTCGAAACAAAAATCTCCATTTCTTTTTTTGGAATAAAAGTCGAAAATTTTACCGTATTTCTGCAATATTTCACTGTCATTTTTAATTGTTCAAAGAGAGACTAAAAGGTGGCCACTTTTCGGTACCATGTTCTTAAAAATCGATTAAGTTTATTACAACCAATATTTTTTTTAAATTTACTTTTTCTTAACCTGCAAATTTATAGCTAGGGATTTGCAGTGCAGCGTTATTCACTTTTTTTAATGAAAATTCTCTACTAACTCTAAAACTAACTCTCAGTTTCTATGTGTTTGTGAAAACCATCCCTCGCTATAATTATTTGCATGTCTTTGACTTATGAAAATAATGACTTATTATCATTATATTGATGTATTTTTCCTATTATACAAATATACATAAAGGTTATCGATTCATTCAACCAATATAATAATTTTTCATATTTGGCCAAAAATTTAAAAATTTTATAATTTGAAGTTAAATATGTATGCTGGAATCTCAGAAATTATATATTAAAAAAAGTCCCAAATATCCGACAGGGGAATTTTTCCGTAGCGTATCTTTAATGTAGGAAAATGATCAAGGGGAGAGCCTTTCTGCCTCTTTATAGGAAGCTATCATGAATATGTTCGATATGCCGGCGGAATGTTGTATACACGAGTAGGTAACAAGATCCACCCCTCACATGTCCCCCGGAATGTCCCGCCCGACCCACCCGTACTGACTCCAGACATTTTTCTCCTTATTATTCCATGTCCGTGTTCGCTCAAGGAGCGAATCGGCCGAATACAACCGGGGAAATGGCAACATTTATTTGCTGTCAGTCGGAAAATTTTCCGTAGAGTGGTTCGCATCGCAAAGGCCGAAAGGATGCATTCCTTTGGGACGGGAACGCTGCCAAGGAAAAATGTCCTCTTTCGTCTCCTTTCGGTTGTAATTAATGTGGGACAATTCCAGGATCCAATCCCTCTCTGATTTTTAACTGATAAATTACATAACATAATAATACAATTCAACTTTTTGCTCACAATAGTATTTTTTCTCAATCATTCATGTTCAACTTCTACGTTTTTTTAATATTTACAGTACATCACAACTACCTACAAACAGGTAACATGTAACAATGTGAAAGGAAATATATACAAAATTAGAAACAAGAGTAATACCCACAGGTTCCTGCTATGATGCTAAAATGTTTACTTTTTAATGAATAATTGTGTCATTATCATTTCATCATCATATCATCATTATCACTACCTAGATCTCGCGGTCATCGTCTCTTCAGTCGGTGAGGAG
Organism: Cimex lectularius; assembly: GCF_000648675.2. Taxonomy (NCBI): domain Eukaryota; kingdom Metazoa; phylum Arthropoda; class Insecta; order Hemiptera; family Cimicidae; genus Cimex; species Cimex lectularius. Next base: position 1,382,696 of record NW_019392904.1, on the reverse strand, counting down.
TGTTCGAGTGAATTCACCAGGTTGCGAGGTTTTGGATGTGATGATTTACCGAGGTTGGGATGGTTTTGTGAAAATTGACGGAAAGGTTTTATACTTGAACGAAAGAAATATTTAAGTCTGTATGCGTAGTTGAGTTCGGTGAATAAAATGGATTATCTAGGATTTTTGGTATGTTTAAAGATTGGGCAGTTTGAGTGGGCGAGTACTGGAATGTTTGGCTGAACCCCACACGTCCAGTCGATAAGGCCATATCGGCTTAACTTTGTTGTTGCAAAGTAGCCTTTTGTTTTTGAGGGTATCAGAACGTTTGTCAAGAAGTCGTGCAGGGTGTTTTTTAACTTCGCGTCTTTCCCTATCTTACCTTTTGAAGCAAGAATTTCGGCTGCAAAACAGGTTTAAACTGTGTCTGGGTAAATCTCTTTCGCAACAAGCATGTACCGTATGAAACCAAACTAAAAGTTTATAACAGTGTCCTGCGCACAGTGGTATGTTACGGCGCTCAAGTATTGGGTTTCCAGTCCTACGAGGTTTTGGAAAACTTTCAACGTTTTTTTGTTAAAAATTTTTTCGGCTTACCATCTTTCTCCCAAAATTACATGCTAACGCTAGAATCCTGTTTGCCTCCTCTATTTTCGTATACCTTTTCCCTCCACCTAAAATACATGTCAAAGATACTGGAGCCTCCCAGATGATCGTCTGCCTACAATAATCGCTCTACAGATAACTAGAATGAATATATCTCCTGGTATAATCAATGGGCTTATCTAGCCCAGAAATATGGTGAAAAGCACAGAGAGGTTCTACTTGTATAAGGAACTTTTCAATAAACCTTAAGGAGCCTTTCCCACGACCTTAATATTATAGATTCTTGTTGGCTATTCAAACGAAGAGGAGAATTGTTATATTTGAAATTCAAACCCTGGGTTTTGAATGATCCTCACGATGAAACTTGTGCACTTTGTAACAGCCAGCCCAGGGAAGATGCATATCACTTTTTGGGAGACTGCTCTCTTCTTTCAGAATTGCTGGTATCTTACTTGGGAAAGACAGTCATCTCCAGAGTGGAAATACTGGAATGTCTTTCTAACCAAGTATCCCCTTTACCGCTAATTTCCGTGGCTCGGCACGCCTGGAGATTGAGATACGAGTGGCTTTCAGATATGCGTAATTGCGGTCCCTGCACATATACTTTTTCTTTTACTGCGTTGTTTTTTAGTACTCTATCAGTTCTCAAGAGGTAATTTGTTCTTATTTAATTCTTTTTGTTTTCTTCTTTTTGCTCATATTTCCATCTATTGTAATTCATACACCTGCTATATTTTAATTTTCTCTTCGAATTTTTTTGTTTTAATATTTATATATTTGTAAGCTTTATTATGCAGTAAACCCAGCAGATAGCTATTAGCCATGCTTATTATACTTTATATCAGTATTTCTATTTTTTGTTTGTATAAATTCTATTAAAGTATTATGCATTGTATTGTAAGAAGTCGTGCAAGAGTCAAGACTATCGTGTCATAAACCTCCTTACGTTTCAGCCATTACAGATTTTTTTACAGTCCGAGGTTACCGCACCTTGTCCGCAGTTTGGCCTGCAGTTACACCAAGGTCAAATGATTATCACACATCGTAAATTTTTCATTCATGAATATTTAACATCTACGTATAAAGTATGACATGACATTGTTTTTAGCAGAATGTTTAATAGGTCGTAATATGTACAAGAAATTCCAAACGTTTTACAATATTACGTTATTTCATTCTTCTCTGTACGTATTTTGTAATTTCTTTCTTAACATATTTCAATGTCAAATGTTACTGAATGATATTGAAAAGAGATGCTCCTTATTATTCACATTATTCCAAATCTGTCTGAATAAGTATCTTCTTACGTACGAAAAAGAAAAAAGTCATTCATCAATTCATTTGTTTTTGTAAGACGTAGTATGTATAATTAAGGTCATTAATACCAATTAACAGTTTGACGTAAGATATTATATTATAAATTTCTACAATTTTAACCTGATTAGAAAGGGATGCTCAGTCTTTGAAAAATAAAAAAAATAAAATAAACTTTTTGTTGAGCAATTCTACTATTTTTAAAAATATTCAGATATCAGATTAAAGATATTCAGTTTAGAGTACAATACATCGTGGATTAAAATTTTTAAAAAAAATTCTTGCACCACAATCGAACAGGCAAATTTTTATGAATAGGTTTTGCCATATGAGCATTATTGACCAATTTATGGATCTTTTGTCTACTTTATTTCATTTTATCAAATACATAATTTTTATTGTGCCATATTTTATTACAATACTTTTATTATAATTCTCCAGGTATCATCGTGGAATTTTGTTTCTGTTTTCTACGGGATATAAATTCAAATGGAATTACAGTTAAAAGTTATGTATAACATTCAATTAATTTAAGGTTTTCAAGTTGAGATAAAAAAGTGAGTGTCACGAGCGGGATTCGAACCCACGGCCTTCGGCTTGATACGCCGCTGCTCTACCACTTGAGCTATCGTGACTTCGATCCCCTCGGGCACTAACTTCCCATCTCAATCGCACCTTTGGAATTTTCCCTCCTTTTTGCCATTTTTTTTTTTTTTCAAATGTCGTGTAATCTTTTTGATTCTCGGCGACAAATGAAATGGCCACGGAGAGCTTTAGTGAAGTTTACTTCATTTTAATTCATTAAATTCACTATTTTTCGTGGTCCGCGAACGAAGGTCGTGAGTTCGAATCCCGCTCGTGACGCTGACTTTTTTATCTCAACTTAAAAACCTTAAATTAATTGAATGATATTAATTGGTCAAGCGGACCACGAAAAATAGTGAAGTTATGTATAACGATGAAAAACTGTGCTATTTTGCGGTCAGATTTATTTACAACATACCTTTATGTTTGTATTTAGTTTAAAATTTAAAATAATATTACTTTAACTTTAAGTTTTGTAAGTCCCAATTCATTTTGATCTGACTTTCCCTATGTTTTGGATAGATAAACACACTATAGATCCCCCAAAACGAAATCGCCGATATTTTCACATTCCCCAATAGTTTCCCAACGAAAAGATAACGTTGCTAGGAGATTGATGTACAAAATGAGGGTTAATCTGTTTCGAATAATTTTCAATATGCTAACCCCTCAGTGGTGACATGAATAAATATTTTAGGCATGAATTTAGTTATGCTTATGATTGAGGGACGGAAAAGGGATGAGGGCCGTCCCCTCACAAGGAAGGTATGATCGACACGCTAATTTTGATATGTAAATGCCGTTTAAGACGCTGATCTAATAGGGATTACTCTCTGGGTACTCCCTCTGAAATAATTAGATGAAGAGCTCTCTCTCCTACAGCTAAGGACATCTATTTGATAATCTATTTAGGTAAAGGGGTTGGGGCCGGTCTGGCCTAACTCTCTCTTCTGCTAATTGGGCTACCCTGTAAAGCAGTTAAGAGTTTTGACGTTGCTCCTCTTTAGGCAAACTCCCGGACCGGAGGTTTGCCCAACAAATTACGACAGTAGTAGGGATTATGTGCCCCGGTCACGTGGGCTCACTTCCGTCCACTTGCAACTTGTCCCTGATTCCATTGACAATTCAGATTTCTAAAGGCTCTTACTCTCGTTGGAGGGATATTCCCGGAGTATAGGCACTGCAGCTGAACAGCACTATTTTTGAAGTCAGGAATTGGAGAAAAGTTGACCCCTCCTACTCGTGTACTCACACACTCAATTGAACAATTTAATCAATCAAGCTGTAATTTTGGTGGTACATATCTAATTGAAAATGTTTATTTAACATTGTACATAGTATGTTAATTATGTATAGATATGTGGTGGTTAGTGATCGTTAATCGATAATTATTCAGAAATCGTGAGATGCCGTCTGGTGTGATGTTGGCTTCACAAAAACATTTTCTTTATCGTGCCAACGTTTCGATCTTGATTGAGATCATCTTCAGGGCCTGGGATTTACAAACATTGTTTAAATTTAACAAATACATGTAGGAAGTGGAAAAAAGTGAATTTATACAATCCAAAATATTTCTTATATTCAATCAAAGTATTTCTTCTCACTCAAAGTGTTTGTCTTCTGTGTAATTGTGCCATTCTTGCGTGTCGTGTTGTGAGTGCCAGTGACATATTGCTGGTTTGTGTTTATATATGTTGGATTTTGAAGGGGTGGGGAAGGAAGTCGGTATAGAAAAGACATTTTTCTATAAAGCAAATTTTTGTAAATCCCAGGCCCTGAAGATGATCTCAATAAAGATCGAAACGTTGGCATGATAAAGAAAATGTTTTTCTGAAACTTACATCACACCAGACCGCATCTCACGATTTCTGAATAATTATGTATAGATTTCATAATGTGTAATGGTTTAAGTTAAAAAAATGTATTTTTATTATATTTTTATGTATTTTTAAAATACGGTTAGTAGATTTTTAGAAGTTTTGTTATAAGTTGTATTAAATTTGGTGTTATTCATGGTAGTGTCCATTAATAATGGTAAATAAGAAAGAAGTAAGTACAGTGAACCGACAGATATTGATTATTTGTCATTTTCTTCTTTCAGTTCCAGTGAAATGTCTTTACATAACGAGTTTTGTTTAATTGACGGATACAACATTCGGGGGGAGGCACTATTTCACTGAGTCTGCAAAAGAACATAATGCATTTACAAATGACATTGCATTTGAGAAACTTCGTTCAGTTTGTCCGAAAATATGAGTTTTTGACACATGTTCTAAAGACGAACAACCTAAGTCAATCGTTTCAGCTTCATTGCTAAGTTTCCAATGAAAAGGGAAAATACAGGTCAACAATATGATGTTTCTCTGCGGAATAAATGGAACGTACAGATTACAAGACTTATGACGTTTGTCAAATTACTGGTTCAAATGTACTAAATTCCATGATTAGTTCCGACCTGTATCATCGATCATGCCTCGCAGAAGTGTAGACTTAATGAGGTGGCGAGCTGTTGCATGAGCAGGCTTTGAATGATGATCTGTGAAGATAGGTTGCCATTTTCTCTGAGTTGAAATAATCGTCGTTACTTACAGTTGCTTTTAAAATGCTCACTTAAACATGTCTGACATACCAACCGGCAAAGGTAGACAGACTATAATGATCGATAACGAACAAATTACCGTATAATTGTTTCTTCTTTAGCTTACATTGGTACGATCGAACACTATGGACCTCCCTTTTTGACAAGGTTGTTTACTAAATCTGCTCCTGTTCGCGTAGTTTTTGGACAACTTTGAGGATGTCTTAGAGACGGAAGTATCAGTGGAAAATTTTAGTACTCATGTACAATCCGCGTGGCTTATAAAATAATATATCTAAACTAGAAAACCTTAGGGTGACCTTGGAGAATCGAAAGTAGTTGCTTTCCGAAATTGAGATAGGCTAGGCTCGATCAAGGGTCAAGAAATGGTGAATAGCTATAGCACCTAGGGTGGAACTAACATCTTTACTTTCTTTAAACCTCATTTTTCCGAAGAGTCCAGTTCAGCCATACTAGCCATAAATTCGGTTAGGCGAAAAGCGATACTGTTGCCCCAGATTCCGGAGAAAGGTAAACTGCTTATTAACTCTGTATGATCTTACGTTATACTGCTCAGGCGTGAGGATCTGAGAAATTCGTGGAAGGGGAGAAAGTGGTGTGGTTTTCTATAGGTACTGCCAAAGTACACCCCAACATACATATTGCATCTTGTGAACATCCTTGCCTAAATTTTCCTGTTTACATTGATCCTGAATAGCAGTTAGTTGGTTAAGGCACTAAATATGAATGAGTCAAGATTTCCATGCATAGTGGTATAATAAATACGCGATTGTGCATATCGTAGGCTGCTGACCAGAAGAATATGGCGGTGAAAATGGGAGTGGGCCTGTCTTATTTTAAGCCTGAAAGCTCTCACTAAATTTAATTCCGCGATTGATCGGCTAAAGAAGGATTGTGTCGCACGGCATTTGGAGAGAGTACCTTTCCAGCCTTTCCAAAGATATTCAATCTACAGGATGCTCAACCATGAGGTTATGTGCGGAAACTTTGTGGCTTTAATACAAATATCGCGGATATTCCCTGGGTTTTAAAGTTAAGAAGAGAAAAGTTGAACCCCGTCTAAAGCCCTATCTATGACTCTCAAGACCACAGGACTGTACAATTACCGTGTGAAAAAAAAATCACGTACCACTTTGCTGCCGAGTGCCCTCTACTGATCCCTTTTCGCTTATAAGTTTTCACAGAAAAATTATTTTTGCTAGATGGATTCATAAATCTGCTAAATGTATCAGACTGGAGTCATTACTAATGTCAAAGTTGTCTGTGCGTACAAAAAATTATCTATAGTTTTTATTAATAATAAAAAATTATTATTGTTATATACTACGAATTAGATTAAGTTTCTTCTTCTTTAAATTTCCTATTTTTGTTTCTTCAGATTATTTATTTTAGTTTTATATATGTTTGTTTTTTAAACTGATGATACCTTTTTATTTACACACGATTTCCATTCTTCCATTTTTATTTTATCCATTTTTATTGCATTTTTCATGGTGCTCTTATTATTATTAAGGTGTTTTAACGGCCAAGGTCATTTAACTCCCTAACATTTACTTTTACTTCTATCTTAGGTCAGCTATATCCCTTCTGAGTGCTAAAAACTCTGACTCCAAACATTCACTCATAAACTAATCTATTCTTTTGCCCTCGAAAGCTTTAATCATTCCTTTTAAAATACTTAATTTGGAAAGCAAAATGTATGCAAAAACATCCATTTTAAATGTACTTTAATTAGAATTTAGAATTTTTGTTCCATATTTTAAACATTTTTCCTTCGGCTTCTATGACCAATAATAATAATAATAATGATGTAGTCCTTATGTAAAGAAAGGTTGCTTGATGTGCCCCACATAATAGAGGCGTGTCATTCCTTGGCTCCATACAGAGAGCGTGTAGGATGCCGCCGGATTTAAGAACGGTTCTCGGACATGTAGTGAGTTTCAGGGTCCCTTGTTCCGCTTTTTAGGCGAATTGGCAATTTTTTATTGTATATATCCGTTAACATATGTACATGTTTGTGTTTCAGTGTTTTGTATGAATGAGTATTTATTAGAGTGAATGGATGATAGTGAAATATTATCCCGATCGATGTGATTTTGGTCATTTTAGTTCATTACCCCCCAATTTGTATTTTTCTTTTATTTCATTTTTCCGCTACGGCAGCCTCAAAAGTTCCTGAAAAAAATCTTGCACTCAGAACTCTCATTCAAACACTGTCAGACAACAGTCAAAGGTATAGGAATTTGGGAAAGGCCTAAATCTTATTACAAATTGCAATAAATTTAAGAAAACAGAAAAGTGCTCTACAAAACAAACACTGAGGAACTATTAACTCCTTCAAATCACTCGAAAGGTTGAGCCTTTGCCTAAAGGGTTGCAAAGTGGGAGAGTCGTCTAAAATATATTTTACAGTCAGGATGATACGTTCTCCACGTCGAATACATCGAGGACGAGTTGGAAGGTAAATGCGTATTAAAAGCTTATAATGATTATCTGATGTGCCCTATTTATTTTTTGTTTTGTTTTGTAATAAAATGCATGGTTTGGTGAACCACCGATATTAAAATTACTTCAATGTTACGAATTATTTTTGAATTATAAAATTGGATTGTATGATTGTGAAATGATAATGATTATGCGTAGCTCGTCTATCGTCGAAGTTACCCTGCTATACATTCAGGAAACTATCAAAATTGCCAACTAAACCGACGTTCTAAGATGTACTCTAGGTTTCAAACTTAGCTTCTTCGACTTTTGTTCAATTTTCTAGGTTTTCTGCGCAAATGCTAACTACAAGATGTTTATCTTCTCTGCTTCCCTTTGGCCAAAGTAGTTGGACCGACTGGGAGTTGTGCCCCCTGCCCAATGTCAAACTTCGTTGCCGAGTATCGATTCGACGGGCCGGAATTAATAACCCCCTTGACCAAGTGAAATGGGCTCGGGTTAATTTATGCCCTCGGGCGTCCGGGGTTGCTCGGCCACCGAGCCAGGGCCCCTCAACTGGAGTATTAATCATCCCCCGGTAACCCCCAACTCACGTCCTTGCCGTTTTCTTAGGGGGCTTCCAGATGGATGGAGGAAATAGTCCGAGCCTGAACTCGTTACCTGGTAATTTATCTTTCACTTTACACCCGTCTGGAGGGGACGTTTCAATTTTTACAACTTACAACCGCTTATAAACACCCTTAATCCGAATTTCACGTGTAATTACCAAAATGACAAAACAAAAGTCTTGTATGTAAACAGTTCCTAATTAAAATAAAACTTTCATTAATCAATTATTGTCGTAACAAACTAGTGCAAATATTTAATCGTAATCTACTTATTTTTAATTGAAACATACTTTAAACAGAACACACATTTTTTAAAATATTTTAAGTTAAACAGTTGTTATATAATTAGTACAGAATGAAAACGAAATATTTGAAATCTTGAAATATTTCTTAATGTTTTAAAGAACTTTTCATAATAATGTTAATGTGTATCGTAATCCCAGTGACTACCCCGATCTATGAATGTATTTACAGGCGTGATTGCTAAAGTGGGTGCGCTGACGGGTCTGGTGCTCAATACAGAGTATCTCTATTTTCGATCCAATTAGGTAATTTATTATTATAAATGTGCATAGTGCGGTGACACTCCAATTTGTAATTGGTTTTAAAGGTTCTACATTTTATGAATGTATTTATTAGCGTGAATGTTGAGAGAACGTCGAGGCGATCCCGTACGCGGCCAATGCAATATTTTATTTCCCATGGAAATTGTGGGACGATGTTATCTCACAAAAAATACTTACCGCCAATGGTGAAAAGGCTTAAACAACACATTTAAATCAGATACGTTCATACTACTGTATAACTAACTAGTCTTCGTTTGGTCATACCCAGGGTTCTTAATATTCCACTGATGTCCCACCCCCACACGAGATTATAAAACCTTCATAAAAAACATTAGCTGCCACGCAGAATAAACAGTTAAAAAGAACTGTCGAGACATTGGGTGTGTATTTGGGATTACGCCTGTATCTCATGCCAAACCATTCCTGTATTAGCTAATCTACTGCACCCAGACACACTAATAAATACATTCATAGAAAAATGAAACCTTACAAATAGTATGTTCATTTAAAAGAATTAGCGAATCTTCTTGGTATTACAAGAATAATGTACATTTAATTATAATATTGCCAACTTTGTTATTAAATTAAATTAAATTAAAAACATTGTTTTATTTTACGAAGTTTTACGAAATTAGGAAAATAAAATATAAAGAACGCATCATATATTGCAGACAGAAACCTCTGCAGAATTTATGCACTTTTTGCATAAATTATAATAATATAATATTATAATAATATATTGCATCATATAATGCATTTTTTTAAATATTAGCCAAAAAGCCAGAGGGGTCGAACCCATGACATCAGATTCAAGGTTTAAGGTCTTAAGGAGAATGCTAATTATTTACTACTATAAACAATTACTCTGTTTATAAATACAATTTATTGAAAAAAATTAATATATTATGTGAAAAAAGGAAATCAAGTAACACCTTTCGAGGTTGGTTGGTTATTTCGAAGAACGATTTAAGCGGTATATGCTTTTTTTGGAAACTAAAATAACAATAAGACACTTATGAATTATTGTAAACTTAAAAAAAAAATCATGGTACATAAACAAAATGAATGCAGAATAAATTTGATATTAACGAATTATAAGTTGCCTAGTCACCAAAAAGTATTTTGAAAAAAAATTTATTCATTATCATACACTAACAAACAAAAAATTCCACCCAATTAATTTTTTTTTCATTTTGTCGTTAAAATTGTTTCATTCATTGTTTTTATCGATAAACACAGAGATAAACTCACTTAATCCTTTATCCAAAACAAGGATAAAGGATTTTTCAATGATTGCTTTTACGGAATTTAAAATGTTTATTCAGTCTCATTTGAATTTTGAAGCTTTGTTTTCTTTTTTTTTTTTCTGGTGTATACACTATATTAAAACGACCAAATTAATTCAGCCAGACTACATTTAAGCAGTTTTAACAGAGAATAAAAAAGGAACCTAAGAACGATAAAAATGATTTATTAGTTAACACACATCCATAGAATGAGAATTAATAAACAACAGAGAGAGAGAGAGAGAGAGTGAGAGAGAAAGTTAAAAAAAATAAGAAGGATTCAGTTTTCCTAAATAACGTGCTTATAACAGTCAATTATTATTTTTTTTTAAATTTAAACGAGGGTTTGCAATAGCAGAGGTCATATCAACCCTCGGGGTGCCGGTGCTTTTGAAAAAAAGCCCATTTGTAAGTATATCGGATTCGAATGCAAGGCCGCTGGATTCCAATCCGGGACCTTTACCTTACAGTGATGAGCGCCGTGTCAACGACTAAACCTTGCGGCCACCGACGCCGCTGTTTCCTTAATTCTTAAAGCTTCTTTGTTTTCTTAAAAATGCCACTTATTGCTGAGGATGTTGCGCGTGGTGTGGCACTTATTAATGATGGACGTTCCATCAAGTATGCGGCTTGGACAATCGGAACTCTGCGAGACTCCGTTAGACGTTTTCGAGAAACTGGGTCCTACCGGAAGCCCGCTTCTGGACGCTCTAGGGTAACAGAAACACAGGATGGCCGTTTTTTGACTTTGAAAATTTTGCAAAACCGGCACCTTACTTTTGTTCAAGCGATTCATCAGCTCCAGGAAGTTCGAGGTGTCAAAATTCCCGAACGCACTGCTCGAAGAAGATTAAGTCAGTGTGTACTGATGGCTTTTCGCCCCGTAAGAGGACCATAATTGACCAGAACACACAGAGTTGCACGGCTTCCATTTGCTCGAGAACACAGCCATTGGTCCTTAAACGATTGGTCTGCTGTGTTCTTTACAGATGAGTATAGATTTGCTCTACGATCTCCAGACGGGCGTGGAAAAGTATGGAGAAGGCGAAATGAAGGTATTGAAGCCTGTAATTTTTCCCAGAGCCAACCTTTCAAACGTAGCTCAAAGATGGTGTGGGCGGGAATTTCGATGGAGAGTCGGACAGAATTGGTTGTTGTTCCAGTAGGGTCTTTGATGGCCATTCGCTTTGTGGATGAAATTTTGGAACATGTGTGTTCCTATCCTCCATGAAATAGATCCTATTCTAATGCACGATATTGCCCGTCTACATGTCGCTCGCATAATTCAAACGTACCTTCAACAGCATAATCAGGGTCTTAGCCTGGCCAGCCCGTTTTCCAGACTTGAACTCCATCGAACATTTGTCGTATATCCTCAAAAGACGAATACGAGCACGTCCTTCACTTCCTGATACACTTCACGATCTTGAATGGACCCTTCGTAAAAAGAATAAGCTTAACCTCCAGCAAAGAGACATTTCCAAACGGGTAGAAAGTATGTCGAGGCGTCTTTGAGATGTAATTAAGTCAAGAAAACGAAATACGCGATATTGAAATGTTAATTAAAAATCTAAAACAAAATGAAAATAAATTTTATCTGTCCGTCTTTTTTTATTTTCCTTGGCAATTTCCATTTTTTTATTTTCCTTGGCAATTTCCATTTTTTTACTTTTTTGGACAGACACAATTATTGAACGTTAAAAAACGTGAAACTTTGATTAATATATAAAAATAAATACAAATCAAGTTATATTACAAATAGGTGGAATTTTTGCCTGTCATTGTAGATTGAATTATAGTATAAGTAATTATGTTGGCCTGTTATTTTGTCACGAATATCAAAAAATATTAGCTATTTAAGCAAATGAAAATATAATTTACCCATTCGGTATTTTTATCCCTTCCTTCTCCGGAATGGCCGGAACGATTCGGAAATTAAAAATGCCCAAGGGTTCCCACGTCCGTGGATCGGATATTGTGCTATGAATAAGCGATGTGGACACGAGAAATATGGAACTGCAGGGAAATATGCGGCTTCCCTGGACTCGCACGCCCGCCGTCTGAATATTTTAATACACCAAATGTGACCGGTCTTGAACGGTTGCTAAATAAGATATTGATCGGGAAAAAAGACGGTTTTTTTAACCTTTTCGTTTCAAGGCGTGTTTATTGGTAATTTAACTTTTTATTTTTATTTTATCAGTCAATTATCTTCTTGGATTTATTGTTTTATCAAGACTTCAAACAGGTCTGTTATTAAATTACCTGGTGTCGTATTAGCAAACCTCGGGTTTAATTCTGTCCAAACACTAGTCCGGATCCCCGTTCGGTTTCAATTTGGGAAGGTAGTTAAACAAAAGGCAGACATTCGTCTTAAGCCGGTTAGGGGAAGGGTCACCCTGGATGATGGCCCTCCATAAATCCGGAGCGACATCCCACTGTAATTAACCCCGTTTAAGTCAAGCTTGTCGTATTTGTAAATTAGGATCGGACATACCACTAATAGAACACTCTTATAATATAAATGTGTAAACAAACGAAATTAAAAATTTGTAAATTGGTTCCTACGGGAGAACGGAAAAATGTATAAAAATGTTCCGAATTCTAGAGTCTACTCTTTATTAAAACGACCAAATTTATTCAGTCAGACTTTATATTTAAGCAGGTTTAACAGGGAATAAAAAAGGAACCTAAGAACGATAAAAATTATTTATTAGTTAACACATTTATACATGAGAATTGATAAAAACACAAGAAAATAAGAAGGATTCAATTTTCCTAAATAACGTGCTTATAACAGTCAATTATAATTTAATTTTTTTTCCTTTTTTTAACGAGGGTTCGCCACGGCAGAGGTCATATCAACCCTCGGGGTGCCGCTGGATTCGAACCCGGGACCTTTACCTTACAGTGATGAGCGCCGTGTCACCGCCTAAACCGTTGCGGCCACCGACGCCCCCCCATTAAATTAAAAAGATGTTGCAATTGATAACAACACACGAACATTTTTTATAATCATTTGTCTATTTTGAAACCATTTTGTACAATAATATATCATTTGAAGTGTGGTGTAATCCTCAGGACATTGCATAGAAAAGGAAACAGAGAAATGGTATATCAATATTCACGTGAAATCTAAAAGAAGAAAACCAGATAGAATGTGCCAGATATTATCCTTGTTACGTAACATACCCAGTAGACAGATAAATCTACAAGAACTACGAAACATTGTTATTAATCAAATAACAATGGCAGAAAGCTATTCAGAATTTTATTCGGCAGTTTAACAAAAATTGAAAGCACATGAGTGAAAGACCTTCCTGGAAATCTTGGTTGTAACGGTTTTAATGAATTTACGTAAATTGATTATTAAAATTATATTTGTCTAATTTGCATTTTGATTCATTCTTACCAAAAATAAGCCTTATAATAACCTATAATTGTAAACATTCAGATAAATCCCCCCCCCCCAAAAAAAAATAACAGGAACAATATGCCAGATATTATCCTTGTTACGTAAAGTAACCAGTAGACAGAGTTTTTTTTTCCTACGAGGGTTCGCAACAGGAGAGATCATATAAACCCTCAGGTTGCCGGTGTTTTTGAAAAGAAGCCCATTTGTAAGTATGTCGAGTTCGAATGCAGGGCCGCTGGATTCGAACCCGTGACCTTTACCTTACAGGGATGAGCGCCGTGTTGAAGACTAAACCTTGCGACCACCGACGCCCCCCGAAACTCTGTTGTTGATAGAGTAAGAATGGCAGAAAGCTGTGCAGAATTTTATTCGGCAGTTTAGCAAAAATTGAAAGCAAATGAGTGAAAGACCTTCCTGGAAATGTCGGGTGTAATGGTTTAAATGAACTTACGTAAGCTGATTATTAAAATTATATTTGCCTAATTTGCGTTTTGATTCATTTTTACCAAAAATTAAATAAGCTAACTATTATTAGCCATACTTACGATTTCAATCCCCCCCCATTTTTAAACCACTCAATCCATAGGTGGTAAAAGTAATTAGAGCAAGCGTAAACTCGAAAATGGTTTACCAACCAATCAAGCCAAAAATTGGGGGATAAAAATTAAAATATTATTTCGTGTAACAAAAAAGACGTCGCAATTGTTGACACCTTAAGTATATATTTTATAATCATTTTTCTATTTTAAAACCATTTTATAAATTAAAGTGTTATTGAAGTGTGGTGTAATGCTATGGAGGGTTGATGACACGAAGTCTGGACATTTCGTAGAAAAGAAAACGGTGAAATGCTATAATTGTTAACGTTCAGGTGAAATCTAAAAAAAAGAAGAAAAAATAACAAGTACAACGTGCTAGATATTCCTCGTTATGCAACTTAACCAGTATAAAGGGATAGAAATCTACAAGAACTTCGAAACTTTAATAGAATAAGAATGACTGAAAGTTGTGCAGAATTTTATTCCAAGGTTTAATAAAATTGAAAGCTAAAGGTGAACTTCTTAGAGATCTCGGTTGTAATGGTTTTAATGAATTTATGGAATGCTATAATTGTCAATATTCAGGTGAAATCTAAAAGAAAATAACAGGTACAGTGTGCTTGATGTTATCCTTGTTACGAAAACTAACCAGAAGACAGAGAATGAAATCTACAATAACTTCCAAACTCTGTTATTAATAGAATAAGAATTAAGCAAAATTGAAAGCACATGAGTGAAGGACCTTCCTGGAAATGTCGGGTGTAATGTTTTAATGAACGTAAGTTGATTATTAAAATTATATTTGCCTAATTTGAGTTTTGATTTATTTTTACCAAAAATTAAATTAGCTATAATTAGCCATACTTACGATTTGAATCGCATCCATTTTTAAACCACCCAATCCACAAGTGGTTCGGTTTAAATGAAAAATACAGCCTTAAAATCCAAAGAGAGCTTTAAAAATTTGATAAACTGGTGTCAACAAAGTCATAATTAACGTCCGGGATTCGCGGGGTGTTTGAAGGGGCGAGGAACGAGGTTAAAACATTCTTGAAAAGTTCTATGGCTTTAAACTCTCTCCGGTATTATTGTTTCATTGAACTTGAGCCCTCGAAACGGCCCAACTTTCAAATGCTCTTGTTCTTTTTACCAAAACAGGTTATTTTGACAGGAGCTGTGCCTTTATTTTTTGTTTTTTAATTTGGACTTCTGCTTTTGAAATCTGATGACCTTCTATCAGAAATTTGGGTAGAACTTCTTTGAATTGAAATGTAAACTTGACAACTATTACATCTTTACTCATAATAAATTTTCATATTTACTATAGATAATCAAACAAAAATCATCTCTAGATATTATACCGTTGATAAATAGTTATAAGTAGCCTATTAGATATATAATAGATTATTATACCGTTGGCCATTACAAACAGAATGAATTTATTAACGGTTTTAGAATCCTAACTATGCAATAATCCATAAACATTTACATGTTACATTACAGTTTAAATGTATAGAGAGTGAATTATTATATTAAATATTCACCTAATATGCAGTTTATTGAAAATAATACATTTTTTTGTTGTATTATTTACATATTTATATTCTCACATTTAAAAATAATATGTACCTATGCATACTTTTTATCGTAGCTTATTTTGTGTTTTTTCTGAATAATTTATTGTTAAAGATGACAGCTAGAATTAAATATTAAACAGTGTTTGCGTACTGATGAATTTATAGAACACTACAATCCAAACCATCGAGGAAAGGCGGACCGGGATGATCTCTGTTGACCAGAAACTACAAATTCTAATATCTCTACGACTCTATGAGACATATTACTCTAATAACTTTATTGTATGAGATATATTATGTTAGATAATAGCCTGCCCGGCAAACGTGGTCTTCGGCTATTGATTAGTAAACTGTCAACTATTGACGGTGCAAATATTCTGTTTGATCACTATCAAAACCTTTAAATTCAAAACATTTGATTTGAATGAAGAAGGTAATCTAATGTGTATAGTTCATTAAAAAAAATATTTAAAAAAATAAAGTCTGCATTCAGTCATCATGAACGAATCATCTTTGGTCAAAGATTGTCGTAGTTTCCACCGATTGATATGTGTTTATATTTCCGTTTATAACATTTAGTTAGTATTACAAGTCTTGAACACGTACGTTATATTATTATTTAATTTCAAAAAATAAATTTAATTTAAATTAATTATAATGAAATAATATTACAAATATATAATTTTCTCAGAATGAAGCAGCCCTGGTGTTAAGCGTGAGTCTCGAATTTGCCACGTAAACGGTTCTGGGTTCGAATCCCGACACAGTGTGCTGCTTTATAATTGAGAATGGAGTGAAAAGAATGTTTTATGGTAATTTGACTCCTTGTTATGTAAATATATAAATAGAAATGAAGTGAATGAAAAATCTAGAAGAAAAAAAAGGTGAGAGAGAGAGAGAGAAAGAGAAAGAGGGAGGAATGAATTACGGGGGAGAAAGTGTTGGACAATGAGACTGAGTGGGTGTTACAGTGGAAATTAAAAAATGAAAGACAAGAAGACAATATNAGAGAGAGAGAGAGAGAGAGAGAGAGAGAGAGAGAGAGAGAGAGAGAGAGAGAGAATATGAACATTTTACGGGAAACGAACATTTTACAATTGAAACTGTCATAAATGTGCTTCTAGATGGATATGTATATAATAATAAAAAACCCAATAAAAATAGCAAATTTAAGCTGAATAATTTAACCGTAATAATAACGAAATAGAAAGTTACATTAATTTACCTGTAATAAATCAATAAAGGAAGAAATCATATAATTAAAAAAATTACTAACGACGTTATAGATTATATACATATAAAATTAAATTTTCATCCAATCAATAAAAACTGTAATAAATCTATTAAGCAACAAATCTTGAAAAGAACTTACAAATTTATGCAAAATAATATACAGTACACTATAATAGTTTGAATACTTGACATATATAATAAATTCAATTATTAATTATCCTTTTTTAGTAGTTTTACATAAAGTTTTTTCATTTATTCTATATTTGAGCCTTTCTTAATTTCATCTGGAAAACCATTACATATAGTGAAAATTAATAGAAAACAACTGAAATGTACTAAATTCGCCAGACGGTTTTTATCCATGCCGTTATTTTATGTTAAGGCTTATGTTTTGTTTTGTAAACATTTTTTGTACCAATAAAGCATTATTATTATATTATTAGTTAAAATTAAAAATTGAAAGACAGGACGATAATGTACGAAAATATTATTTCTGATATTTAATATAGAAACAGAAGGTAGAAAAAGTAAGAAAGAGAAAACCAAAAAGGTAAAGTGTAAGGCAAGATAGATAGATACATAGATAAATAGATAGAGAGATAGGGGGAGGGAGAGAGAGAGAGAGTGACAGAGGGAGAGAGAGAGAGCGAGTGTGTAAGATGGACAGGGAGAAAAGAAGTACAGAAACTGAAAATGGGAAAGTTTCACGGTTAAGAATGAATATTTGACCTTCCAACGAATAGTTCGAAATGCAAATGGATATTTTTGTTCACTATATTTTGTAATAATGACCAAAATTATAATAAATTTGAAATAGGTAAGACGTTTATTGATTGCCAGTTATTTGAGGGTGTACAAGCCAGGGGGGTTGTAGTCTGGCAACTAATTCTTGACGTTAATAACTTGGGCCTGTTTGGAGGGCCAGGGCCATGTCAACTGTTTCAATTATAGTTGCCGGACTGAGAAACGGGGGTGGTTTTAGGGAGGGGACACTGGCCAGGACTATTGATTGGTTGCGGAGGGTCCGGTCCGTTGGGAGGGGGCGCTTCTTGTAAAAACAACAGCCATAAGTTATGCAAGCGCCCACCCCTCAGAACGGGTTGTGATTTCCCTCTGTACAGTCAACCAGAAAACTCTAACTACCCTCCCTTACCTACCCTTCTGTCCGAGAACACATTTCACAAACTTCCCTTTTCCTTTTTATTTGTTTTTTTCCGATACGCTTCCTCACCCCGCCCCCTATCACTCCGACCCACACGCTTCCGCTCGTGTGCTTCCTCAGAAAACAAAACTTCATTGTAATTATATTGCTATTTTTACTAAAGACATTTAGCATTTAATACACACCTTTCTGTTAAAATAATTCTTTCTTTCACATATTGTCATTAATACTCAAAACCCTATGCTGTTAGTTTACCCCCCCCCCCCAAAAAAAAAAATATTTTCTCTCCGAATTTTACACCTAAAGTTGCTTAAACGGCGCCTAATTTGTCGTTTTATGAACCTGATGAACCCACAATACACAGGGGACAATTATAAAGGACACGATATAGAAGGACGAATGTAAATAGAGACGATTAGATATAAACCAAATATTCATTTTCCAAACAGTTAATCTTTATTTTTATTATTTTATTGAAGTCGTGAGGAGCGATCAAGAATAAAGTAGTTTAGAAAAACACCTTTTCCATTTTTTTGCCGACGTTTCGACATTTATCGTGGTCATCTCCAGGGCCTGGGTAAATTGAAGAACATATCTGAGAATTTGGGAAATTTTCTGTGATTTACCGCGTTCCCCATCCTGTCACAATCATATAAAAACAGCAGAATATAAATTCACGTTTCACAACATTTTTACACAAAATCAATATGACACCACAACAATAGCACCACACTTCATGTGAGTATGAAATACTTGGTTCGAAATTTATATTTACATCTTAAATTTTTCCCAATCAACATATGTTTTGTAGTTTACCCAAGCCCTGAAGATGATCTGAATAAAGGTCGAAACGCAGTAAAAAAATGAAAAAGGTGTTTTTCTAAACTACCTCATTCTTGACCACTCCTCACGACTTCAATAAATTATGAACCAATAGGTTACTAAGAGACATACTTATATTTTTATTGCAGCATGCAATTTACAATTTAATTACAAAATACCAATACCGTGTCCCTTTTTATACGGAACAACCACTTTTATTGCAAAACAAGCAATATTTCAAAAATATTCGCCTTGGAAAATAAGTGGACGAAAACCATAAAGACCGAGCCTCTGAAGTAATTTGTTTAAAAAAAATCTCGGGGTAATCTTTGATTGATTTAACAAAATCCAGTGCTCATTTCATGAAAAAGTACATTTAAATTATGCAGCAAAAAAGTAAATTTGAAAATTATTTTTTAACAATAAAAATAGATACCATAGATAAAAGGGGTTATAATTTTTTATATATATTTTGTTTCCAATAAAAGGGACTTGTCCTTATAAACAATCCGTTATTTTTAAGTTAGATAAAGTATTGGAACACTAGTAGCATTAGTTAGTAATTTTTTAATTATTAAAAATGTAAATAATATACATTTTTTTGTAAACAATCAATTTTGTGCAAGTCTAGAGGTCAAAAGTAATTAAATTATATTAAGATTGTCCCATCTTTTAGCTATCATGTTATCTTATTAGCATATCTTTTTAGTTTTCAAGAATTTTTTAAAAACTTCAAATTTATTTGGTGTTTATTTAGGACAAGGTTTAAAAAATATATATTTGATGTGTGTACGACTGCTGGCTGCTCGATGGCAATTTAGTGGACTGTATTTTTTATTATTATTTTAAAGAAGCAGGCACCTTACATAGTCTTTCTTTTTGCTGCCGGTACATACAATACGCTTGTAAACATGGCGGTAACCTGCCTACTACTTGGCACCTTTCTTTAATTCTCGGCTCGAGCAGTCGGCAGATCGTAGGATGCAGGCGGATGGCAAAATATGATGCAAATTAAGTAAGAGGGACACCAACGTAGATTGGAACAGTTCGCGACTGAGGCGATTAAAGTGAGTGAGTGAGTGTGTGAGAGAAAGTGAGTGAGATAGAGAAATTGAATGAGTGAGTGAGTGAGTAAGTGTATGAGAGAGAGAGAGAGAGAGAGAGAGAGAGAGAGAGAGAGAGAGATAGGGGGGAGAGAGTGAGTGAGATAGAGAAATTGAATGAGTGAGTGAGCGAGAGTGAGTGAGAGAGAGTGGAATGAATATAAATGAAAGATCGGTAAAAATATTGAGGATTAAAGTGTGGGGGTGAAGATTGGCACTGAGTGAGTGAATGAGTGTGTGAAATTAAAAGGAAGACACGAAGACACCATGGGAACGGGCTGGCCTAGTTGGGGAGAGAGAGAGAGAGAGATAGATAGAGATAGATAGATTGATAGAGAGAGAGAGAGAGAGAGAGAGAGAGAGAGAGAGAGAGAGTGGGAGAAAAACAAGAATGGATGTAGGTATATGGAGAGTATGTAGTAAGGCGAGTAAGTTGGGTAAATAGATAGATAGATAGCAAAAAGGGAGAGATCCATAAATAGATAGATAAAGAGAAAAAAAAATATGTATATATATATATATAGAGAGAGAGAGAGAGACCTTAGAGAAATATCTGTTTGAGGGCAACCATCAAAATCTTTTTAAAAAATATATTGAAGGGTGGGTTGACGGGAGTTCACTGTAATTTTAGCCTTTAAATATGTATTTAAATATTGTTATATAAAATTAAAAACGACAAAAATGTGTCAATTTATAAGTACACGAAGGGAGGTAAATAAATGAATTTAGGTTAAAACTGATTTAATAATGATGCTAAAGAGGCCAGAATTCATTTTAATTATTTTTTTAAAATTCACTGTTTAATACAGGATAAATCATGTTAAGCCATTTGGGGCCAATGCATAGAAAATGATTTAATATAATTCTACATTTAGGCTATAAAACGTTCGCTGAATTCCTTAACTTTTAATTTTTTAAAGTGAGTGAAAGAGAGTGAGAGGGAGAAAATGTGAGTAAGAATGAGTTGGAATGATGATTAAGAAGAACAGAAAGTGAGTAAAAGTAAATTTCAAAATATGTTACATCTCGGAGATTTTCTCGATTTTTAAAATTTTAGCCTTTACTGATATCTAATAAAATACTATACTAATAAAAATAAAATATGACTGTTTACGTAATTTGATTGTTTCTTATAAGTGTATACGTTAAACGTATACTCATCTTTTTTTTAATAATTACAATTTATAGTTTTTAGCATTGAAAGGTAATTGTCAGAATATAGGACTTGGGGACCTATTATTTTTCTTCTTGTCAAACTTAGCAACGGTTTCATTTATTTTATGTAAAAAAGTTCAGGAATGTGTAACGTTAAACGCCGTATCACTGTGAGCTGATCGCACATAAGAAAAGAACGAGGGATGACCCCGGGTCGATGGGATTGTATATACATGAGGTTCTAACTCAGTTATAGAAGGAAGCGGCGCGGTTAGATTCTAATTAATCTGTTAGCGAGAGGCTCAGCGGCCCGTATTACTAACTTTGTTACGGTCTGAATATGTATAAGTTAAGACCTCCTCAACTATAACACTTATTGAATATTAAATGGCCGGCTAATGGTTTCCATGGATGAGGTATGGCCTTTCTCAAAAACCATTACCGGTTTCTGAAGTCAAAACTATGAATTGCTACGCGAAACGTTTGGAAATGGCCAACGGTTATTCGAAATTGTATACATTTGTAAATTTATAGCAATTATATTTATGGTTAAACAGAAAAATATAACTATTATACCAAATCTTCAAGTTTTATCAAAAAACCTTTTTAAGAAAGCAATTTTACTATTACCTTCTTTTTTGTACATATTCTCCCCCTCTCGATCACACACACACACACACACACACACACACGCACACAAACAAACAAACAAACAAACAAACATAAATAAATAAATACACACAGAAAAACACAAACTCACACACACAAACCAAATACACATAGAAAAACACAAACACACACACTAAATTGGTCCCTCGTGCACTAGTTGCGCCAAAGAGGTGGTCTCTCGATTGTATTGTGAAGTTTTTATAAGCAGTATTTTTCTAACTTCAAATTAATTGTTTATATTATCAACAAGTGTATCTTTACAAAATGTATATGCGCAAAACGCTGTTACATTTGTAATTTAAACGAGTCGTGATTTTTAAATTAAAGACAAGCCTAGAAGAGCCACTTCCTCGTCCTTATAAATATTATTGTTTTTTCACCCCGGGTATAAGGTTGTCCAAAGGGAAAGGGGTTTGGATAGAGTTTAGGCGTTGTTAAAGGAGAGATCACGTAACAAGACGGAGCGCACCATCAGGTTATTGAGATTCGGTTCCTTTCTGGCCCAGTGCCTCCAAAGGGAGCAAAAGATCCCTCTGAACCGTGGCAAATTTAATTTAGAATTTCGCAAAAATTGCCTCCGGACGTTCGACGTCGATTTTTTCGGATGCGAGAAGTGGCATTTTCGCTAAATCGATAGTGCACGGATAATAAATTAAGGATCCCTGAGGGAGCTGAGGGAAGATGAAGCCGGTGGAGTGATATCAAATAAATTTCCAGGCGTCTCTTAAACTGGAAGTGGCCAGTCTAGCGTGTAAACTTGGACAGCCTTTGATCAACTCACACTCACCGCCTATAGACGACAATGGATTCAGCTGCGAACATTGGTAGTCGCCCTTTTCGGCCCCTTCAACCACTTTCTAATTATTCCCATTGGCGGAAATTTTATCGGCGATCGTCTGCGACCTTTATTTAGCGAATTCATACGATTGTTCTAAAAAAAATTTCCATCCAAATTAATAAAAATGACAGAACTTGAATGTCCTCATTAATAATTTATAATTCTTCTTTCTTGTTTTTTAAATAGAAAATATTGTAAGATAGTTCTTGATAGTAATAGAAATATTTAATGGGAAAGAGATTTAGACTTACAAGATCGAATTATTTCGATTTTCAAAACATTAAACTTGAAAAATTATTCTCCTTGACAGGCCTTATTTTGAAGGTTTTGACTCAGTTTTTTATTTTATATATATGTACATTAATAATTTATTGTCGTATGTATAAAAAATATATAAAACATCTCCAAAATGAGGCCTATCAAGAAGAAGAATTTTTCAAGTTTAATGTTTTGAAAATCGAAATAATTCGATCCTGTAAATCAAAATATCTTAAAATAAAAAGTCTAAAACTTACAAGATCGAATTATTTCGATTTTCAAAACATTAAACTTAAAAAATTATTCTCCTTGACAGGCCTTATTTTGAAGGTTTTGTCGCAGATTTTTATTTATTGTCTTATGTATAAAAAATGTATAAAACACCTCCAAAATAAGGCCCATCAAGAAGAAGAATTTTTCAAGTTTAATGTTTTGAAAATCGAAATATGTAATTCGATCTTGTAAGGCTAAATCTCTTTCCCATTATATATAAAATAATATATATATAAAACGCCTTCAAAATAAGGCCTACCAAAAATAAAATTTTACTTCTATAAAAAGAAGAAGGACAATAACTATGAAAAAAAGGAAAAATTTAACTTATTTTGAGTTAAAATATGTAACTGTACAAAATAAGCTGCACACAGTAAATAACATTTGATGAACCTAGGAATTATTGTGATATTATTACATTGATTAAAAGATGTTGGATGTTTTCCGTTTGTTTTTTCAGTAGGACGAGGATGTAAAATAAATTTCAATTAATTATACTTTTTATTTAGTCTTGGTTGGGAGGAAAAAGCTAGTGACACGAGCGGGATTAGAACCCACGAGCTTCGGCTGTAACGCCGCTGCTCTACCACTTGAGCTATCGTGACCTCGATCCACTCGGACACCAACTCCTCATGACAGTCAACAACCTTTCTAATTTTCCCACATTTGCAAATAATCAGGATTCGATTCAGCGACGTAAGAAGTGGGTTCGAATCCCGCTCGTGACACTAGCTTTTTCATCTCAACCAAGATTTTAGATAGAAAGTATAATTCATTGAAATAATTAGATATGTCAATTTTGACCGCTAAGCATATAAGGATTGATATAAAATAAATATGGTCCAGTTAATTGTGGAATAAAATATAACTAAAAATTTATAATATGAAGGAAGTAAACAAGCTTATAAAAGGAAAATACTTAAGAAAAATATTATAACTAGTATACGGATCTGGTTTTTAAATAGGTAGTTTGGTCCTTTCCGATCATTTTGGTCCGCCAATCCTCGTGTATTGAGAAAGAAATTGTGACTATGGACAAAATAAATCAGATTAAAGGTGACGAGATGCCTAGACGCGTCTGTAAGGTAGAAACAGCGAAAATAGGCAGACCAAAATGACCGGAAACGACCAAACTGCCGGGTCATCATCACCCCGCAGACCGCAATCTAAAACAGTAAATGCAGGGTGTTTTTAACGTGTGTCCCCCTATTTTTTATCATTGGGAAATTGTGAGACATGTAACCTTTTATTTTTTGTTTGACTTAAAAAGTTTTGTTCTAACTCTCCAAATTAGCAGGACCAAGAGGGGTTTAACTAATTCAAATGGCAAGATGCTCATTAATGTATGAATGTTTCTGGTGGGAACAGTTTTAGCAGAGTTTTTAGTGCACCTGTAGGGGTTGTTCTAATTGCTCCTCAGGCTTAATAATCTTTGTATGCTGTAGTGTTTGGGTAGCTAGTTTTTGTTGAGATTTGTGATCCGCAGGTGTATAGCGAGTGTGCCAATTTCGGTTTTGGTGCCCATGATTTGCCTTCTTCATTAGCGATGTTTTACCTTTTGTTACGATATGCTGCAGGAGAGGGTTCCAGATTAACTTTTTATCCCAAATTATTCTTCAGTATTTAACCTCATTTTTTAGCTGCAGCACTTCATTATAGATTACTGTTGATAAAATTATAAAACTTTTTGTTTATAAAGATAAAAGTTTTATTTATCACCAACACCTGAACAGTGATCCCTGATCTTATGTACGCATTTCAACAATTGATACGCAATAAGTCTGAATATTCTTAGACCGGTTGAAAGCTTAATAAATAATCGACTTTTCGTGAAGTTTGACAATCCCTAGGATTAAACATAAGAGCAGACCTAATTATACATTATTTGTTAAACGCAAACTTTGTGGTACTTTTCATTTCCTAATTGACAACTATTTCAGGTGAAAATAGCATAAAAGAAATTTTATGCTGAATCCAAACAGTCGAAGCTTTGATAATACATATTGGTATGTTTTTCAAGGGAGGTAACGTTTTCATGAAAAAAATAACAAATAATCGTAAATCCTCAGGGATTTAAGATAGGTATTGGGACTGCACGTTGAAATTTGTGGCAAATAGAGTGTACTATCGCCAAAAAAAAAAAAAATTTCGCGCTATCTGTGAGACACCCTGTATTAGAGGAAACATGTAAAATAATCAGTAGTTTGTTCTCCCAAATCAATCCAAACCTTTGGACACTTTTCTATCTAAAAGTTTTTCCATTGAAAGATTACTTTAAAATTCAATGAAGTTTATTTATTAATGTGTGGTGATTAGTGACCATTGTAAGCATGTACAAACAATGTTTGTAAATCCCAGGCCCTGAAGATGGTCTCAATAACGATCGAAACGTTGGCACGATAAAGAATTTGTTTTTCTGAAACCTACATCATACCAGACCGCATCTCACGATTTCTGAATAATCATTTATTTATTAAGTTATTTTCCGATTGTATTTCTGTACTTGTAAAATTTAAATCCAGTTCTCTTGAATGCCAAGTTTAAGGTAGCTTTTCGACTG
Organism: Cimex lectularius; assembly: GCF_000648675.2. Lineage (NCBI taxonomy): Eukaryota > Metazoa > Arthropoda > Insecta > Hemiptera > Cimicidae > Cimex > Cimex lectularius. Next base: position 1,357,104 of record NW_019392904.1, on the reverse strand, counting down.
GATGGAAAGACAAATTTCCTATTTTTACTATACCAAAGAGGTGTTGACATCCCATCTAACATTTTTTATACATGTTTCATAAACATATCCATTGAACTATATTATTTGCTGCTATTTCTTCGAGCTCCCCAATTCCCATGGTTAACACTGGAGGTCTGACCGCAATTGTGTGAAGCCGAAACACTTTGACCACAAACAGCAAAACTAACCGGATCTTAAAGTGATCAATAATGGACAAACAACAGTTTACCATTTGAACACACGCCATTGTTGAATTTTTTCACGTTTCAATTATGTCAACTCTTCATTAGTTTTTCTATTTTGATTTTCGAGAAGGTACAACATTTAATAAAAAAGCAAACTATTTCGTAATTTTTCTAAACAGAATTGATTCATTACATAATCAATAGTATTTTTATTGTCAAAAATATTTTTTAACAATAACTCACTCGACAACGATCTTGCGGTTCAACCCATTCACCCATGAATAAATAAACAAAATTTTTTTTTGCCTTGTGCAACCACACAATAAACAATATATACGTATATATATTTTATTTATTCTTTATTTTTGATAAAACGCTGTAAAAAGATGCGTCGAGGAAGAATAAATAATGCCAAGTGTGAATTAGAGTTGTTTGGACTCAGAGGGATGCCGGCAACAAATAAGTACAATCTCTGAGGCGGCGACGGCATCAATTGTCGCCGTTTTAAGTGGAGAGGGCGGAAAAGGATTGGTCGGTGCGGGGGTGGAAATGGCGGAGAAAGAAGCGAGTGCTGGGTAATGGTTGAGACACACATTTGCAAAGTGTCACCGGCACACAACCGCCCAAAGTGTACATTCCCATTTCATTGTGAACGACCCGTTTCCAACCTTAACAATAACCTTGCAACCAACATCCGACCCATTGTCCCACCGGTGGTGGATTAACCACCTCAATTAAACTTTGGGAGAAAAAGCAGCCTTTTGACTTTGACGTGGGGGTTTTTTCACGTCAAAATATGAATGGTTCCTAAAGTAATTATTCATCGACTCATCAGGGAGCGTCTGTGACAACGGATAAAAAAGATATTACCAAAGCAATAGTACAGTTCAATAATACAATACTCAATTTAAAAATTAACCTAAAAACAGATCTTTATTATTATCATGTCATACTTAAGAAATTGTTCTAACTTTTCATCTCAACCAAGACCTGTTATGATTAATTCTAAATAAAGCTGAATAACCAATCAGTTTTTTTATGGTTGTTTGATACTGAGTGATTTGATAGTGTGATTAACATTAATTTTTGTTTCAATTAATTATTTGAAAATTCAAGAACATATTGGCCAAAGACCACTTTTGATAATGGAAACACTTTTCATAATTTTAAATAAATATTATAATATCTATATATTTAGTCAAATGTTAAATTTCAAGTTAAAACACTTAAAAATACTAGCGTACAAATCGATCTTCATTGTTATCCACGGAAAAACGTACGCCTAAAGGAAACAGAAAGCCTTGATGACACCAACAAAAGAATTCTACAGCAGTAGGTTCAACGACCAATTTTGGATAATTCTAGGTTTAATAATATTATCTTGATGACAAAACTGAAGTTTGATTGTTGCAGTGTTCAGAAATATCTTGTTGGATTCGAACCCACAACCCACGCTGGAGTTTGTGTCCTAGTGGATCGAAGTCACGATAGCTCATGTTGTAGAGCAGTGCCGTATTGAGCCGAAGGTCGTGGGTTCGAACCCCGCTCGTGATAAGCTTTTTCAACTCAACCAAGACCTTAGATAAAAGCATAATTAATTACCATAATTAATACAATCAATTATGACTACTAAATGCACATATGGATTTGTTTACAATGTTAAAAACGCAACAAGCTCTATAAAAATTGGTAATTATTTGTCAACTTGTCTTCGATCTTTCCGTTGTTTGACTTCTTATCTTAGATAGGACAATTTTTTTTCATGTACATGTTATACCGCATGCTTTTAAACGAATTTGTTTTTATAGTGACCATTTCAACCGCACAATCATCAATATTAATAATCAAAGAACCATATAAACTGATTCTTTGATCAGATATTTTTGTTCAAATAGGTCATTACTGGCAATCTCGTCTTTGACATTTTTTTGTGACTTGGAAGTCGACCGTTTTTTATTATAATTCATTTGTAGAAAACACAGTTTGATTGGTTGTTAAACCTTTCGTACCTTTATTTTAAAACTTGGATTCCCTGCTAGTGTGATAAAAAATTATGATTTCTGTTATTATGAAAAAATTTCAACAAAGTACAAAATGCAAAACTAACCTATCAACATAAATCGAGACATGACGGACTAGAAATTTTGTATTTGAATGAAACGTTACGGTAGTTCGTTTAGATCTGGAGCAAATAACCTGCACAACCAAGCAAATAATAAATTTTTATGTAATAAATTTTTGTATGGTTAGATGAGATATGTCGCAAATTTACTAAGAGAAAAAACGTACGACGGTCTCTATTTCCATCCTCTACGCCAGTAGGATTTTCCTCATAAAGCCAAAATACAACTACATATAACTATAAATAAACATTCGTATTTTATAATACAAATAGCTATTTGAAGATCGTGAGGTGCGGTCTGGTATGACGTAGGTTCAGAAAAATATTTTCTTTATCGTACCAACGTTTCGATCTTTATTGAGATCATCACGAGGGCCTGGGATTTATAAACATTGTTTAAATTATACAAACACATGTATGATGTGAAAAAATAAATTTATACAGTGATAGAATTTTTTTATTTTTTTTTATTGGCCTTATGGTCTTGCATATTAGCCATAGAAATTTTAGACTCAATCAAAGTATTTGTACTCACTCAAAGTGTTTGTTTTCTGTGTAGATGTGTCGTGTTTAGTGAGATATTGATGTTTTTTGTTTATACAAGTTGGATTTTGAAAGGGTGCGGAAGGAAGTAGGGATAGAAATCCATTTTTATATGAGGAGTCGGCTTCTTTGAGGTGAAGCACCATACTTTAATACATATAACATTTAAAACTTAACTTTTTAAAACTTTAAAGCACAAATCGTAGCTCTACTTCAGTGGTGTATCCCGCTCAAGAAAAGTTCCGTCTGTTGTTTCTTAAAGATTTTTGAAATTTTGTTTACCAATGGAGTCAGGATAATTGCGCTAAAATATAAGCAGCGTGCATTATCTGTGGTTTGTTTGTTTTAGCTATTCTTTTATACGCTTTTATTTATCGACGTTATACGACACAAGAAAGTGAAGTATATTTACCAAAAACGGTTACACAAAAAAGCTACGAGTTAGGACTTTAATTAAAATGAACAAGAAACAGAATCGTCTAAACTAATCCATTAAATATTATCGTTGTTGACAGTTAAAATCATTTTACAGAACAAAATATAATTTACTTTCCTCAGTTGGATACTTTATGGTGATTTATCTCAATGTTTTCATACTAAAATCTATTTACTTTTTCATATCCATGCTCTGTTTACATAGTGAATCGTGATTTTGTCTGTCTGTAATAGTCATGACAATAAATTGTACTCATAATTATTTTTTATGCATACAGGAAAGGGGTCGCATTGCCCTTTGAAGATAAAAGGGGTGACATTTACGCTCTCGTGTGGTCTAGCTTCTAACTGTACACCAACCCCCCTTCAGTGCTGCACCCTTTCTTCCACAATGAGAAAGCTCTGTGCCGGTAATGTAGACCTAATCTATCGTCTAAATAACTAAGTTCATTATGTGTTTTGCTTTTAAATTGAATACATTATTATGTTGTATATTTTATTCCTTGATCCAAATACAAATAAAGATCGTTGTTTAAACGATTTTTTTTATTAAACAGAATAACACGAATTTATAATGTGTGTTGTTCACAAGTGTTCAGTCATCTAATTCCGGATAACTTCCTTATCCTGTTAAATAAATTGCTTAATTATTCCTTAAGAAGAAATTATACACTGCTAGGAATTAAAAAATTATAAAGTCTTTCAGTAAAATATTTTCTTTCATGAGCTCATGCTTTTAAAAAAAGAAAAAGATCAGTTTGTTTGAACACGTCTACAAAAAGTAGACAATTATCAAAAGATTATTATTCTCCAGCTATCGCAACTACTAACAGCAACCAAATCACAAGCATTGCTATATAATCGCCCAGTACTGAACGGAAATATTTTCGGAAAAAAATTNGACGCTAACTTCCCATCTCAACCCCAGCTTTTGAATTTTCCCTCCTTTTTGCCATTTTTCATTTTAATTAATTGTAATATATTAATTGGTCAAGCGGACCACGAAATTAGTGAATGTACTGAATAGTGTCGGAAAGCAGATGGACCGAGCCGAAGCGAGAAGGAAAAAGCATTTCGCGGCCTGTAAAATTCTGACCCGCAGGGCACTGGGTTCGAAGCTAGTGGGCTCCGGGTTCAAGATTTAGAAAAACGAAAGCGAGTAGTCAGTCATTAGCCAGTCCGTCAGTCTCCCCGAGGACAAGAAAGAAATTGGGTGGAAAAAAGTTTGTATATCCTGTGTCAAGTGTACATCGAATGGTGTACGATCTGTGAGTGCGATAAGTTATTCCCGAATAGAACCTTGATGATCAGCCTAATCAGCCTGATGATGATCGGTGCAGCCTGAAGTAGAACTAGGTGGAAGAGTGATCGTACGGGTTCATCTTTTTCTAATTTTTTATCAGGCCTGATAATTCGGAACTTAGTCATTAAGTACGTTTTTCCGTTTGGTTATTAGTTAAAAAAAATTAAAGTTAATTCTAAATTGTATAAGTGTTACTTGTATTCATTTTTTTCTTCATAGTTTAAACCCTAAATATAGAACATTATGGGTTAATTAACTTCTGTACAGTCAAGAAGCGATTGTGTAAGGTTAATTTCTATACTATAACCTTGGTTGGAAGTGGGACTTCATAAGCAAGAAGTTCAAAAATAATTTTACCTCGGACATAAGAAATGAGAAAAAACTTTGAGTAAAATATAGTTGTTGAAAATTCAGATTCAGGCAGAAGTAATAATTTGTTTACTAATTTACTTTCAAAGTTTTACGATATGTTCAACATATTTTTAGAATTTTTACATGACGATTAGAAGAAGCTAAACTATGGAATAAAATCCCCCATAAAATTGTAAGCCCGATCGTTAAAAAATTGTTTCGTGGCAGATTGCTTGTAAAATATTTTTGAAAGTCATGCATTATCCAAATTGGTCAACTTTTTCTACATGTCTTGCATGTGGCTTGCATTTTTTCTGTTTGTGGCTGGAAGTTGACCGCTTGTCATAGATGTGTGTTTCTTTTTTAAATATCCTATACAGAAATTCTATTTTGTTGTAGAAATTTCAATTAAACAAAAATTAATCCATATATGTTTAGCGGTAAAAATTGACCATATAATTATTCTTTTTATCTAAGGTTTTTGAAGCTAAGCTAGAGCTAAAGCTAAAGGCTATCCGAAGATCGTGGGTTCGATTCCCGTTCTTGACGCTAAATTTTCATCTCAACCAAGACCTTAGAAATATGTGGTGTTTAGTGACCGTTAGCCAATGATTACTTGGAGATCGTGAGGTGCGGTCTGGTGTGAAGTAGGTTTTAGAAAACCATTTTCTTTATCATACCAACGTTTCGATCCTTATTGAGATTATCTTCAGAGCCTGGGATTTATGAACATTTTTTAAATTTTACAAGTACATGTAGGATGTGGAAATAATTATGAATTTATACAATTCTAGAAAATTTTAGATTAAAAAAATGAATTTATACAATGCTAGGAAATTTTATATTCAATCACAGTATTTTTGTCCTCAATCAAAGTGTTTATTTTCCGTGCAGATGTGTCATTCTTATGTGCTGTATTGAGAGAGCCAGTGAGATATGGTTGCTTTATGTATATATAAAAAGGATTTTGAAGAGGTGGATAGAAATTTTTTTTTATGAGGAGTGGGCTTCTTTAAGGTAAAAAGAGCCGACAATGGGAAAAACGTGGGTAGTGGTTCGGCCTGATTATCATTTCAAGATTATATAGACGGGGATAATTAGGGAAAGGAAAGCCAAATTGTTGAAGAATTAGACTTTGAAGAAATGTTTGATGTGTGGAATGTGATCATTGTTTTATTTGTTATATTATATGTTTTGTGTAATGTGATGATGATATATATGTTACATCGATATCGATAACATACACATATCATCATCACATTACACAAAACATATAACATAACATATAAAACAATCATCACATTCCACACATCAAACAGTACTACATAGTCCAATTCTTCAAAATTTGGCTTTCCTTGGAAAATCTGACGTTTATAACTAAACGTTTATAACAATGTTTATAAATCCCAGGCCCTGAAGATGATCTCAATAAAGATCGAAACGTTGGCCTGATAAAAAAAATTGTTTTTATACAACCTACGTCACACCAGACCGCACCTCACGATCTCCAAATAATCAAGAACTTAGATTTAAAGAATAATTAATTGAAACAAAAAATTAATGTTAATACTCACACTATCGATATCAAACAACCATAAATAAACTAGTTGGTTGTTCAGCTTTTTTGAAAGTCTCATCGTTAGAAAATTGTATTGTTCGTGGCATATTGCTCATAAAATATTTTTGACAAATAAAACTATGGCAAATTGTAAATTAGAAGAGACTGGAGAGGAAATAATTTTATGTCGGATTCCGGAGAGGAGGAAGACAGTATGTTAAAAATGGACGTAAAAAAATCAGAACGAGGGAAAAAGTGGATAAAAAAATGTTTAAATAATAATTTAGTTAATTTAAGATCATTTATAATTTAATTTAGAATTATTGGCAGGAGCTGGCATAAAATCCCTCATAAAATCGTACGTCATATTTACAAAATTGTATTGATTCCTTTCGTGATATATTGTTTATAAACTTTTTCAAAATAAATCACGGGCAAAATGTAAAATAGAAGACTCTAAAGGAGAAATAATTTCATGTCGGACCGCAAAGAGAAGGGAGTCCGTGTCCAAAAGGTTGATGTAAAAGGAATCAGAGCAAGGCAGAGGAGTGGGCTAAGGAGTATAATTTGAAGGAATACATAGAGGAATTGCGAGGGACGGGGATATGAAAAGGTAACATGTTACAATATTGGGAGCAGTGTAGCGAAGATAACGAGTCTCTCGTCCGCATGGCTTAGCCCTCCAGATAAGGGGGTGGGCGAAAGAATTCCTCTCAATATATACCGACCTGCTCGCTCTAAACATATATTCGCCGGAGGCATAATCCCGCCCTCCGAGTATTGAGTGGGCTGCCCATATTAAAATGTGCCTCGGGGACTCAAAGAACAGTCGGCGGTAGTAGCCCGGGAAAAGAAATAACCCACCTCCGACGACCCTTCCTTATTCTCAGACATCATCTTCACCCCATGCCAATTTCTTGCCTCGCCCTTTGCAGAGACATCACGGAAAATGATATTGTTACGCTCCCGTCGGAAGAGGAAATAAACTTACGTCTTCAATCAAACGGTTATCGCGCAGATTTAAACACTTGTTTCCAAGAAAGGGAGCCGGAATGTTCTTTTATTATATTTATGATACCTCAATTTCACTCTTAGGCAATTTTTTCTTACTGGTCAATGAGAGTGGTTTAATGAGGTAATATTTCAGACTAAAATGTTTTTAAAACGTTAACAAAAGGATGCTGTTAGGAAAATATTTCATTTAAAGTAAAACGTACCCATTTTGTAGAGCCAAGTAATTTAATTATTTATACTATTTCAAAATATGAAAAGTATTTACCCCCCAAAAAAAATTGCAAAACCTATGTTACTCTTTTAACCTTTCCCTCTACCAATTAATGATAGGCATAATGAACGAAGTAGCCTTAAAAATATAATAAACTGCCAATAAAAAAATTTTGCAAGAAAAAATGGCCAAATTTGGAAATGCATATTTTCTCATCTTTTTAAGTCACAGACCTGCGAAAGGTCTCATTTTTGTCTTAATTTTTAAAAATATTTTTTAAGCAAATTTTGAAAATCTGTTAAAATTATTTGTAAATACACTGTCCATCAAAAAAACTGACCACCTGGATTTTGCACGAAAAAATATCCAAATTTGGAAATGCATATTTTCTCATCTTTTTAAGTCACAGACCTGCGGTTAGTCTCATTTTTATGTCATTTTCATTTTTTTAAGAATATGTTTATGCACAAACTGTAGCTTTAGTAAATTTTCATCAAGATCGGCAAATAACGTTCAGGCCAGATTCCGCAGACCCAAAAATGAGATCTCACAAATTGAAAATCTGTTAAAATTATTTGTAAATACACTACCCACCAAAAAAACTGACCACCTGGATTTTGCACGAAAAAATGGCCAAATTTGGAAATGCTTATTTTGTCATAATTTTAAGTCACAGACCTGCGATAGGTCTTATTTTTATGTCTCATTTTCATTTTTATTTTTATTATGTATTTTTTTAAAGCATTTGTTTATGCACAATGTGTAGCTTTAGGAAATTTTCATCCAGAACTGCTAATAACGTTCAGAATAGATTCCGCATACGCAAAAATGAGATCTCACAAATTGAAAATCCGTTAAAATTATTTGTAAATACACTGCCCATCAAAAAAATTGATCCCCTGGATATCGCTTGAAAAAATGGCCAAATTTAGAAGTGCATATTTTCTCAGCCTTTTAAGTCACAGTCCTGCGTTAGGTCTCATTTAAAAAAAATATTCTAAACAAGATGGCTTTTTTAATATTTTCCTTGCATCAGTCATTCAACAGTAAATTAAAAAATTCGGGAACATGTTATATTTTGCTCGTTTTACGAAAACTTCAAATTGAGCTATGGAGCAATCGTTAGGAAATTTTAATAAGCTTTCAATTAGTGAACTTTGCCCGATTTCTAGTTATTCGCGATTTTTGGAAAACGTGGTTGTCTAAGTCCTCATGGAAGTAAACCTATCACTCTCAAGGTTGAGAAATTACGCATTTACCAATTTGGCTATTTTTTCGGCTAAAACCAGGTGGTCCGTTTTTTTTTTTTTTTTTTTTTTTTTTTTTTTTTTTTTTTTTTTTTTTTTTTTTTTTTTTTTTTTTTTTTTTTTTTTTTTGATGAAAACGAATCCTCAAGAACAGAAACGTAATATTTTTTGCATTATATTTATGAACCCGGTTTCGTTCCCAGGTAGCCATTCTCTTTATTAAACTCTTGTATTTAAGTTCTGTAATGTACCAACTGAATTGTAATGATTGTGATATTAAATATATAGGACAAAGCGATAGAGAAATAAAAACAAGAGTAAAAGAACACTTGCCTAAATCGAGCAAATTTTCGGAATTTAAGGACCATCTAAAAGAAACAAAACATAATTTCAATTCAAATTTAAATACAAGAGTGTTACATAGTTTCAACAAAGGGAAAGAACTAGATTGGTTTGAGAAATTTGAAATTAAAAAATGTAAAATTGAACATGGTGATAAATGCATTAATAATATAACAGATTTTGATCTACCTCCCATTTTAAATATGTACATAAATAATATCAAACATCCAAATAATTAATCTAATTATTTTAATTGTTATTATTTTTATAGTAATTTATAGTAATATTAAGTATTTATTATTCTAATATTTATTTGTGTTATAATTTCCGCGTTTCGCACGTTCAAATTGAGCGTCATTAAAAAAATCAGCTGATAATTGGAACGTCGCGTTGGCGGAGGTATCAGCGGTTCACTTTGGCAATTCATGTCGAGAGACGTGGTTGTAGAAGTCCTTCAACCTGATGATGAGCTAAAAGGCTCGAAATCCGGATCGTTGCAAAACAACTTACTGTGAGTAGGAACTATCCTTTTAAAAAGTATTGAACACCACACTCACTCCATCATTTATCATTTCTAAAAAGGTTGTAATTTCATGCCTTTTTCCTCAATTTATTCATGACAATGGATAAATGGCAAAGTAAAGATATTTAAATATTGCACTTGGAATAACCAAACACTTGTTTCTAAGAAAGGAAAGCGCAACGTTCTTGTATTATACTTATGAACTTTTTATGATGCCTCAATTTTATTCTTAGATGTTTTCCTTTTGATGTTTTATAAAAGTGATGAGCTAATATTTTTCCTGAAAAAAAAGAACACTTACGTTTAACGTAACCTTAATATCGTTCAATCTATCATCTAAATTATAATAATAAAATTTATTTACCAAAACATTTCCTTTGTGCAAAATGCCAATCGTTTATAAATGATAAAAAATCATATTGTCACGATTACTCTACATTAAGATTTCCGCCAGGAATAAAAAGTAATATATTGTCTAGTTAATTAATCTGGAGAACTAAAGTTCAACAAAAGCGATCTATCGACAAATTAGGCTAAAAATGATTGGCAAATATACGCGTTACAGGAGCAATAGTAACAACTAACATGTATTTAAGGACAACTGAGAAAATCTTATGTAAATTACAAAATAAAAAATAAATAAAATAAAGATAAATTGAATGGGTACTAAATATTTCCGGCATAAATCAATTACAATTAAAATTAAAAACCCTCTCCTAGAAATTTGTCTGACTATAGTATGATCCCGAAAACATTTTTTGCAACACCCTATAATGTTAGAGGTATTATTTAAATTATTACACTAGACATCTATGTATATTTTAATCCAAGTCAAGTGATTTTTATTTTGCTTTTACAAGAGATTGCTTTAAAAAAATTACACAAAAAAATATTTTTAAACATACTAGAGTCATGGAAACCTTTCATTTTAAAAACACGAAAAATGTTTTCTGGTTTAAGAATGCAGCCAAATAAAATATTTCAAAAGCACTCTTATTAAAAAAGGTTTACAAAATTATACAGGTATGATAGGTACTTCATTTCTTTACAATTTTCGCTATTGACTTATGACAATAGACAATGGAATGTTTTTAATTTGGGCTTTTAACATGGATATGTTTCTGGGCGTTCTACTCATATTTTAATGAGATCATTTTTGAATCTAGATGTTGCGGTATCAGTGCAGGCAGATGGATTAGCTTAGGTTAGGTTCGAAATAGTTTGGTTAGTGACTGGTTAGGGAAGTTAGGTTTAGGTTCCTTAGCTAAAGTTAGGTTACCTAGCTAAGCATAGTGTTAGGGTTAAAGTTTGGGAAGGATTAGGTTAGGTTAGAATTATTGTTACGTATAGGGACGAGTTAGTTTAGGTAGGGTTAGCTTTAGTATTAGGAGTGTTAGGCTAGGTTAGGTAGACTTACGGTTAGGATTAATGTTAGGCTTAGGGCCGGGTTAGTTTAGTTGGGGTTATGTTAGGATTAAAATTAAGTGGATCGAGGTCACGATAGCTCAAGTGGTAGAGCAGCGGCGTATCTAGCCGAAGATCGTGGGTTCGAATCCCACTCGTGCCATTGACTTTTTTATCTCAACTAAAAACCTTAATTAATTGTATTATATTAATTGGTCAAGCGGACCACGAAATTAGCGAATTAAAATTAAGGTAGGTAAGGGTGAGGTTACAACCATGATTTTCTCTGAAGCGGAGAAAATGTGCGAGTGCGGAGCCCGAGTTGTTAGATTTTTTTTTTCATAAGAGAAGTTAGGGTGTTTAATTTAAAATCGAAATAATTATGATAATTTTGGAAGTTTAGCCGCCGACAAACAGCTGAGGTCATTGCCGGTATCGGAGTGTTTTTCCTTCTCTTTCTGGTCTTTCAGTCGTATTTTTCATCGTGCAACCATTTGTAATTAAAAATAAATATGTAAAAAAAATTAAAATAGATTAAAATAATAAATAATTTACTCCCTTAAATTTCCATGTTGCATTCTTAGTTTCATTTTCATTTAAGGATTACTAAACACTACCAACGTAACGTTTTAGTTAGTGCACTAAATTCGGATTTATTTTAAATTATAAAATATAGAACTTTTATTACAAATACCGTATTTTACATATTTGCTTCATAATTTCATGACGATGTGTGAAAAAATCGTTGAAATTCTGAACTTAGTTTTTTCTTATGGATACTTAATTGTAAACAAAGAAGGCTACAGTGTAGTACAATACAGTTCAGTATATTTTACTAAAGACGTAATACGGCTTGGAATAATCCCTCAGATGGTCCTTTAATTAGTTTAAATAATTGTTTACAAAAAAAAGAAGCGGGATTTTTTAAAATTGTATTTATGATATCGAGTTCAATCTTAGGCGATTTTTCTGTAGTTATATAATAAGGATAGTTAAATAGATACATATTAGGTCAGAACCGTATAAAAAAATATTTAAATCAATACCCTTTAAAAATGCAAGATACGCTGTTTTAAATTTCCATACAGTATTCATTGTTTCATTAAACTTTTTTACCGCGGAATACAAAGAATTTTTACATTTTCATATAAATATCTAGATGATTTTTCCTCGTCAACCAAATTATATTAAAAACATATTTTGTATAATTCATTTATTCGTATATAATTATAAAAATTTGAGATTTTTATAATACCTAACTTATTTCATCTTTTTTTTTACTACAATAATTGCCAATGTTTTAGCCGTTTTTTATTTAGACTATGTAATAAAACACGTCTGTTTCCCCTCATGTTGGGGCAATAGAGCGATTTGCTCCTGCATTTTAAAGTGATCAAGGTTCAAAGTGTCATACGGGCAGGGGCCGCTGCATGTGGTATGCAAATGGTTGTTGTGATGGGCCTCCAGGGTCATCACCTGTCCACGGTAGCCCTTTTTTACCGCCGTTATCAAATAGTCAGCCCTGTATGACCTATAAACAAGGGGAACTTATATAATCCGATGCCGCTGGGGCGTAGTTATACATTTTCAGGACTACAAAACTTTCACTGTCCAAAACTACATGACAATGTTTATTTAGCATTACTTAATAATTTTTAGGTATATTTTTATTTAAACGTATTTTTTTAAAGATTATTTGTTCATATTAACTGTTGAACTGAAATGTTTCAACTGTATAAAATGGGGAGTTTATGGGCAGACAAACAGCTGAGGTCATCGCCGGCCCTCTGCGGGTTTTCCTTATTTTTCTCTTCTTTCGCGTGTTTTTTGTTTTTTTAAAATGCAGCCCATTTGAGCGTCTCAATCTGGTTTCTGACTTTCTGTTATCCTAAAATGCTAGCCTCTCGTTTGTACCTCAGGGTGTCAAATACAGAATAGAAACAAAACAAACAATACATTTATATATATNATTCTTCGGGGTGGGTTATAAGCAACCCCTTCCTTTCACGCTAATAAATTACATTCATTCCAATAAATTAACACAAACACAACACTCGATGGAAACCTAGAAGAATAGTTACATTCAATCCCCAGATTACTTGGTATTGCTCGGGGCGGGGTTGAACTCACTTCACTCTCGCTAATAACTTACTTTTACTCTTTAGACGTCACACACTCAACCCTGATTACTCGATATTCATCGGGGTGGGGTTAAATAACCCCCTTCTTTCACTCTTATAAATAACATTCATTCCAATAAATTAACATAAAGTCAACACAGACACAACACAAAGACACATAAAAACACTACCTACATACACTTAAAATTCCCTGTAACTGTACCCCTGAGGTACCGGAACAACTATCGTACCAAGACTATTCACAGGGCCGATGATATGCCAACATTTTATCTATATACGTCAAGCCTTCTACAATTGAAAAGGTGCGCGACCGTTATACTAACATTGCTGTTGGGGGAGGGGCTATACAAATAGCACTAGCGAACCTCCTTATATTATAACATAACCAATAAAAAACAAACAAAATTAATAGAAAAGGGAGCAACTTAAAATTAAAAGAAAAGATGCAAGCTTGCAAATAAAATAAACTATTAAAAAAATTATAAATACATCTATTGAATTTATCTGTTCAATTGGGCGATCAGACGACGTCAGGGTTGATCGATAACAGAGGAAGACAGGATCCGATGAAAATGGTGTGGGATACGTCACCTTCAGCAGTTGGCAATTTTCTCACAAGAAGATGATGAAAAGTTTCCGCAGGTGCGCTGCGAGTCTTCGACGATCCAAGATGACAACGAAAGATGATCGAAAGACTGTTCAGGAACTGGTGATTATCCGCCTCGAAGCAAGAAGAGGTGGAACTTTCCCAAGAAGAATCGGAGATGGAAACTCGGATGACGATGGCAACGGTGAAAATTATTTTGAAGTCCTGAGGAGCTAGTACCAAAAACTAGCTAGGAGGTAGGCTTATAATGCCGATCTGGTCTCGATGAAAACTCAAAGCCGAATGTCAGTAGAGAGGCCACACGAAATACAACAAACGTTCACCCTAAATGTTTGGTTTTACAAAAATTCACTAGTTTTCGTGGTCCGCTTGACCAATTAATATCTTTCAATTATTAAGGTTTTTAGTTGAGATAAAAAGTCAGTGTCACGAGTGGGATCCGAACCCACGACCTTCGGCTAGATACGCCGCTACTCTACCACTTGATCTATCGTGACTTCAATCCACTCGGCCACTAACTTCCCACCTCACCCCCACCTTTGAACTTTCCCTCCTTTTTGCCATTTTTAAATTTTTCAATTTACAAAAAATAAAGCCAAGCCTTTTTTATTCGGGCCTTAACACTTGCGTAACGGGCACCTACGCGGTTGCGTGAATCCAGAAGATGCCCATGCGTTATTGTTGTATGACATATCCATAGTCTTGTCAGTATGACCTTTTCACTTTTCGAACCGTTCTGGACCAGGAACAAAGGCTTTTCTTAACCTGCCATAATTTTAGCAGGGTTTTCTATTTCTACAATCCCAGCAGTTTTTCCATTCCCTTTTTTCTGAATATGAAAGTAATAGTTTTAGATCCGATGGGCGTACAGGTACTTCAAATAAAATCCTAAATGGTGAGGAATAAAATTTAAATTATTTGAAAATGACTCCATTTTCAAAATTTGTTCCTTATAATGAAGTATACACAGTTAATGTATGTAGTTCAAATCGTGAGTTGGTTATTATTTTAGACCGAAGTTAATTTGAGCGGCTCCCTCTCTCGGAATAAGGGATCTTAATCACGGAGAAGTGCATTAATAATAGGAAAGTAAAGTTTATATAGATGTTGAGAGTTGTAGTGTGTGCGGCTATCCTCTTCCGCCCCTACGCCGAGGGCCTATCTTAATTAAGCTCCGGTTCCGGGGGTGGCGGTCGGTGGCGACTTTTACACCTCCCCTCATCCATATTCAGGCGTAAAGTGATAACGGGGGTTGCTCAGGGTGTAAATATTGCAAGAGAGGGTGGACTGCATTATGCAAGGAGCTTTCCCATTGGTCAGTCCCTACTCGACGCCCTGTTTAATTGGCCCTTGAGTTCAAAGCCAAATTTTAATTAAACCGGCCTTGCGCATGTGTCGCGCTGGACAGGGGTCTAATTCGCCTGTAGAAACAAAAAGCAATAATTTTGTAATAATAGAAAATGTTATGTAGCAGTTATCAACATAATTTGTAAAGCTGTTTTTCTTAGACACGATTATCCTCGACTTTTCGCCGAAATCAAGTATTTTACCAAATAAGAAAAAAAAAATCTTACTAGAACATACACGACCCACCACTAAAGCGAAATGCTGAAACGCATCTGACAAACCAACAGCAAGGCAGATAAGATGAACGGGAACAAACATTAAAAACCAGAAAATTATCAAATGATCAAAAACAGACCATTTAATTTAGAGTTAGCTGTAACTCTGTAGTAATAATGACGTTAGCCTATTGCTAAAACAATAGATCATTATTATTATTATTAATTTTTAAGGGCGTTTTAATGTCTAAGTTCATTTCATGCCATAACATCCAAACCTTCTATCTTAGGTTAGCTATATCCCTTCTGAGTGCTATAAAGCTCTGACTCCAAACATTCACTCATAAACTAATCTGACATATTACTATCCAAAGCTTTAATTTATCCTTTTAAAATTCTTAATTTATTCCTGTCTTTTTAATTAGAATTTCGATTTTTTGCAGGAGCTATCTTTCTTATTAAATTGTGATTTTGGGCATGGCAGTTTATTACCCCACAATTTGTATTTTCTTCTATTTCATCTGTCCGCTCCGGCAGCCTCAACAATTTCTGAAAAAAGATAGAAATCTTGCACGCACAACTCTCATTCAAACATTAGCAGGCAAACATTCAATGATACAACAATTTGGAAAAAAGGCCTAAATCTCATTATAAATTCCAATAAATCTGAGAAAGTACTCTTCGAAAGAAACACTGGGGACCCATTAACTCCTGTAAATCACTCGAAAAGTTGAGCCTTTGCCTAAAGGGTTGCAAAGTGGGACAGTCGACCAAAATATGTTTTACTGTCAGAATGATACGTTCTCCACTTCGCACACATCGAGGACAAGTTGGAATGTTGTTGCCTATTACAAGCCTATTATGGATTAGCCTGATGTGACCTATTCGCAATCTAGAGAGAATCACAATTTCTTTTCTCTCAAGTTTCTCAGTTGGCCATTTATGTACAACTGGCTTAATTTCTTTCATTATCTCTACAGACATTCCATCTTGCCGACCACTTTCCTTTGATAATGTACTTAACATAAACGACTATATCATCTGGGCGGAAAGAAAATTGATCTGTTCTTTGTGGATGGTTTGCAGCGTTCCTTCCCTGTAGATCAGCTTTTTCATTTCCAGAAATGCCGACATGACTAGGAATCCAAACGAATACCACATGTTTGTTAAGTGTTTTGATTTCATAGAGATATTTGTGAATTTCTAAGAATAGTTTATTATTAATCTCAGGATCGTATACAATTAAAGAATCCAAAAGAAACATTAAAATTAATCTATACCGAAAACAATAGAATTGAATAACAGCCAATATTTTAATTAGTTCACTGTTTCTGTCTCCTTACATTGATCAATGTAAGATATATCACAAGTTCCAAACTTCCAAAACAAATATTATGATTATTATTTTTTTTACTTAATTTATTTAGATCTGCCAATACACATGTATTATACACAACCAGAAAATTGGATTTCACTTTATGATTGTGGCATTAATGGAAATATAGAGTAAGCTACCCATTGGCAGCTGCTCTGGATTAATAAAATGATATTAATAATTTCAGAGGGCAATTACCCATATTTTTTTCATTCGGTTATATGTTAATTGTGGGGAATGGAGTAGAACAGAATAGAATACATTTTTATTTGTACATGTGCACAACAATATATACAATAATTTTAGAATGTAGGGAATGTGACATTTCACTATAGCTTACTACTATTTACACTAATAATTTTTTTTTATACAAATCGGTAAGAGAAATTCCATAACAGTTTGTGGGAAAAAAATTTATGTTAACAAAAAACCACAAGCAGAGTGATGAAATCTATATATAAATTAAATATATGCATATAAAAAGTGTAGATGAGAAGTGAATAAGTAAATAAATTAAATAAATAATTAAATACATAAATAGGTATATAAATGGAAAAATTGTATTTATGGGTTAGTGTGATTTTGTAATTTACTATCAAAACGTCTGTATATATGTTTTGATTTGTCGAAGGCCTAAGAAACATCTAGAAACACTCCACTCGCCTAGATTCTTCTCGAGACAAGAAGTAGTGAAATCTGTAACTCTCTGAAGTTGATGAGTGCGTAATGATGGGTTCTAATGCCAAATTGATGGTCTGGTAAGAAGTTTGAACTAGCTATAGAGATAATTCTTTTGTACATTAATTTTCCAAATAATTTAGAAGGAACGGGTAAGAAACAAATAGGACCATAATGTGATGGGGAGCTGAAATTTTTATGAGAATTTTAATATAAGAAATTTTCTATTGTATGGGAAAGTGTGTAGTTTTCAATATTGCCTTAAATAGAGAAGTCAGAAAGATGACGGATTTTTGGGTAAGTTCTTGAAGAAATTCAGCTGTCACCAAATCGTGACCAGGTGATTTTGTTTCAGGAAGCTGTCGTATTTCTTGTGATACTTGTTTTGGAGTTATTGGTTTAAGTGGCAGATCTGGTGTTATAGATATTATAGTTATAGACATAAGTTAATTTGATATAAATTTATAGAATTCCTCGTGTTCAATATCAATTAAGCTATGAGGTTTGAATCCCTCGGAGAAATACCAATTGAAAAAGCGTTTTTTTTGGAATTACCCATTTAAAAAAAGAGCCTTACAAATTGCATAGTTATATATTTTTTCTTTTTTCAAAATTATTCACGAATTATGTAATTGGACATTACAATTGATTATTACAAAAAACATTCTGATTACACTTCTTGGAAAAGGTTATCAGTAAAAAAATCCATTCATGTTAATTTAATAGAAGTGTATATACATTCCAGCGTGGGGTAGAATAAAAATTTCATGACTGATTAACATTTGAAGGCACAAACTGATCCATTCTGAATTCAACGATGGTCAATGTTTCATTAATTCCACATTGGTAATTGCTACACAATTTTAATCAACAAAATGATATAAACGTAGACTTAATTTTGCACAAATATTTAAGGAAGTGTACAATAAGAGTAGAGAGCGTTAATTATGTGAATGAGTNAGACAGACAGAGAGAAAACGTTGCGATTTTCTTGGATGATGACATACATTTTATTCATTTTACATTTTTTTAAATTCTTTTAATCTTTCCTTTAGTTATTATTTCATATTTTGATATTTAGTATATTTCCTAAAATAAGTGACATATTCAAGCTTTTTTTGATATTAGTACAGGTTTTGATTTAAAAAAAAATGCATCCTATAACACACAAGCAATGGCCATCAGTATACAAATACTTTTTAATCCACAAGAGAATAAGATTACAAGCTTACAATGCATGTATGCCACATTTAAACATCAGAACAACATCAAATGAAAGGAATTTCATCTCATTTAATCCTTAAAATCAATAGGAACTGATTTGAATTTTTTTTAAAGAAACCCTTAATTTTGCTACAGAAAATAACACTCATTATGTTTCATAATGTATTAAATATTATTTATTTGGTTTATATAATGGTTATAATTATTGTTAGTTATACGTTATATTTTTCCCCCCATATTTTCAATCAGTTGTAAAATTTCTGCTATTGCAGAGATAATTTAAATTTATCGTAAGAAATATTTCAATTAAATATTCTTTTTATCTAATGTCTTGGTTGAAAAAGTTAATGTCACAAGCGACATTCGAACCTACGATCTTCGGCTAAGGTGTGTTCGAACCCCATCCGTGACTTTTCCATCTCAACCAAAACCTTAGATGAAAAGAATATTTAATTGAAATAATAATTATAGTCAATTATGGCCGCTAAACATATATGGAGTAACAAATATTCAAAAAGAGCATAATATATTCAAAATAAATATTTTTGTTTAACCGGATTTTGTTTAACTTTAAAAAAATTAGAATCAATCCATTCATACTTTAATCCCTTATAAATAATGATTGTATTTTAAAATTTTTTAAGAATGTTTGAATTAACTGTACCCTTCTATAATCTAAATAACGGAAAAAGTATCATTCGTTTTTTATTGTTTCGAAACATTGTATTCCAACAATAGATCATTAATAGCCAATTACTCAATAACAACATTTAATGTGAATGACAACAAATCATCTGTCCTTTTGTTGGCTTTAATTATAAGCAAATAATTAAAATCCGTTGGTAATCAACAATGATCCAATTATCACTTAATTCATTTCCGACAAACATAAAAACAAACAAGATTTACATGAAAGAATAACGATCAATTTTGATGGATAATGAGTGATACTGTTTTTTAGGCTTAACATCGTCTCAAACTTTATATCGAGGATAGTTTAAAAAAAAACACCAACTGCCCGACCTTAAGTGAGAAAATGTCAGGAAAGTCAATTATTTTTACAATCATTGCACTATTTCCAATGCAAGTGTCATCTTAATTCAATCGATGGACTTTAAAACTCTCTTTCTGTTAATACATCTTTCCATCGACAATCATAAGGGAAGAAAGCACAGTTTCCAGATTGATAAATAGATTTTTTATATTTCTGTACAAAGTAACAAATTATTTTAACATTATCCTATAATTTTTAACAGAAATAAGATATTTATTTAAATCAAGTTAGTTCAATTTTTTTTCCAGTAATTTTTGAAAAAATTAAACTCTTAGTTAGTAGTATTTTTTAATGCTTCAGCTATATACTTTTCAGCAAATATACATATAATTATCAACGAAACTATCGGTTATTTTAAGGAAATCTTGTTTTGATAATTGATAGTAAAATATTTTACTTTTTGTTTTGATAATAATTAACATTTTTAGTAATGCGCAATGATTGACATGAAAATTGTTGAAAAACTTTTTTGCTTTTAATTTATTAATTTTAAATTTTTAATAATGTTATTTTTCAATATTAGCCAATAATACGATGAAATTTATTTTCGTATTAGATTGTGTTTTTGAGGGAAGTAGAGAGGAGCATTTCAAATTAGAAAGCTTTTAACCCTGAAAAACTGTTAGAGTAAGCTTTCTTTGGTTAATTTTGGATGTTTTTTGTGCCGGTCCATTTTCCATGCCCCATGATCATTTTGCACGAAATTGGTACGCTTTCTTTTGTTCATCTGTAATGATTTTTTAAAAATGGATTGCTTTCGTTTTGTTCGATTAAAATCTCAGATAAGAACGCATTGATGAAAACCCCATAAATCAAGCTTTTAGAAGTGTACAAATTGGTTTAAACGCTTATCTGCGCTTCCGATATACCGAGCTTTTTTTAAATATCTAGTAGAGCTAGAATAATCTTTACGTCTTTCCTTGAAAAATTTTCAGAACGAAATATAGCAAACAAATTTTGACACTTTTCTTCTTTTCAGGATTTGGTAGCGTATAGAGCATTGAACATTTTTTGAGTTTGTGATGCGATTTTACTGTTTCAATTTGGTGAAAATGTTCGCTTTGGTTTTTCATTTTAAACGGGTTGAAAAACAAAACATCTTTTTAACTCAGTGTTTATACTAAAAAATATGAGCCATATTTCGGGTCAAACTGTACGTTTTAAATTTCTAAAAATTAAAAAAATAATTTTATTTATATCACTAACTAACACAGAAATTAATTAATTTCCGAGTAAATTTTATTACATTATATATATATATTACACAGGGCGGGCGACCAGGACCCGAGGGGTTAAAAGCCTGAGTAGGCCCGTACGGTCCGGGACCTGGTCGGCTCACGAGTCCTGTATAAACCTATTGGACCTATTCACAAACCCCAGGATTGTGGACCATTTTATCCTGGGGAGTGTTTTGGTTATGTCCTCTCCTTCGAAAGTATTAAATCTTTCCCTAGCATACCTATCGCATTCTGCGAGGTAGTGTCGGGCCGTTTCTTCTTTTGTTTCGCAGAAGCGGCAGAAGGGGTCTGGTAGAGTACCCATTATGAAGAGGTGTCTTCTCAAGGGGCAATGGCCCGTTAGGATACCTATCAGCCTCCTTATTCCCCTCCTAGAGTTAGAGAATAGCCATTTCGATTCTTTAGGTTTGATTTCCTTCAGAAACTCCTTCGATTGTCTGCATCCTGGGGACATATTCCATTCCTTTAGGAATTGTTTCATGCCCCAGCTACCTATACTCTCTTTTGCTGTGCTTAAAGAGTGGGGTAATACCGGTTGTGGTCCGACGAACTCAGTATTTGAACCTTCCTTGGCCAGGCTGTCCGCCTCCTCATTGCCATAGTGCCCCTTATGAGCAGGTATCCATACGAGGGTTACCCTATTCTCATACCTGGTGATAGTCCTATTAATGAGTTCAACGGTTTCCTCTACCAGTCTAGATGTTGATAGTTCTTTTTGTAATGATTTTAGACTGGCCTGACTGTCGGAAAAAATTTTAATATCTTTTCCCTTAATCTTGTTATCCATCAGTGTTCTACAGCAGACATTAATGGCCCAGACCTCTGCCTGAAAGACCGAGGTGTTATTACCAAGAGGATAGGAGGTGCTGATCCCTAATTTAGGTATGTGTATTCCAGCACCACTTCCCTTATCCTTAATGAGTGAGCCATCGGTGAATATTACATTATAGTTGCTAATATTTTACACCAATCGGTAAACCTTATCATAATTCAATTAATTAAGGTTTTCAGTTGAGATAAAAAGTCAGTGTCACGAGCGGGATTCGAACCCACGACCTTCGTCTTGATACGCCGCTACTCTACCCCTTGAGCTGTCATGACTTCGACCCACTCGAACACTAACTTCCCATCTCAACCCCACCTTTTGAATTTTCCCTCCTTTTTGCCATTTTTCAAATGTCGTGTAGTCTATTTGATTCTCGGCGACAAATGAAATGGCCACGGAATGCTTTAGTGAAGATATACTTCATTTAGCTTATTAAATTCATTAGATTTCGTGGTCCGATTGACCAACTAACATCTGTCAATTAATTAATCTATATGTAAGGTATTGGTTGAGATACAAAAGTCAGCGTCAGGAGCGGGATTCGAACCCACGACCTTCGGCTAAGTGCGCTGCTGCTCTACCACTTGAGGTATTGTGATGAGCTTCGATCAACTCGGGCACTAACTTCCCACCTCAGCCTCACCTTTTGAATTTTCCCTCCTTTTTGCCATTTTTCAAATGTCGTGTAATCTAGTTGATTCTCAATGAAATGGCCACGGAGAGCTTTAGTGAAGTATACTTTTTCAAATGTCAAAAGGAGGAAAAATTCAAAAGATGGGGTTGTGATGGGAAGTTAGTGCCCGAGTTGATCGAAGTCACGTTAGCTCAGGTGGTAGAGTAGCGGCGTATGAAGCCGAAGGTCGTGGGTTCGAAGACAATGCCTTTTTATCTCAACTAAAACCTTAATTAATTGAGTGATATTAATTGGCCAAGCGGACCACGAAAACTAGTGAACCTTATCATAATGATAAGATAGATCAACGCATAGCGACAGGATTTTTTATATTTTTTTCTCTGGCATAGGTTGCTACAAGATTTACTATCTTTAACATTAGTATCAAACAGGCAATTGACGTGTAGTGTCTCGGATCCCCTACTCAATAGCTTCATGTGTTGATTTGTTTGGCAAATATATGAGATTATTTGCCCTTTGCTGGGAGTGTGCGGTCGAGGGTTGAGTGTTTACCGTTGGCGGGGCTCTTCGCAAACATTAACATGGATCCCTCCGTCACCTTCATTTAAATAATTTTAACCCTACTTCGCACCTCTTTGAATAATCATCCTCAGGGCGATAACACGTCCCTCACTATGTATGCTAATAAAGAGCGAAACGGATCCGAGGACACAACCCCGAGGGAAAATGTCAAATCTCCTAACGGAAGAAGAAATAAATTAAATTTGTTTACATTTACGGCAACAATTAACCTACTTCTTATGGAATTGAGTGAATGAATTCTTATGGAAGTGAGTTATGAATGATGAGAAAAATCGTTGTTAAAATAAATGAATCTACTAATTTTTGTAAATTATAGTGGCTCTGATCTTCAAATAAATAAAATTGCTTATATAATTTGAAGACTTGTCGCAAAGATCTGCTGTTGGCGATATTCTAATTAAAATCTAACATTTTTCATATAATATAACTATTTAGGACTTACATTTGATAGAAGACTAACTTAGAATCCACACACATGATTAAAAAAACAGACTCTGAACAAACGATTTAAAATTCTTTATTACCTTCTCAACCGACAATCAAAATTACCATTAAAATCAAAACTTTCGACATACACATACCTACTCAAACCTATTTGGATGTATGGGTGCCAAGTATATGGATCGGCGAAGTATTCCAATATTCAAAGATTACAAAACTTTTCAATCCAAAATTTTAAGACTAATTGTTTCTGCCCCTTTTTATGTAAACAATAATACACTTCACAGAGATCTTCAAATCCCAACAGTCTTTTCATCCATTAAAACATATTACAGACGTTTCCATAGTAAATTACAAAATCACACCAACACACAAATACGATTACTCCATTCCCCACAATTACCACGTAAACGCCTGAAAAGAATATGGATAAGAGACCTCTTAAATGATTAATATCATTTCTTTAATCCAGAGCGGCTGCCAATGGGTAGCTTTCTCTATAAAGCCCATAATGCCAAACACATAATCTGAAATCCATTCTGCTGGTTGTATATAATACATGTACAGTTGTAGATACAAATAAATGAAGTAAAAAAAAACTTGTTTAATCAGATTTGTTTCATATTTTCTGATCTTTTTGTGAAAACTTCTATTATAAAAAATAACATATGGCGAGTAAACCAAAGCTTAAATATGAAATAGAAAGAGCCCAGGCTGTTTAATTCATTGTTATATCAATTCAAAATAGCACATTTGCTGTACAATTCTGTTATATTCAATTATCACTAAAATTTTCCGATTTGCAATGTTATGTATAATTCAATTAATTAAGGCTTTTAGTTGAGATAAAAAAGTCAGTGTACAAGCGGGATTCGAACCCACGATCTTCGGCTAGATACGCCGCTGTTTTACCATTTGAGTTATCGTGACCTCGAACCTCTCGGACCCATTTTTTATCTCAACTAAAACCCTTAATTAATTGAAAGATATTAATTAGTCATGCGGACCACGAAAACTAGTGAATTTAATAAGTTAAAATGAAGTATATCTTCACTAAAGCTCTCCGTGTCCATTTCATTTGTCGCCGAGAATCAATAGATTACACGACATTTGAAAAATGGCAAAAAGGAGGGAAAATTCAAAAAGGTGGGGTTGAGATGGGAGGTTAGTGTCCGTGTGGATCGAGGTCACGATAGCTCAAGTAGTAGAGCAGCGGCGTATCTAGCCGAAGATTGTTGGTTCGAATCCCGCTTGTGACACTGACTTTTTTATCTTAACTAAAAGCCTTAATTAATCGAAAGATATTAATTGGTCAAGCGGACCACGAAGACTAGTGCATTTAATGAATTATGTTTAATTTCTGTTAAATAAGATGGTTTATTAATGTCCAATTACAACATTTGGTGTTTCGGATAAGCGGTCAACCACTGTAAAAAATCATTTTACATATCAGTTTCAAACGAAATTTCATGGATTATGTTGGGATTTGAACCCAGAACCGCTACCGTAACTACTCGTCCTCCGTGGTCTCTACGTAAGAAACAAAATGTAGTTAGCAATATAAATACAGGGTTATCCAGCATAAACCCCCCAAAAAATGGGTTATAATACATCCTAAATAGAGTTAAATGCAACCAATTGAACTGTTATATCTCAATCCTGTCGTAGGTTATGATTTCTTTTAATCCCGATTTTAAGATAAAAATTGACATTTTTTCAGTATCTAGAGCATCTGTCCCAATTTTTATCCAAATTTTTGAATGCTGCATTAAATTAAGAAGGAGCTATTTTTAATTTCATCAGACACCGATGTATGTTTGTTAATTGAACTCAAAATGAAGAATTTTAGAAAAGGAGATACTTTTGATAAATTTCCAAAAAAAAACTGTTTTAAAACCAACATATTTGTAGGGGTGCCAAAAGCTTTCTTTTTCATTTAATAAACTTTCTTATGGTGTTCTTGAAGCTTAACCAAAAACGTCAACCCTTTAACTGTAAAATCAACCTTGAATGATAAAAAAAAAGCTGGTTCAAATGTGTAAATTTAACGCATACAGAAGAGTAGTGAACTGTGCTATTTTGAAAATTTTAAATAGCATTGTTGGTTTTAAAAAAGGAATGAATATGAAAGATTATTAAGTCAAAGCTCTATTATGAAAAAAAGAGACTCATAACAATGTTCAAAATTGAATTAATTAATATTTTTCTGGGAGGTATTGGTCGAGATAAAAAGTCAGTGTGACGAGCGGGATTCGAACCCACGATCTTCGGCTAAATACGCCCCTGCTCTCCCACTGCAGCTATCCGGAATCCCGCTCGTGACACTGGCTTTTTTATCTCGACCAATACCTTTCATAAAAATATTAATTAATTGAAAAATGTTAATTGGTCAATCGGACCACGAACTGTAATGGATTTATGATCGAAATGTATTCCGTGGTGCATAATGCAACTTTGCATCGTTTTCTCATTTGTCCAACGGTAATTTATAGTTAATTTGGTCTTGAGAAATTGGGATTCTTTTTCAATCCTTGACAGTAATTCGTCTTTAATATTTACGGCCGCTTTGTACTCTATTTCCTTCAAAAAATCTAAACAAATATTTTTACCTATCACACACACACACACACACACACACACACACACACACACACACANGAAATTGGGATTCTTTTTCAATCCTTGACAGTAATTCGTCTTTAATATTTACGGCCGCTTTGTACTCTATTTCCTTCAAAAAATCTAAACAAATATTTTTACCACTAAATCATATGTTGAGCTATGTAGTTTTTACACACTTAGTAATATCACACACCCACACACACACACACACACACACACACACACACACACAACTCAACTCAACTCATCAGTAGTATAAGAAAAATTGAATATTATCAAGTGTTAATAGAACAAGGAAACCCATTGTCACCGAAACTTACTGCACCACCCTGATTCAAAATTTACGCTTCTCACCCCTTCCGAACATTGTAATCCTGAGAAACCTTTGTAATTTGACCGGGGTGCCCGTCGCCGGCAGCAGTCTCAAGTGCTACCCGGGAGGGTGGAAAGAGTGAGAGATTAGTTGAAGGAGAATGGCAGAAGGGCCGGGATACTCATTAGGGTAAAACGGGACTCGGGAAAGGAAACAAAGGGCTGGACTTAGGGGGAGAGATCTTCCTATTACTAGTAGTTGTCAGGCCTAAACAGAAATAATAGAGCCACCCTCTCCCCCGGTGGAATTACAACCGCCATGATATACCTACCAGCCTCTGTCCATTATGCCCGCCATTATATTTATTCCGTCCTCCGTTTCCGAGCATAAAACACTTAAAACAATATGATATAACTTTTCCACGGAAGAATGAAGATGAATTGAAAGAGAGAGGAAATAGGTCCATCTGGGTTAAGTATTTGTCTCATTTGGCATACTATAGAATAAAAAAAAGTCCAACTTTGCAAAAGCATATTTTCTCAGCCTTTTAAGCCACAGACCTTCTCTAGGTCTGAGGTTTTAGACTTCTGATAACTAGAAGACAGCTGCTGCATATGCTACAGAAATAATTATAAAATTATCTTTTAAACTACTTGTTGAAAAGCAAATGACATATCTGATTGACTCAGATCAGTTTACAGTTTCACTAAGTAACAATTTAATCATCACAATTGAATTTTGCTTTTTTTATTTTTACAATTTTATTACTATTTTATTTCTTACTAGTATTTCAATCTGAATTTATCAAAACCCATGACTAACAAAATTAACTTAATTAATAAAAGCCGATAATTTAAATGTTTCCAATTGTAGTGACAAATTATAATATTTATGAACTGCTAATTTAACCAGAATATAGAACATGATTAATTGAAACATGCATATCTCTCAATTATTTTTTTGAATTATGAATACCTACTACTACCTTATCCTTCGAAGCTACCTCACTGGCCGGTACTTCCGAGTCATTGAAGAATCGGCGTCTTCCCCAAGCCACCTTCTCCTAGCTGGTGTTCCGCAGGGCAGTGTTCTGGCTCCCGTACTGTACCAAGTGTACACGGCAAACCTCCCATCCCATCCCCAAACTACCACTCTAACCTTTGCGGACGATACAGCGATCCTTTCAAGCAATTTTGATCCAGTCATTTCCACTCGAAACCTTCAAGAACACCTCACACTACTGGAATCATAGTGTAAAAAAAAGACTCAAATTCAACCCAGAAAAATCCACCCACATAACCTTCACCCTCCGCCAAAAGTTCCCTCCTCCAGTCTACTTCAATCAAATACCCCTCCCAATTGCGGGCAAGGTGCGCTACCTAGGAGTATACATTGGCAAACGTCTGACGTGGAATCCCCACACACGACTGAAACGACGAGAAGTTATGAAACGTTACAGAGCACATTCACGACTTCTTGACAGACGTTCTAACCTACCTCTCTTAAACAAAAGACTACTTCATATCACCCTAGTGAAGCCAATATGGACTTATGGACTGCAAGTGTCGGGTTCAGCCAAACATTCCAATATCTTACGTATCCAAAGAGCACAATCCATCATCCTCAGAAAAATCCTTAATGCTCCCGTTTGTGTCCACCGACACTACCAATATAGAAATAAATATTCCTTTTGTCCAACGTGTAATCCTCTCCCGTTACCGAAAATTTTACACAAACCTCCCAGCCACTATAAATCTTCAACTTAATTAATTGTAAGATATTAATTGGTCAAGCGGACCACGAAACTAGTGAATTTAATTGTGTATAGGGATGCCACCCGATATCACAATCCTGCTTGAGTATCCCGGCCCCTGTTTCGATTCTTGCAGAAACAGAATTGTTTTATTGTATATAATAGTGATAGTTTTGTGTCCCTAGCGTGTGTAGAGAGTGAATGTATTTATTGGCGTGAAAGTGTAGTGTGAGATGGCCGATGGGAGAATATTGAGTACCCCATCGACCCTCAATGAGGTTAGGTATATAATAGGTATCAATGATGATGGAGGAATATCGAGTAGTCCAATACCCTAACTAAATGGACGGTTTATAAATAAGAAAGAATGTATGTAGGGGTAATTTGAGTGTGAATTGAGTTGGTTCTAGGAACTGATTGCTTTGGGGTTGAAACGACCTGATTATATTCCCCGAGGCCTCGAGGGTTGGACGGATAAGACCTAACCTCGGACTGCCAACACTCGGGGTGGGTGTTTCTCAATCCTGCCTGGAAATGTATTATAAATTACAAAACCTGGTATTACAGGTGGAATGCGAGAAGTGATAAGCTCAAATGTGTACACGCGTGTGCAGATTTGAGCTTGATTATACAGGGTGTCCTTTTTAGATGGCCCGGCTGATAAACCAATGACGCCAAATCCAAAAAACAAAAAGTAGATGTTTAATATATTTTAGGCTAGTTTTTTAAAATCTTTTTTTGGAGAAAAATTATACAGGGTACCTTAGACCTAGTTCAACTTCAAAATTTAAAATACGATCCTTCACATCCTGACATGTCATTTTAATGGATTTTTTTACGCTGAAAACAATGGTAGAATTGGATTTTAAATTAGTCAAAAAAAGACAAAGTTATGGGAAAAGTTAGAAAAAACGCATTTTCGAAAACCCGAAAAAATATTAGAGGGTTTTTTTTATAGTGCCATTGGTTGATACGAAATTCAGCCGGGCCATCTAAAAAGGACACCCTTACTTATACGTATGCTGATTATTAAAATATTGAAATATTTCTGCAGCAAGACACACCAACCGGACCGATAATGGCGAAATGGGTCTGACAGACAAAACCAGAGAAAATGGACCAGAATGAACACAGAAACTAGAATAAAAAATATTAAAACGTATTTTTTATAGCGTCATTGGTTTAAGAGAAATTCAGCCGGGCCGAGTAAAAAGGACACCCTGTACAAATCAGTAATCAGTATAATCATTTCAGACCCTTAATACTTCTTAATATTTTTACATGTGACAATTATCTACAAAACATAATTTTAATTTATTATTTTAGACTATAAATAATGAAAAATGAATTTAACAAAATTCTCACTAATGAAAAATCTAGGACCTTCATCAATATCATAAATATCACTATTTGCAAAAAACACCACCAATTTTTGAAGCTCACATTTAACACGGTCCATGCCAGAGTAATTTGGCAAACATCGTGATTATTTTTGCGAAGGATTTACACGCCCGAGCTGGTTTGATTTTCTCCGAGTTGCAAGTTTATATGTCATGATTTCATGTTTTTACCTCCGGCTCGTTGATTTCCTCAACTGACTCATGACACTTCCTTGTTGAAGATCTCATTACCTCGTGTTACTAGTCACGTGAGAATATGCATAACAATGATAACGTTGCTAATTACGGGATAATAGGATGTGTTTAATAAAAACTATACATTATTTTAAATTATTTAATCATTAATCAGTATATACATGTAAAACATAAATATTTAATTTACATTACAATTGGCATTGTTCATTGTGTCCTTTATTGTTTTACAGTAAATTAAAGTCGGTTTTAGAAAACATTTTAGGGTTTAACAATATTAACGAAACTGGGAAATTAACAATGGGAAAATGGAAAAGGAAAGAGAGAGAAAAAAACTGAGAAAAATGCAGGAAAGTCTCATAAACATACTTATTTTTATTATTTATTATTTTTTTTTTTTTTAACGAGGGTTCGCAGCAGCAGAGGTTATATCAACCCTCGGGGTGCCGCTGTTTTTGAAAAAAAGCCCATTTGTAAGTATGTCGGATTCGAATGTAGGGCCGCTGGATTCGAACCCGGGACCTTTGCCTTACAGTGATGAGCGCCATGTCAACGCCTAAACCGTTGCGGCCACCGACGCTCTCTAACATTTTTATTGTCCTAAATTTTATCTTTACTATTTTAATAAGAATAAAACTTAGATTTATTGACAATTTCTCAGCTAATTTGCTAAAAATTAGATACAGAATTTTGAAAATTTGTTTACTCGTTAATTTACTGCAAGTTGCAGCTGTTTTAATGTTAGGAAGAAAGCTACCCCACACGTTAAATTCACAATCCGCTTTTTTTTTCGTTCTAGGTCCAGGCGTGGAATAATTGAACTTCTAGCAGCGGCTGCGGTTTCTTAACGGGATGAGCGTACTGCAGGAGACACAGTGTTGGTTTGTAGCGTGTGGTGGGCGGAACTGTCTCGGACAGAGCTACAGTAATTGGACATCGTCTTCTCTCCCAAGTCCTCTGTTTAATTAAACTCAGCCCTTAATGGCAACGCACCCCCACACCCTGGGCTCAGACCCCAGCCGGAGAAAAATATGCAAATCTTATTGTATAACCCACTGGGCCGGAGATAAGCATATTTTTATTGTGTTCCGGTGGGGCTCCCGGAACCATTGGCCAGCCTTGGAAGGCTCATGAAACCGATTTCAGAACCTAGGTAATTGTTATGATTATTACGACCATAAATTGTACTTTATTTTTCAAGTAAACAACTGGTCTTACTTTAAAAGAAACAGTCGATTACTGTTAAATATTTGATTTTATAATAGCATTGCAATCTTGCATTGCATGTCACATACGTCTATTGACTTTTGTAAAATACTAATCATTGAGCATTGTCAAATTTTAATGGTTACTAAGTATGAACTTTAACGCGAGTGAGCTATTTTTGGAATTAATAGCACACCAAAATTTAGGACGCCATGTTTTTTTTCATATAGGTTAAGTCACTGGTTATAGTGTAAGCCTTTCCTAAAGGATCAGAAAAAAAGTAGATGAAGATAGCAAAAAAGTGATCAAACCACGTAACAATTATTTATTTTTAATAATTATTAGAAAATCGTGAGATGCGGTCTTGTGTGATGCAGGTTTCAGAAAAACATTTTCTTTACCGTGCCAACGTTTCGATCTTTATTGAGATCATCTTCAGGGGCTGGGATTTACAAACATTGTTTAAATTTAACAAATACATGTAGGATGGGGAAAAAAGTGAATTCATAGAATGCAAAATTTTTTAAAAATATTTAATCAAAGTATTTCTACTCACTCAAAATGTTTGTTTTCTGCGTATTTTTTCTTTTTTTAGAAAAACATTTTCTTTATCGTGCCAACGTTTTGATCTTTATTGAGATCATCTATAGGGCCTGGGATTTACAAACATTGTTTAAATTTAACAAATACATGTAGGATGGGGAAAAAAGTGAATTCATACAATGCAAAATTTTTTAAAAATATTTAATCAAAGTATTTCTACTCTCAAAGTGTTTGTTTTCTGCGTATTTTTATCTTTTTTTAGAAAAACATTTTCTTTATCGTGCCAACGTTTTGATCGTTATTGAGATCATCTTCAGGGCCTGGGATTCACAATCATTGTTTAAATTTAACAAATACATGTAGGATGTAGAAAAAAGTGAATTTATACAATGCAAAAAATATTTTTTTTATATGCAATCAAAGTATTTCTACTCACTCAAAGTGTTTGTTTATTTTTAATAAAATGATTTTCAACAAAACCCTGTTAAATCAGTTCTGAGTTGAAATCCCGGCATATTCATGAATTTTAATTGAGAATCGTATGAAAAATGCATAGTGAATGGTGTAACCCTTTGTCCACGAATGGTAGTTGGAAGTGAATCCCTACTTGACAGGGTAAATATGTTTCCTTACTTTCTTTATATTTTTCAGCATAAAAATAGAAAATTCACAAATTTTATTCAAAAACCTATGAACACCCTAGCAGATCAAAAATTTTGAAAGTCATCACATATGTTATATCCTTCTGAATTGCACATTTAACAAGAGGTTAGTGTATTTATCAAGAAGGAGAGAAAAATAAGTAACCAATATGTTGTGAAGAAATGACTAAAATGTCTTAAATTTATTTAACACATCTTAGTTTAATCACTTACGCTCAACTTCATGTTTACTTTTCTGTTTTGTTAATTAGTCTACAACTGCATATTTTTGAAATAAGATGATAAGAAACAAGAAGAACAAGTGGCTTCCACCATCTCTTCGTCTACGTGACATGAACCCGAAGAATAGCTTTATGTGCGCAGTTGATCGCGAGATAAGCGACATCTGAACCTTCTAAGTAAGGGGTTGGATGGCAGCGTAAGATTGGAATAGAGACGGATTTAGAAGTTGTAATAAACAGATAATTTTGAGTAGAAATTCAGGTTTTTCGGCTTTTGGCTAGGACAGTCACATGAGGAATTCAGAGGCCTGAGTGTAGAGTATTGTGGCTAACAAAGTAACTGTGTTCATACGAAGGGTTTTTGACTGGACGGATTGGATACCATCTTTTCCTGTTATGAATGTACACCTCATGTCTAAATACTGTCACAAGTATTTAACACGATCTGCCTTACGAAGTGGAATTTGAATGGGATGGTGTATTTTGCTTTTGAATTTCAAAAATGCCATATTGGGATTTGTTTTCATTTATTTTCTTCTTAATCTTAGGGACCTTAACTAAATAAAGTATTACAAGAAAATAGTTGGTCTTGGCAACAATGATTGCAAAAGTACAAAGAGCAAAGGTAAATGAGTGTTAGGGAGTTGAATAGTCTTCCGGTATATGCCGAAAAAAAATGGACCTAGGATGCGCCCTTGGGAAACACCAGAAAGGAGTGAATGGAAAGGTTAAAGCTCGGTAGACTGATGAAATGAAAGATCAGATACAAAGGACGGTACATAAATACTAAATAGGAAATGTTTGTGATTATTGATAAATAATCACTGGGGCCAGGTCACCATAATTGAACGGTGGGAAATGTCTAAAAACCTCCAGGCTAGAACTCGGGCGCAATCTTTAATGATTTTGCGATTCTCGATGAATGTAGTTAATTGCTTGAGTAGTAATTTTGGTAGGAAAATTAGTGGTCAGAAAAAATGTTAGTTGTCGATTTTGCAGGTTAAGACTAGCTTCTCAACTACATCCCTGAGGATACGGATGATTTAAAAGATGATATGCGAGCAGTAGATGGAAAAAATTTCAATAGGTTAGCAAATGGTGGCAAGTAGGACGGTATTTCGTTAAGTAGTAATGAATAGTTTTGCCTGGCGAAGAAGAAGAAATGTATCTAGGAAATTTGCACGGTTCATTTTTGTCACAATCAGCTTATTTCCTTGATTCCAATGAGTTGTTATTTTCGGTGTTTTTAAACCGCTGAAAAATCTCATTTTTCAATATCTTATGTTTAAGTTCTAGTTGAAACGAAGGTACAATTATTAGGAAAATGTTTGTTTTTAATTTAAATATTCAAACTCGTGTAATAATCAGTCCAATCCCTACAATTAAAAGAAAAGATAATTTTTTCAACCATATTTTCATTACATTCTTCTCCTGTGAATAATTTTGTTATTATTCAGTGTTATCAAAATCAAAATGATTTGCTGAATTGTCTAACTTTCGACATTTATTAAGATATCCATCATATTTCATAACAAATTAATAATTTATTATTGGTCATACAATGGTTAACATTTGCTATGTTTAATTATTAGCGTAGGTTTTTTGAGAATTAAACGTTTATTTTTATCATGGTGAATTTTATTTTTAATGAACATTCCTTTATAAATTATGTTATTACACTTCTACTAAATTATCTAATATAACATTTTTTTCAGTGAAGTTTTGCAAAGATAATTAAACAAAAAAGAGGTTCAAGGTTCTTCTCCTTCGAGGTGTATCTGGTGTACCTCCACCGTGCATGTATGTCACTACTCGATGCTCAAAACTTCTCTTAAGACTGTAAAAAATAAAATAAGATATGAAAGATTTGTAAAAAGAAAGTGTCAGATGTAAACTGATCCATATGCACGTTTAATGTAATGAAAAAACACCCCGATAATAGTCCCACCCTCAGCATCCCTCGGTTCACTGGGATTGTATCAG
Source organism: Cimex lectularius (assembly GCF_000648675.2). Taxonomy (NCBI): domain Eukaryota; kingdom Metazoa; phylum Arthropoda; class Insecta; order Hemiptera; family Cimicidae; genus Cimex; species Cimex lectularius. The sequence continues at coordinate 1,322,588 of NW_019392904.1, read as the reverse complement.
TTGGGAAACTGAACGCCAGAACGGTTTCCACCCCCACCTGGGGGCGGTCCGGAAGGACGAGTCGTTTATTAAAGTTGTGTTGTTGCGAGTGTGGGGAAGACAAGGTAATATTCAGAAGCACCCTTATCTCCAACTTACCCCCTCTCGGTCCACCGAGCAATCTCCAGCACACGAGTCCGACTCCATGTTAATTAGTAACTCCTCATTATTAGTTGTAATCTAATTAGTGGCTCTCATGATGCGAGCCTCTAATGGCCCCCTCACGCCTATGTATCCGCTTATCTCACCTAAATACATAAACTGTATTTACACACCACTTGCGTCCCTCTCAAGGAAATTACAGGCCATTTTTCCGAATTGGCACGTTACAAAAACGATTACAAGGTAAAGAGAAATGTATTTTTTATTTATTTTTTCTGGACTTCTACGGATGTCGTTGTAGTGGAAACATTGTAGAATAGTGATCCCTGTAAAACCCCTCTTCCTTTCAGTTTTCAAGGCTAGTTTAATTGCGGTTACTTGTGAACAGTACTCCTCAAGTGGCACTCTACTTCGTACACACTTTTTTTCTGTACAAAACTGTTTGTTACAATAAGAAGAAGAAAATGAACAGAAATTTTTGTCCAGGTCAGTGAATCACAAGGGATCGGGTTGACTCCGTCTTTGGTGCGGTCAGTTAGGAGGATTATCCTACTGTTTACTAAACAGGTTAGATTTAATTACTCTTGATTATTAGGAGATCGTGAGGCCACGTCTGGTGTGACGTAGGTTTTAGAAAAACATTTTCTTTATCATGCCAACGTTTCGATCATTATTGAGATCATCTTCAGGACCTGGGATTTACAAATGTTGTTTAAATTTAACAAATACATGTAGGATGTGAAAAAAAGTGAATTTATACAATGCAAAAGAATTTTTTTTATATTCAATCAAAGTATTTCTACTCACTCAAAGTGTTTGTTTTATGCACTTTTTTCCACATCCTACATGTATTTGTTAAATTTTTTTGTAATGTAATAATTGTTGTAATCCTAGGCCCTGAAGACTACCTCAATAAAGATCGAAACGTTGGCACGATAAAGAAAATGTTTTTCTGAAACCTACGTTACACCAGACCAGCTAAAAAGAGCAAATCATTGAATCTTTACGCAGGGCGGGCAAATCGAACATGAAATGTGATTAATAAAAAGCAAACCAAACGACTGTTTTTTCCCAAAGTTTTTGCCATAACTTTGTCATTTTTTGACCAATTTAAAATCGATTGCACCGTTGTTTCCAGCGTATTTTTTTTTTAATTGTGCGCAGGATGTTTAGGGTAATCTTTGAAATTATGAAGTTGAACTGGGCCTGAAGTACCCCGTATATTTTTTTTCCAAAAAAAGCTAAATATTCCAAATTAGACTAAAAATATTGTATACGTATTTTTTGTTTTTGTGATAGCGTCTTTGGATCCAGAGATCGCCCGGGCCCTGACAAAGGGACACCCTGTATATAATACAAATGTTTGTTTTCCGTTTCGATGTGTCTTTCTTGTGTGTCGTGTTGAGAGAGCCAACTCCAAATAATCATTGGCTAACGGACACTAAATACCAAACACACACGTTAATTAGTCTGACTAGGGAGAATAACATTCGCGACCTATTCGAAAGGATGGAATCAGAAAAAGTTATGGCTTTTAAATCGAGCGAGTCTTCCACAGTTAGCAATAACTAGAGAAAAAATACAAGAGCTACCAACTCTCAGATAAACAAAATTATCCAAGGGAGTGAACAATACGAGCGAAAACAGTACTGCTTCTACTGATGCCACCCAAGCTAACGGACATCACCAACGGAAATAACATACTTAATACAACGAAACCTCTCCTCATCATGATTATAATCACTAATTTCGTACAATTCTGTCAACAATTCAGATACTATTTGGCAGGAAAAATGTTGTCGTCTATCACGCGAAAACGACTTTCTGCTTATAATGCCAGAGCTTCAACAATGGATATATTTCGCTGATTGGTTGGAGCACTTCTCTCTTAGATTTTTCCGGAGGTCGGAAGTTTTTTCTGTCGAAAGAAATTTGCGGACTTGAGCCATCAACTTGAATTCATTGCTTTGTCAATCTCCAGTTGGTCGACTTCGCATCACACTTTTTATTTTCTACGATAGTGAGCTCTTTTGTTGTTTATATTAATGCATGTGTTTGGTTGTTTATTTCTTCTTTAAAAAGAATTTGCTGAAGCACGGTAGAGCCGCCATTCCTTTTGTTGTTGTTTTTTTAAATTATAATTAATGTCCATTTTTATAATAGTAATCAAAGTATTAATTTTTCGTTCCTTTGCCACTGTTTTTCGGTCGGGAAAAGATCCTCAAAAATTAAGTCTTAATTTTGTTTTGTTTTGTCAGTAACACGATACACTGCATCATATGCTAACAATAGCGATACTTATTGTAAATCAGTGATATTTTGATCACAAAAGTTACGTCTATCATTGCTTGCAATTGAATTTGCTGAAACACAATTAACACACAGACATTCTTTTTGTATGAAACGTTATGACACGTATAGATGTGATTTTAAAGGAGAACGGGGTGGTTTCTTAATTCTTTTTCGACAGTCCTAACAACATAACTTACTCCATGGAATCCGTTATCTCATATAAAGTTATTTTAACTTTTGCAAACTTGAACTTGCACCCATCATTTTGCCAGAAGTATACTGCACCCCATTAGTCTTTCTGAACCTAATTCCTTCGGACGTCGGTGGAGACATCAATGCCAAGCATCCGCAATTGCGCAGCAGAGTTGCAAATTCTTTCAACGCATCTTTCAAAATATAATCCAAACAGGAAACTATTCCTGTATTTGTCCTGATCGATCAATCTATTAGCCTTCTGATCCTGATCGTCTTCCTGAACTCATAAATTTCTTCGGAGTGTCTGACCGGAGACCCATCTCTGCATCCATCCATTGTCTAAATAACTTAACCTCTGACCAAGTTCCTCAAATTAAGTTTAACTATGCCCAATAAAGTTTTAAAATTCAAAAAATAAAATCAAACTTTTAGTAAAAAATTGAACTGTTATTTAGAATGAATGATTTTTAATGTGCATATAAAGAAATTTGTGTCGATGTTCATAGAAATTTGGTGGCTAAATCATCATTAATTTATATTGTCATGCCATGTGATGTAAGTTTAAACCAATATGTAATTGAAATTTAATTTTTCTTAAATTGTTTCTTTCATTAAAAATCCTTAAAAATTGAAAGTCGATTTTTTAATTTTATTTATCTTTTGTAATACAGGATTGTACATTTGAAATTCATTTTCGTAATTTCATCTCATACTGTTTAGGCAGGAGTTTAAAATACGCTTGATGGTGTTGTAATAATTATATCGTAAATCAGCCAAATCCATCTTTTAACACCTCTTCCGCTTTATTTTATAATTGTATCGTTTCGGAAATATCACGGGTCTGTACGAAAATAATTCTCTTGACGGAAAGCTGGAGGGCATAAAGTATGATCCAAATTTTACAGGAAATGCTGGATTATATAGATTTATTTATTATTTTTGAACTAAATACAGAAATAAACAAAAATCAAGTAACGTATTCTTGGTATTCAAGAAGACATGGTATTGCATTTTATATAGTAAATAATTTTGAGTGATTTATAAGTTAGCCGTTCTCGATCAAACGCATAGCCCTTCGCCATTTTGATTTTTCAGACGACTTTCGGCATTTATTTTGTTGTTCGTTTGTGTGCCATTTTGTCAATCTGTCAATCTGTGGGTTTGAGTGTACTTTGTGGGTAGTTTTTAGAAGTTTAAAAACAGCGACTGTTATCGACTCCAGACCATACCCAGGTCCAGAGTATTCGTGAAGCTGTAGTTTGGTCGTTCACTCCTAGTCTGCCTCACTGTTTTGGTATTTCCGTTTACTCGTATGTATATCCTTTTTAAGGGTACAATGTGTATCATGCCGACAGAATGGGTCGCTGTTTATAAATTTTTTCTAAGTAACTCATATGATGTTAAGATTTGTTGTGAAGAGCTATGCTAGGAAGAATGAACACCCTATACCTTTCTTTAGGCATTTTATTAGCCTCCACGGTCCTAATGGGTTCTTAGCTGTTATATTTCGTACATCTAGCTTTACTTTACCTTTTCTTCACCAGTTTTCAGTAGCATAAAATGCGGTTTCCTACTCTTCTTGGTAGAACATATACATGTTACCTTCTGCCAGTCCCAATATTTTTAAATCTTATTGTATCTATTCCATATAACTAAATAACGCATTAAAGGTAAACAATTAATCTTGGCAAAAGAGTATGCAGTGTCAGCAAAGGTAAAGGGTGAATGTGTTAGGGAGTTGAACGGTCTTCCGATATATGCCGAAAAGAAATGGACTTAGGATGCACCCTTGAAAAACCCCAGAAAGGAGTGAATAGATCGAAAAGGTTAAGGAAAGGATGATACATAAATACTCAATATATTAATAGACACTGGTTTTTGATTGATTTATTTATTTTTATGTACTATTATTTTTACATACATTTTGTACAAAGTGACTACAAGGGGAAATGTCTAGGACATTATACATCCTTGTGGCAGAGAACTTATGTATATTTACAATATTTGTTGATTTGGCCAAGAGAAATTAGAACAGTGGTGAAAATTATACTAAAAACCACTTGCAGAAAGAATACATTCATAAATATGGAAGTTACAAATAATTACATATATTATAAATTACAAATCATAAGTCATTGACTACATATGCACAATATATAAGTTTGATAAACAACACATTTCTTTAATATTAGCTAATTTCATAAATAAGTTAATAAATAAGCAAGGTAATAAATAATTACTAATAAGTTAAAATCATTGAATAGACTTGTACAATACATAGTCTGACATTTACTAATTTGGTAAATAAATACTTATATAAACAGTAAAATTAACAATTTAATAAATAATTTAATAAACAACCTAACAAACAATTCAATAAATAATTTAATAAATAACTTAACAAATAATTTAATAAACAATCTAATAAACAACTTAATAAACAATTTAATAAACAATTTAATAAATAATTTAATAAATAATATCACAGTGAATAAATATGCAAAGCAGTCATACTAAAATGTGTTTGATCCTCCTGTGTTTCCAATTTTTGTTGAGGTTATAGTTTCCTACATTCTTTACTGTCTTATTTGTACTCTCAGCGCTACGTTCATAGAAGGAGCTAGTGATCCTTTTGATATCATCCTTAATGTATGGGATGTTTAAAATTTCGTGCATATAGTTTATAGGAACACTTCTTTTAGAGGATGTAATTAACTTTAAAAATTTATTTTGAATTGTTTGTAAGCACTTTATATTGGTGTTACTTGTGTAGCTCCACACTTGACAGGCGTATACCAGCATTGGCCTGACTATGGTTTTATATACAATGAGTTTATTTTGGGGGCTCATCCCAGATTCTCTACACATTAATGGGAACAGAGTCTTGATAGCACACTTTCCTTTATCAACATTTTTACAAGTGTTGGTACTTGTACTTGGTTTACACCTTGCTATCGAGGTGTAAACCAAGGTATTGAACACTATTGCGCCAAGGAACATTTGAGTCACCGATTCTTATAACTTCCTTATGTATAGGATGTCGTTTTGTAAATAGAATTGCCTCAGTTTTTGTTGTGTTTAACCTGAGTTTCCATCTGTGGCAAAACCTAACGATCCTATGGAGGTTTCGGTTCAATTTTGTTAGTAATAGCACTTACCCTCCACGATGAACAGTATATTGCTATGTCATCAGCATACATGGCTATTTCACAGTCTAGCCGAGGGAGTGCATTCATAAATATATTGAACAAGGTTGGCCCTAGAACCGAAACTTGAAGTATTTTGCGATTTCATCTCGGTGAATTCATTTAAATGTTTGAGTAGTAATCTCGGAATATTGATGGTGAGACAACGTGCAATTAACAAATCAACATAGTTGCTTTTTTTAAAATATTCATTTATCTATTTTTTTCAGCTGTGCTGTAAGGCGTATAAGTACTTATATTCTGATGAAAATTGTTAGGAAATGTCTTCTGTTTCTGAACCATTTGGAGATTCCTCAATTTTACTTCTTTAAGTCGTGTGAAATAGGGGCCCCAAGGGAAGACCGGGCAATTTTAATGAAGAACACGCAAGATTAACACCAGGGTAGTGAGAGCGCGGGGGCGAATAATGGAATTGTATCGGAACAAAGATGGGATATGGGGGTTATTTACAGCAAGGGGTTGAATGCGCTCCCGGCCCGGGGGTTGATAAGGACCAAAGGGGCGGACGCCATAGTCGCCCCCACCCTCAAAATTAACAAGACTCGCATAAATCATGCACATAGGAAAGTTGGTGGGGGTGAAGGGACTATGTTTTTGAGAAGCTCACGGATTAATATTCCCCCCTTTGCTGCACGTTCTAGATGTAATTAGTGCTCTAATCCTGGAAGGAGTTTTCTCTCCAGAGGCCGATTTAATGGCGAAAAAACAGTAATAACAATCCGTTTAAAACGAAATGAGCATTATGGAAATTGATCTGTTAAGAAACGGACTGGGCGCGGTTAGAAATTGTGATTTATGCCGGATTAATCGGGCAAACGACGGTGAATCATGCTTTGTTGATCGGTGTTGACGGCCAGGTGGGTCTTTCTGACCCCGAGGTCGCCCATTACACGGCCCAGCTCCCTTTTTGGGGTCCCGGACCCCTTTTGGTCAGTCGAGACCCACCCCACGACCTAGACGGACCACCACACAACATAAAACATGTAAGTGAATTATGAACCGCTTCAACTTTCATCCTTGGGCTTAACGTTCCAAAGCAGTATTCAAAGTTACTAGGCTTCTTGGTTAATAACACAAAAAATGGAGGATAAATTAGAATAATCATAGCTCAACAAACATTTATCATGTCTGGAAAAACCAGATATATTTGAACACTAAGCATATTTGTTTACCGTAAACATAGTTGTTTTGTATCACCAACATGCGAGAAATCTTCATTAATTGAATATACCCTGACAGGCAAAAAATTCCACCCAATTGATTTTTTTTTTTTAATTTCTCGATAAAAGAACATTTTGTCCTTTAATTTGTCTCATTGTTTTAATCAATAAATATTTGTTTATCCTATGTCTTAAATTGGGAATATCAATTAGAGGTAAGTGCACTTAATCTTTCATCCAAAACAAGGATAAAGGATTTTTCTATGTTTACTTTTTACGGGATTTAAAATGTTTATTCAGTTTCATATGATTTCTGAAGCAATAAACTGTTAGTTTTCATCTTTGTTCATAATTTCAAGTTTTAAACTTAAAAAGAAGGGCTTAAATAACCGTTAGTGTTGATAGCCATCAGAAAAAAAAGACTTAAAAATGCCACTTAGTGCTGACGATGTTGCGTGTGGTGTGGTATTACTGATGATGGACGTTACATCAAGTATGTCGCAATTGCCATCGATAGTCCCTACGAAACACTGTTCTGGGCGCCCTAGGGTAACAGAACCACAGGATGACCGTTTTTTTACTTCGAGAATTTTGCGAAACCGGCACCTTACTGTTGTTCAAGTGATTAATCAGCCCCAGAAAGTTCGAAGTGTTCAAATTCCTGAACACACTATTAGAAAAAAATTAAATCATTATTGCCAGATAGCTTTACGCTCCTAAGAGGACCAGAATTGCCCAGAACTCAGAGTTGCACGACTCGCATTTGCTCGAGATCACAGCCATTAGTCTTTGGACGATTGGTCTGCTGTTCTTTTTACAGATGCTTCGTGCATTAGCTCTACGATCTCCAGATGGGCGTGAAAAACTGTAGAGAAGGCGAAATGAAAGGTACGAAGCCTGAAATTTTTCCCAGAGCCGATCTTTCCCACTTAGCTCAGTGATGGTGGCGGGAATTTCAATGGAGAGTAGTCGCATTGAATTGGTTGTTGTTCGAGGAGGGTCATTGACAGCCACTCGCTATGTGGATGAAATTTTGGAACATCATGCGTTCCTATCCTCGTTGAAATGGCGACAATCCTAATCTAATGCACGATCATGCCCGTCCACATGTCGCTGGGATAGTACAAACGTACCTTCATCAGCATAACATCAGGGTCTTAGCCTCGCCAGCCCGTTCTCCAGATTTGAAACCCGTCAAACATTATGGGATAACCTCAAAAGACGAATAAGGTCACGTCCATCATTTCCTGATACCTCCACCATCTTGAAACCTCCAGCAAAGAGACATTTCCATATTGGTAGAAAGTATGCGGAGGCGTCTTCGAGATGTAATTATTAATTAATGTGGGTGGAATTTTTTTGCCTGTCAGTGTATATTGTGTATATATTGATCAGAAATGAAACTAAGCTGTCCGATTGGCTTTAGTTTCAAACAAGTTGTAACTTTTTTTTACAAGCCGTTCAGCTTTGCAAATATGTCGAACGTATTGTTCTTAGATTGCATTCTTTTCTCTCTTAGTCGGTGTTAATTACAGCGAAACCGAGGAGAGAAGTGGTCGTCATTTGTCAATAGTGGTGATACTGTCAGGTCGGCTATACACAGCGCTAATTACCAGCTCAACTTTACAATACCCATTTCTCCTCGTAGGGTGTCAGAGAAGGCTTATGCCGACAATAGGCTCTTGCTCTAACGAGTAACGAGGGCACGATGAGAGATACCCTGTACGGAAGAAAAAAATTGAAAATCTTGTAGCCAAATACTCCAAAAAGAAGTAAAGCACGAAATGGCCAAACTGTAGGGGGATAAAACATTGCTTTATTTTTAGCGGCACTGCTTAAAGTTTCATCTCAACCCAGTTAAAAAGGCGAACCCTTTATTGCTCCAAGACTCGGAAGGTATGGAAACAGGCTCAGCCCGCGGACCTCTCCCACGGACCATTTATGCCCAACATCTGGAATTTCAGGCGTTGTCTCCGAGAATTCTAAATTAACGAAAGTGCTCCTTACCGTGGAGGGGGTGGAATTATCGACTTCCGTACTTAAAAGCGCTTTAATCTACTAAACGGCTTAATTAATTAAGGCTCATTGTTTGAGGCAATAATCCTGCCCACTGCTCGACAGCATGTCTGATATTTTTATCATTTTATTTATTATTTCTCTTTTTAAGATCATATTCCTTGTTTTTTTAAAGAAACGTAAGAAAAAATGGGTTAATGATTAATGTAAAAAAATTAATTGCTTAATGATAATTCTATTCAACATCTAAAATTCAGCACTGCAGCATTTATTTACGAAAACCCAATATTTTTATCCATTTATTTTTTAATATACATTTTTTATTTTGGTTTCGGAGCTAAATTAAATATTGAGTTTATGCCAAAATAAAAAATAAAGAAAATGTACTCGAAATATTTTCTATCACAATACATTTTTGCCAACATGTAATAAGCGCTTTTCTGCGGACATAAAAAATCTTTATTTCGAACCACAATAAAGTCGTGGAAGGGGTTTTCGGTTTCGCCTCGTTCTCTAAAAATTTTATCCCTCAAGAAGGGATCAAAATGTATACAAAGTGGAAATCTGTAGGCGAGAGGTCGGGTGAATATGTAGGGTGCGGTAATGTTTCATATCCTAAGTCCTTAAGTTTCCGGTTTGGAATTTCGACATGTGACCTGGCGTTATGGTGAGGAAGGATCGGCCGCTTACGGTTTTACCAATGCCGGTCAAAGACGTTACAGTTTTCCGTGCATTTGGTCAATTTCTTGACAATATTTCTCTGCTGTGATAGTTTAACCATAATTTAGGAAGTTATAGAGTGACCCAGCAGTACACCACCAAACAGTCACCATAACTTTTTTTTTGCAGCAGTTGATCGTACCTCCTCTAGATTTCGCACTACCGGCGTGATATTTCTTTTCACAGGTGACACAATTAATCGCATTTTTTTTTACATTTTGAACATGTAAAATGGCCCGAGAATTCAGATTATTCGAGGGCAGGTCACCACACTCCGCCATGATTTTGTAGTTTCATGTTTTTTGTTGTGCAGATTTGGTTTCGGGAGGTGTTTTGGCGCTTTATCCTTGTCCAACCGCTGCCTGTGCGCCTTCTATTATCGGACAGAATCTATTTCCCATCGCGCGAGACGATACGATCAAGAAATGATTGATTTTGGTGGCACAAGAGAAGAGAAATGCTAATTTTAAAGCGTAGATTTCTTGGCCTTTGGGTAGTTCATGCGGTACCCACTTTTTGAGCTTCTTTACTTTACCAATTTGCACCAGATGGAGAACAATGGTTGAGTGGTCTACTAAGCTCTTCCGCAATTTACCGTATTGTCTTACGTGAATTTTCTTTAATCCACGTTTTGAATTGGTCGTCATCCACAAGGGAAACCTTACCGCGATCTTCCCTGTCCTCGAGATCGAAATCTCCGAGACTAAATTTCTGAAACCATCGCTACACCGTGCATTCACTAATGCTTCCCTCCCCCCAACTGTGATGTTACGCGCGGTTTGCAAAGCAATTCGCCCAGGTTTAAATTCGTACAAATAAATTTTACAAAAATCTAGTAGTCTAGAGTGAGGACTTGTAATATTTTCATATTTGCAAGTCCTCACTTTTATAAAATTCAATATAAACTAAAATTCACTGATTTTCGTGGTCTGCTTAGACCAATTAATATCATTCAACTAATAAACTAAAAAGTTTTGTATAAAAGATAACAGTTAAAATTATTTATTATAGTCCACAAATTATTTTATGAGTATTTGTTTACATGACAAGCACCTTCGAAAATAAAACAAATTTTCAAAACCTCTATTAATTTTGCACCAACTCAATATTTTTTGAACACCTTTTTTTTAAAATTAAAAGTACTTAAATTTTCATAATTGTTACCAATGTATTTTAATTTTTACAGAAACACGTACACACTCACACAGAAGAAATAAAAATTTTACGCAGTCAACAATTATTCAAGCATACACATTTTTCTTTGTAAATCATCGCAGAATGATAGAGAAAAGATTCTTAAAAAAATGTATTTAAAGGAGTGGAAAGGTTTGCATACATGGCGATTATTTTTTTGTACATGAAGGAAAATGAATTTTGAATAAATTTGATTAAATAAATAACGTCAGCAACTACAAATCAACACTTATATCATCCAATGTCACTAGTAACACTACATCAATTCTATCAAACACAGACAAACCAACATACATTTCCATGCCATTCATTTTCGGTTTATCACAAAAATTAGACATATTTTTTCTGATAACTTTAAAATAGCCTTCAAAAACTATAAAACTATTCACACTCTTTTTTTCCAAAATGAAAGATCCCACACCTGTAACAAATAAGTCTGAGGAAATTTACAAAATCAATTGTATAGATTGCCCGGCAACTTAATCGGATTTACACAAAACAACATATATGCAAAAATCATACAAATCCTACCCACCATTTTGAACACCGATACAATTTCGACTTCAAAAATCCAAAAATGTTAAACACAGAACAAAAAAACATAAAAGTAACTTTTTAGAAATGGTTTACATTAATAGAGATACACACAGCATAAATTACAGAACAAACATATATAAACTCAGCCGCAGCTATGCTAATATCATAAATGAAATTCAATAACAATAACATGCATGTCACAAAACATATAATACAACATACAAAACAATCATTACACGCCACACATGAAACAATTTTGCATAGTCTAAATCCCCAATTTATCTCTCCTTTCCCTAATAATCCGTCTATAACAATTCTGAAAGGCTAACTAGCGCCGAACGGCAAACCATTACCCTTTTTTTTCCATTGTCGGTCCGTTTTACCCCAAAAAAGCCGACTGCTCACAGAAAAATGAATTTCTATCTCTTCCCCATTCTTTCAAAATCAAACATATATAAACAGAACATATTGTGTTAATGCATTTTGATAGTGTTATGTCTGTTTCTTCTTCTGTGTTTGTTGACTTTTGGATTGCGTAGTTTATATCAGTAATTAATTTAGCTGTTGGAAATCTGTGTTGCAGGAATGGAATGTTTAGGACGGCCTTCCCGATTCCTTCAAAAAGAAACATATACACAAAAACACCCATTAATATCTCACTAACCCTTTCAACATCATATACAACCGTGACACATCTACACAAAAAACAAACACTTTGACTGAGTACAAATACTTTGATTAAATCAAAAATTTCTGTACTGTGTACATCATTGTATAAATTTATATTCACAACTTGCATGTTTTTGTATAATTTAAACAACGTTTATGAATCCGAGGCCCTGAAGATGATCTCAATAAAGATCGAAACGTTGGCACGATAAAGAAAATGTTTTTCTAAATCACACCAGACTTCATCTCACGATCTCCAAATAAGCAATAATTAATAAATAATTCTAGTAATAAAATGAATGACCTTTTCGCGCCAGAATATTATATCAGCTGATACCAGGGCGAAATGAAGCGCTTTTCCATTTTATTTAGAGAGGATACCGTGAACCAACTGAAGATAGGTGCGAAGGGTCGGCGGGTTATCCACGGCAAATGGCTCCCAAGGAGCGGCCAAGTTTAATTTTAATGTTAATTTACAACGAGCACTGTGGCTGTGTGATATTAGCCGCAAGGGGCCTACGACTCTCCCGCCCGGTAAACTCCATGACAACTCCCACCCCCGTTGGGACCTGGAAACTTTCCGTCCTCAACATCTCACCGGTAGACGCTCGCAGACAATCATACTATGGCGAAATAAACGTGCGTGGAACAAGTTAACAGTGAAATTCAAAATTGAAGATGAAAGACTCTCAGAGCGAAGTTTTGACAAATTCGCAATTCATTATTCTATCTAGTGTATCGGTTATCTATGGCATACATACATACATCTTCTATCATATAAAGTTCTTTAGCTATATGCTATGCACTTTTTATACGTTCTTGTTCATATATAAATGCGCTTTTATATTGCTTTAAACGAAAGCAGAAGAGATTCATCCCCATGGTAGTACAATATGGTCAAATACACAATGAGCTATCCAAAAGGAGCAGATTGTAATGATTGATCACCCTGACTTTTGAGACGCTTTTAGTCAATTCGCTATCGCCTATGATTGGTTGGTGCGGGTTTAGCTTTTCACGCATAATATTGACTGTGATGAAGTCGGGAAGATTAACGATTTGGATGCTTAGAGTCGGTTCTTTGTCGTTTTGTATGAGTTATTTTTCCAATTTCTCCTTTTATTCTGTCAACGCTATTCTAAAATGTTTTATTTAATTAAATTATTTTATTAAATCCATTATATTTAGTGGTCTATTGACATACTTCTTTCAATTAATTATTCTTTTTACGTAAGGTTTTGGTTGAAATGAAAAAATTAGTGTCACGAGCGGGATTCGAACCCACGATCTTCGGCTAGATACGTCGCTCCTCTACCATTTGAGCTATAGTGACCTCGATCCACTTGGACACTGACTTTCCATCTCAACCACACCTTTTTGAATTTTCCCTCCTTTTTGCCATTTTTCAATTCTTCAACTCAATAGGCCGCTTCTCCAACCACTGAGCTATCGTCACTTCCTTGTTTTAGTTAGTGTTGAAGAGGATGAAGGTAAAGTTACTACATCGTTTAGATGGTTATCCTCATGACAACTTAGTACGTAACATGGACTCTAAACAGAAAAAATGTGAATATCTGTACTAAAACTCATTTTGTAAGTTATTCTGTTGAATTCTTCATTGAACGGATTAACGCTAAGCATGATCGTTTTTTTTCACTCTCTCTCTCTCTCTCTCTCTCTCTCTCTCTCTCTCTCTCTCTCTCACTCACTCACTCACTCTCTGTCCCCATCCTCCTTCTCCTATCAATCTATCTATCTGTCTTCCTATCTCCTTCATACATAAGTAATTTAATTAAAATTAACTTATTAATTAAATAAAAATGTAATAATCAAACTTACCTTTAAGTTATCTTAAAGTCATGTGAAATGTCAATCCGGACAGTTTATTTTAACAAAATGTGTGGTCAAAATGATGAAACCTCTTAAAAAGTATCATAAAATAGTTCATTTTTAATGGATAACGAGTAATAATTGTAAATAAGTCAGGTAAGCGGCATGTTGGACACTATTCATTGCATTTAATCCAATGTACAAATTTGCACTACGTACACTAAATCTATTGGGAGTTAAACATTAGAAAATATTTATCTAACTGCTTGGTAAGACAATAATTAAGAAAATGTCCTGTTTTTAATCTATACATTTAAAAAATACGAAATATTTAAACTTCTTTGGAAGTTGGAGTAGTCGTTGATTCCATGATATTAAAGCAAACCAGTTAAAGTTAAATCAATTAAATTATTTGCAAGCGTAAAAATCTATCTTGAAAAATTCGTTTAATGTCATTTGTTTACGTCATGGTTTTAGTACTTCTTAAAACTCCCTGTTGCCAAATTGTAGGTGTATCCATATTTTTCCTAAAAGTGTTGTTCATATAATCAGTGATCAAGTTTGGTAAAAAAGATTTGGAACAATAATGACGTTTTCTTGCATACAACGAATATATTTCGGAACTCACACACTCTTCTTCTGCGATAACTATCCTTCCTAAGGGGCGTCGGTGGCCGCAACGGTTTAGGCGTTGACACGGCCCTCATCACTGTAAGCTAAAGGTCCCGGGTACGAATCCAGCGGCCCTGCATTCGAAACCGACATACTTACAAATGGGCTTTTTTTCAATAACACCGGCATCCCGAGGGTTGATATAACCTCTGCTGATGCGAACCCTCATAAAAGAAGAAAGAAAAAACTATCCTTCCAATCCTTCTAGTAGTCCTTCGAGGTCCCAGCTTGGAAGGATTAATAGGAAGCGCTATTTCCATATTTCAGTTTGTTTACGATTCAATAAAAATGATCTCCGATGAAAAATATGAAAGAAAAATAAGAAGAATTAAATCATAATAAAAACATACAACATTAAATAAGTGAAATTAAAACCACCCAAAAAATATACATTGAATTGTAAAAGTTAAGGTGATATAAAAGATGAATTCAATCATATTGGAATGTAAAATCTTGAAATGGATAGTTCATATTTGGTGAAAGAAAATTATTTCAATGATTATATTTAATCATCAATTTTATAAATATTAAAAGTTCTATTGTAAAAGTTCTCTTGCATAAACAGGATCGTTAAAGAATTCGTATGGAAAGTGGCAGATGAAATTATATAAATTGTACTACATTTTAAAATATACATTAAATTAATTTTATTTTAAAAATGTTGCATAGATTACTCAGAGAAAATAGAATATTTACAAGATTCGACCGTAAGATAAAAACTGGCACATTTTGACGATTCGCCATCAGAGGGAAAACCGCTTTGACCAGAATTATCCCAAGATATTAAACCTTTAAACCCTTTCTTAATTAAGGGATGGCCTCGGGGGTGGATCTGGCGTTTTCCCGAAGAAGGGGATAACCCGCGACCCCGGAGGAACGATCCATCTGGAAGACAACTCACTCCACTATAACTTAGATCCGGTCGTATCTTAGGACCTCCTCCCTAATTTATGCCCACTCTTAAATCCTCTTCCAATTGGCTCCGGGCTTATTTATCGCCGGGGAACAACGGAAGGACACGGTGAATTAGTCCTTTTATGGCCGAAAGATTCCCAGCCGGATCTCTGTCCCGGTCCCGCAGTTTTACTGTTATCACTCCCCCAATAACATCGGCCACTCTTAAACCATTTAGAGGCGTGATTTGTTAGCTTCATTTTATATCTTGGAAGAGAGGAAATCGCGGCCGAAAGAAAAAAAAATATTGATGAAAACTTATTAGTTTTAAGAGACAGGAGACTTTGTTTGACAATTACTACTAACATGCCTTTACCCATTAATTAATTTTTAAATAAACAATCAGAATTAGAAAATCATTACACATTAACATATTCAGATTATGATCTGTAATAGAAATAATTAAACACATATTTATATTACGACATGTATTTGTTGTTTTAGTTTGTACTAAATGTTTTTTTAAATTCATATTGAACTGGCAAGGACACTTAATGGGTCCGTCTTCACTCGCTGGTTTTTTAAACGACTCAAACCCGTTTTGGAATTGCGCCATCATTAGTGAGGAACTGCTTTATTATATGACAAAATCGAAAAGGTCAAATATTGAATAGCAACGCCTAAAATAAATTAAAAATTGAAATGTGAATTGAAATTTTTCTCCTAAAATAAATCTAAATAGTAACTTCCCACATCAAAACCTAGCTCTATTTTTGTCAAAACACCTCTCATACCGAAGGCCAAGAATTTATACATTAAAGAAAATGTCAACGATTTTCATTGTTAACATTGTATCATCATGTCATCCGAATCTTAAAAAAGAAGGGGAGGCATTGGGTGAAGTATAAAACCAAAGGACATCATTTTACCGATCCGTTAACTTTTGGATGGTCAATCTTCTTACAAGGAGTCTAGGGCTGAAGTGAATCAGTTTAAACTGTTTTCAGTTGATCAAAACAGGTTTTTAAAAAATATTTACATAAGCACGCATATATAGTAATGTTATAAATCTTATTTTATTTTATTTATTTATTTATTTTTTTGTTTAGGCTTGCTTTCAGTAATATGTACGTCTCCCTTATCTAACTACCATTCCAACCTCATACGATTACCGTGTAATACTCATTTTATACCACGGATAACACAAAGGAAGAAGAAAGGTTCATTTTTGTTGAGAAGGGCTGCGATTCGAGTCGAGAACCTTGTTTATTTTATGTTGTATCCAACTTTCCAGCTCTTTTCTAACATTTTCAAAATGTCTCCAAACATTGCTTTTGCTGTCATCTTGTGTCTGGTCAGGTAGAGAAAGAAGTAGACTGTGATCACTTGCCAAACTTTCGACCTTTATAAGACCATCATCAGGGCCTGAATAAATATTACAACATTACGGTATTTCATTAATTACAGGGTTTTTTTTTGTTTGTTTTAACTTACAGCATCCTATTTCTCATATTAACATTACAGAATGACGAAAAAAAACCCGACGACATCGACTACGAGGTCTCGAATTATATAAGGCTGGTTAAGTTGACATTGAGACAAGTTTTTACAGTTTTTCAGTATTGTAAAACTAGATTATACCAACAATTTTAATAGTAAAATAGGTCGTTTTTTAAAAGGATTACCAAGAATAGCGGTCTCCTCAAAATACAGGTCCAGTCGATAAAGAAAACGTTATGTGTAGGAGCTAATTGTCCTCGGACAGTTACAATCCACTGCTTACACAAGTCAAGAAGCCAATTCCTTGTTTACATTTGTTTATCTATACTTGGTCTTTTAAACAATAATTACATTTATGTGTTGAACCTGTGATAAAGGAAGCGACTTGGCGGGATTTATGAAAATCCAGGAGACACGAGTAGATTGAACTTAAACCAGAAATATCAGTACGCATATTACATGTATCGTTTGTAGCAATAAATAACATTTCTTGAAAACAAGGTCTGTCTAACCGATTCTCTCTGTCTAGAATTCGGGGTTCTGCAAAATCAAATTGATGATTATACTCTTGCGATTGCTTTGATATCGCTGTCCCTTGTCTAGATATATCATTAGTGTCTAATTTATGTTGGTTTAATCTAGTTTTCAATCTTTGTTTTGATTGCCCAACATACGTTTCTTCACAGTTTTGACAGTTAAATAAACACCACATTCGAACATTTAGCAATACTTTCTTTTGCTTTAAATTTTGTGTGTCGTTGTCTTATTACTGAATTTATGTACTACAAATGTATCTGGCAAATACTTTTTTAAACATTAACTTTAGCATAGGAGAATCCAGGTGCAAACCTCAAAGGTTTAATCGTTGACATTTCTAAAAGACTATAATTCATATCACAAGGCATTAAATCTAAACTATGACTAGTGGTGTTACATTCATTTATCATTTTGTTGACTAGGTTTACTGGGTAGTTGTTCCTTTTTAAAATTTCTTTAAGTTTACATTTATTTTCAACTATTAAATTCACTAATTTCGTGGTCCGCTTGACCAATTAATATATTACAATTAATTAACGTTTTTATTGAGGTAAAAAAGTCAATGGCACGAGCGGGATTCGAACCCACGATCTTCGGCTTGATACGCCGCTGCTCTACCACTTGAGCTATGTGACCTCAATCCACTTGAACACCAACTTCCCACCTCAACCCCATCTTTTGAATTTTCCCTCCTTTTTGCCATTTTTTGTTTATTTTCTACATGAAATGCAGGGTCCCTTAAGGTGAGTACCCGTTTTATTATTCTTCATCTGTAACTAAATCCTTTATTGCCGAGTAGTTTGAAAAAAAAAAAGAAAATACAAACAAATTCAATACAGTTTAGTTGTCTTTCTTCTTTGCCATCCAAGGTTTTTCATTCTATGGGTCAAAGTCAAAATCCTCACGAAAATATTTAAAACCAACAGTAAACGATTCGTTCTATTAAAGTATTTTTTATATTGCTAATATGTGCTACACATACGTTTTAGAAAATGTATATGAAATAGCGGACAAAAGTAAAAGACGAGCAATAAGACAAGTTTACGGACTATTTTCAAACAAGGTTGTAAACATGTGAAGGAAATAAAAAATAAGGCTTTTTTGTGTGGCTAATTTGTCTCGGGAGATTCAAAATACTAAGTGCTCTTATAAAATCGAAAAGAAAAGAAACTGGAATAAAGGTTAAATGATGCTAAGATGATGAAACACCGCGTTTGTGCTGGTTTGAATAGGTTATCATAATAATTAAATTTTTAATCGTATCTGTCAAAGCATGGCATATTTTATATGTAAAAGAGAGTACTATGTTTAGGCATCATGTAAATTTTAACCTTTATTCTATTTACCTACCTACTTTTACAAAAATATAATTTGTCATTAATTTTGATGTTTTTATATATATATATTATTAATGTTAATTAATAATATATATATATATATTATTAATGTTAATTAATATTAATGTTTTATATTTACTGACTACTTCAAAATAGGTCTGAATATTAATAATTGCTATTGTGTGGAAAGAAAACTCTTTGGCAATTTCCTTTTCAAAATATTGGTTAGTAGGACAGAAACTGAAAATAAACAAAACTACCATACAAAACTCATATCCCATTTCATTATCAGCTTAATTACGTTTTCCCTTCTTGGATAAATAACCTAGAAATGAACTGTAATGACTGGCGGTTGGTCGAGAGACTTTCCAGGTCCCTCGGCTATTACATTACAAAACAGAGCACAAACAGTTGAAGTTAAACATTAAACAGGAGATTCTCAAGATTTCTAAGGCAATGTTTACCGTTCGTTCACCGCTGAGGGCTTTAAATGTAATTAAGTCGCCCATCCTCCGACATCGAGCCCCAACATTACATGGATCACTAATTCAAGCGGTTCATTCCGCGCAGGTGGAACTTGCCAAATTATTTCTGTTAGTTAAATTCAACGGTTACAATTAGTTTGAAATGCAATGAGGTGTCCAAGGCACTACAATTTTTATCGTTAAGATTTTTGCATATAAACTTTTATTTATTTGTGTGTAATTGGATTTTATTATTATTACTATTCTCAAAACCGAAAAAAAGTTAAATAGTGTTTTTTTTTGTATGTTAGCATATACTCTGATAAGTGTGTGTACAATTTTGACAATAGTCACATTTTGATGAAACCAACGTACAATGAAGAAGACGCAATTCCGAAAAGCGTCAGATATAATTTGCTAATCTCGCGTTTTAATCAAATTTATTAAGAACATTTGTGAATCGAATATTATAATGCGTACCACGGTGCGATTATTATTCCTAAAAACCCCTTGTGGGTTTTTATACCCTCTACCTGTTAGATTGTTCTGCTAAGTCCCATAAGCCACTGGAATAATGACAAATGCGAATCATTAATAGATACAGCATTCAGCGATGTTTTAGTTGCAAGATCTGATGTCCAGGTGGTTGGTGTAATGAATCTATGCCTTATTTTATATTATTATTTTTGATTTTAGGCCCATTTTAGCCTGTCATTCGGGTGCCTAGGTAATGGATATTTGCTTTGTGAGCCATTAGTTCAGCACGCGTAAAAGTTTGGTCGGGTCTTCTGTTTTGATGTTTGGATCATACAAGCGTAGACATTGATGAGTTTTTTACTGCCACGTTTTGTACCACACACCATTAAGTTCTGAAAATTGTGTCAGTATCCGCTGGGCTTCTTCACAAGTTCTAGCTGCGACCTCGTCTACAATTTGGGATATTGTGACGTTTTTCACATGAATAATTTGTTGGAATCGTGTGGAGCGGTCAAGAATGAGGTAATTAAAAAAACACCGTTTTTATTTTTGCCGTCGTTTCGACCTTAATTCGGGTCATCTTCAGGGCATCAAGTGTGGTGCTATTCTTGTGGTGTCATATTGGTTTTGTTGCGTCACAACAATTTCACCAACATGGCAACACAAGAATAGCTCCAGACTTTATGCCCTGAAGAAGACCCGAATAAATAAACCTCGGAAAAAATGGAACAGGTGTTATTATGAACTACCTTATTCTTGACCTCTCCTCACGAATTCAACAAATTAATAAACAATCGGTCACTACAAAACACCATACATGTTTTTGACGTGTTTGTTTAGTTAATAGGGGAGTGGAGTCGCTCACATATACAACGTAAAACAAAGGGCTTAACACGTTTCCATGTAGAATTCTAGAATAAATAAGGTACCAGTTTAAGAATGAATTTAAAAAACTATATAAAATTATACAAACACATTACATAACCTATTATTACGAAATTCGTTTAAAAAAAATGTATGCAGTTCATTGTTTAGATACTGAGCTTCACCTAATTTTAATTAATCGTATTATAAATGCAGTTTCTTGCTCTCCAGATATATTTCAACACTCATCGAGTTTACGAAAGATTAATAATTGTTTTTTAGTATTTCTTTAAAATGATATAACATGTTTTAATTGCGATATTTTCCTAAAATAAATAGGCTCTGATGATGACGATATAATCGCCAAAAGCTCGGCAAAAACTTAAAGAATTGATGTTTCTGTTGTGACCTCACTGAAGATCCTATTGTTCGAGGTATTGACAAGTGTACTGAGCGAAGTCGATCCAAACAGTACCCATCTTCCGTACTACTTGAAATGCGCCAAAAGAATTTTTTGTCCTACTTTGCCTTCTAACCAGTGTGAAGCGTATGAACTCATACAAAGTAAGCACTTCAATACTAATCGAAACGAAAATTTTGTACTCTACAATCGTTTAGGATTGATAATTTTTACGTGTACAACAAATCGCGAAGCTAGTCAGAATGTATTTATCTGGATGGCCCATTCAAGTATTGTCTTGCGCATTTTTATCAGCTATTCAGCATGTTTAGCTATTTTTTGGGCCAGCATATAACCTTGTAATATATGATATTAAAGAGCGGTGGAATTTCCATCCAACCCTTCATCTGCTAGGTGATCGGTGGAATTTACAGAACACCTACTAACCGGTGGAATTTAGATTCAGTGGGATCAGTGGAATTTACAATCACCGGCCAATTTTAAAAACGTGTTCCAAAATCTACTAAGCTCGTTTATTAATTTTGGATGTAGAGCAAATTTGATTATATATTTCCAGAACGTTTTGTTATGATGTATAATGAACAGCATTTGTTTAAACAATATCTATTGTGCATCTATAATTTAATCAAGTATTTTTCAATTTGTGTCACCTTTATTGTGCTTTAACGTTTTTGTTTTGACAGTATTTAAAGGGGACTTCTGTAAGTAGAGCAAAATTCAAATTAGAAGCAAAGCCGACCAAGAGTGGGAAGATTTCATTAAATTCAATGGTATTTTCGAGAATAATTGATCTGTGTCAAGGGGTTTATGTCCCAGGCCGTTGTGAAAATATCCACGTCATAACGGAGAGTGAATGAGGATCAAACTGTGGGGCACCCCTTTACATTTCCCAAAGCCCGTCGGCGGCCATTGTTTTAAAGTAATGACGTACCGAACGGAGGGGGTTGACATCAGATGTTCCAGCCATTGTGTTTATTGTGCTGAAGTGTGGGCGGATGAATGAGTTATTATGAGGATGTGTATGTGAGGCTATTGTCCTGTAATTTGAGCCCGGCGGGGCCTCCTGTCAGGAGAGGCTGAGGTATATTGTCGTTAGGGCGGCGGCACCTGATCTCTCTTTGTTCCGGGAAACCTTCAATCAAACAGACCCATTGCCCTACTGCAAACCCCTTCCTTCCCGACTGGGCTATGTTGGAGAACTTTTCTCCACGATTTATAGGAACCTGTCTCAAAGTCACCTTCTCGCACGAGGTACTACAACCATCCGCCGAACCATACACCTCAATGCAATAATAAGAATAACCTAACTTCCAAGCCACCTTCATTGTTATATAATAGCATTAAACTCAATGTACATGCTTGGGATCCAAAGTATCAAATAAAAACACAATGTATCGAATATTCGATTACATCCATGCACTTTCAAATATTAAAATTGAAATAATAGTAATAACAATAAAGGACTAGCGTATTTCAATAAAAAGACACACCCAATTTATAACAAATGTTTACACATTTTGTAAATGATGGCTCTACTCATAGCATTTTTTCTCATGGAAGGTTTTGTAAATCATACATTTCAACCATCATTTTCCAAAAATGAATCTCCATACTCACCCCACTTTATTATTTGTAATAATGCTTTGATTTTCCAGCATATATAAATTAACAGAACTTGAAAATGATGTAAGGTAGTTTGTGATCATCCTGTATTTCTCACACTTTCTTACATGGGTCCAACAGATATAATTTTGTATTTCACGTTTCAGTGGTTTGTCTGTGCGTTTCATTGTCCTTTGTGTGAGTTTTATCGGATCAAGACAAAATGTCAAAATGTGTCGGTGAGTCGGAAACGACAAATTGGCAAGTTTATTAAATAGAAATCTTCCAATATCAGTGAATATTTATAAAAGTCTAAATTGCTCTGTAAGCTAAATAAAGATATTACGTGAATTCTGATAACATGAATAACAGCATAATTTCCAGACTGTTTTGTTAATGATTTACCCCTTTTCTTCAAATCAGCAACTTTGTGTTATGGAAGGTTGATCGCTTAAATTCCAGTAAGAGAATTGCGACTCCCAGAACCATTGATAAGCCTCTATTATATTTTGTTGCAAATTGTTATCTAGAGATACATTTTTATTAATTTATTATAATATTTATATTTCTAATTGAATTTTTTGTATAATTGTTTATAATATATATGTAAATTTTCAAAAGATGCATTTGGTAAAGTAAAAAATAAATAAAAATATTATATATATAAAATGTAGGTATCAGAAAAACATTTTCTTTATCTTCAGGGCCTGGGATTTACAATCATTGTTTAAATTTAACAAATACATGTAGGATGTGGAAAAAAGTGAATTTATACGCGAAAACAAACGCTTTGAATGAGTAGAAATACTTTGATTGAATATAAAAAAAATAATTCCTTTTTTTTGCATTGTATAGTTTTCAAAAAACTCGGAGGGATTTGGAATTTTTTGTAAGCTCGAAGAAGCTTCCATTTGTTTGTTGTTGCAATCGAATGTACTACTAGGAGTGTAGCAGTGTACCAAATAATCCACGAAAGACGCCGCAAATGGTAATGTTCTAAATGTAAAACTGCTAAGAACGAGTCCCCCCCTGATTGACGAGATGTCTTGAATCGCAATTTGGTTCAATTAAAATAGGTCGGTCACTTTGGGCAAAAATCAACAGGGAAATATAGGCGACTGATCCAAGCTAATCGTGAAGTTCCGTGCAACCAGAATTCCTTTTCCTTTTTTGAGAAACTAACTACTTCAAATCCTGACCAACAATTTTTTTTTTTTTTTTTGGTAAGAAGATAGTTATTACATTTTTTCTTCTGCTCGGAAAATTTTTTATAAAACTTAAATAGTGGCGGGACAAACCGAGACGAGACGCGCGAGAAGCAGGAAACAATTCGCGGCCTGCAAGATCCTGACCCGGAGGGCACTGGGTTCGAGGCTAGTGGGATCCGGGTTCGAGATTGAGGGAAAAAAATCAAGCGGCAGTGAGTTCGAGATAGGCGATCAAAGTAAGAGGTGGTCTCCGCGAGGAAAATAAAATATTTAAAGAAAAGTGTGTTGGGTGTGATCCCAGTGGTGCTGATCTAGGGGTGCCGAGAATTCCTCCAAAGAGAAGGTTGCGGATCCCGGCGGACACGGCACAGCCTAAGTGGAAGAGTGATCCCGTGAGCTGGTTCATTTCCAATTTCTTTATCAGGCCTGATAATGCGGGACTAAAGACATTAGTTGTAAATTTCGGCCTGTAATTATTTTAATTTTAAAAAAGAATTTGTAAATTTAGGTATAAATAGAATAGTTGCTATTAGTATTCATTTTTTTAAATCGTAGTTTAAACCCTAAATAAGCTAAACACCCTAAGATTTCTTGTGTTAACTAATTAACTTCGGTAGAAGAAGTAAGAACTTCGTTGTTTAGCCCCATATCATAACACTGGTTGGAAGCGCCACTTCATCAGAAAGAAGAGAAGCAAGAAGCGCTACGTCGGTCGTCTGGGGTCTAACACGGGAACCGTATCTGTCCTTCCTTTTCCCTTTCTTTTTTTTCATTGTTCTACTTTTCTTCTCCTTTTTTCTGGTTTTGGTATTTATCCTTCTCCAAAAATACCGTGGCGCTCAACATAATATCTGTAAATTACTTGCACCTCCTCACCGACTTGTCTCTCCCTTCAACACGTCCCCCCCTTCAACACTGAGCTACCGCCAACGTACGTGCAGCCACAGTAAGGAAGCTGTAACAGTGCGCGTTTGAATCGAGCGCGAAACTTCGACTACATTGACGTGGGTCACAAGACCCGTCTGGTCATGCCTTAGATATCAAACACAGTATCGACACTCAGGGCACAATTGTAGGGTAGTCGGGGAAGTTGTTTGTTCTCAGCGCTGGAACTCCGAGGTTCGACGAACTTTTCCGGAGGATAAATAGTTCATAGGGTAATGACGGGCCGGTTGTCATGTCACTCACCGACCTGACATCCAGCAATTTTGACCCTGGTTTTGCATAGCATTGCAATTCAAAAATCAATTTAAATGCAGAACTAATAAAAATTGTGTAAAATCAACAATAAATTATAAATATGGAGATAACATATTTCAGACGCATAAACGAATGTGTGGTTTAACTCGACACGTGAAAATGACCTTCATCCTTTGATATAAACAAGAAGCAAAACTTTTCGTTTTTTCTATAGCGCCTTAAAAAATTATTTCTTTTGGAAAAACCACGGCTTGATGTGAATTGAGGAATGATCTTCAGTGCGATTAGAGGATGCCCGAGATTGCCACCTTGGCTTAGCCGCTGCTAATTAAGGAGAGGAACCGTCAGAGGTATCCTGCTCATCGCCTCCTCCTTAATCAGCTTATTATTGGCAACACAATCCTCCTTGTTAATTAGAAAGGCTTGTGATCAGTCCTCCAATCAGCCTCGTCAGTGTAATTGGTAACGTGATATCCACTTTATCGCGGAAAATGTCCCTCTAATATAATCGAATTTGTTAAAATATGCTTTTCGCGAGAGGCCGTTTAAACATTTTTTTAAATGGTGATTTTCTTTAAAAGAGAACCACTTACGTGCATAACTATGACTACGGAAAATATTGCGTAAAACATTAAAGTTATTCTTTCCATTAGACTTATGAAAATTACATGAAACTCCTTATTTTACTAGAAAATAAAATTTACTTTGCAGTTTCTTTTAAAAGATGTCAAAAGCGTATACATCGTTTTGTGTTACTTTAATTCATTATACTTTTAAACTAAGGTCTTGGTTGAGGTGGAAAAGCTAGTGTCACGGGCGGGATCCGAATCAAACCAATTCACCGCTGCTCTAACCACTTCAGCTATCGTATGGTTAGAGCAGTTGCGTCGTGAGTTTAAAAAAATAAATAATTAAAATGCTTAATACGGTCAATTATGATTACTAAATACATATATGGGTTATATATTACTTTTATTTTCGTTCGAATTTTGTATAAAATTATATTTTGATTCAAGAAATTTGAAATTAAAAAATTTAAAATTAAACACTGGGATAAATCCATTAATATTAATAGATTTTTATTTATCTCCTATTTTATATATTTACTTAAATAAAATTTAACGTTTAACTTAATTAATTATTTTTTTATTATTTAATGCTATCTTTAATTTATTAATTTATTTTTGTATTTTAATTTTATTAATTAATTAATTAATAGATACAAATTAATGACTAATTTTAAATTATTTTCTTACAGTATTTATTAAGGTAATATTCATATGTGTTGCAATTCCCGTTTTTCGCACTTCAAAATTGCGCGGCAATAAAAACCAGTTTCTCATTGGAACGCCGCGTTGGTGGCGGATAGGTCCGTTCAATCTTACAATTCATGTCGAGAGACTTTGTTGTAAATTTCCTCCAACATGATAATGAGCTTTAAGCTTGAAATCCGGATAGTTGAAAACAACAAACTGAGAATAAGGACTCTCTTTTGAAAAAGTATTTTGTTTCTGTCGTATCATCCTTGTTTCTCTAGTTTCGTTGGTGCCTGTCAGATGAGTTTCGACTTTTTCATTCTTCAATTGTTGGTATTTGCTCTGTTTTATTTTTATTTCTTTATTCACGCTCCTTATTAGTGGTTGGTAGTATATTTATTTCGTTCCGTTTGGTTTCTTGGTATGGCGGTGTTTTGTCTCACTGGTGTTTCAGCGATGTGTTAGGTTTTATGTACATTTTGTAAGAACTATTAGTGTCAAATGTTCTTAAATTTTTTTGGGTCTTTTTTTAAATCTTTTCTTTGACTTTATGTTCCTCACTTTAATTTTTGGTGTGTCTGCTGGTTTTAGTTGCTATGCTATAATTGTGTATGTTATAGCCGTTAACGTTAGTTACCTTTTTATACATATTGATTGTTTGTATTATTCAATTCAATGGTACTAATATAAATTGTTTTTCGTGAAATTTATAGGTACCATTTTGAGCAGCGTGAGTAGTTTGGGCATGCATGTATCGTGTCTGGTACTTATGCATTTGTAAACACAACTAAAGAAGGTCGCAAAAGGTCATTGGTATGGGCAATGATTAGGTCAATAATATGCTATGTTTGAGTTAAGTTAGTACCCCAATGTTTTATGTATGGAATCTGCAATCAGGAATCAATGTTTTAGTTTTGTTCCTTAGTTTCTTTTCTTTCATGTAATGATGTCGAAATTGATTTTGAATGAACATAACCATAATTGACCATTTACACAAAGCTGAATTATTGAAAATATATTAGGATTTCTCTCTCGTTGTATGAGGAGAAACTCGCCTGCCAAACTGAAAAGGAGAAGGCGTCGAGTGCGTAAGTCAGTGAGTGGGCCTATTATGCAGATTAGTCATAAAGGGTCGGAAGGGGTCGGGAAAGGGTTGGTGTAATGGAGAAATGTCCTCCCACGCGTAGGGTGACCACAACCCCTCGCCGATCGTTATGCTCCGCCATCTTCAAACATCAAAGGCTAAAACAATATATCCACCTTGTAAATTGTTTAAGCGGTTGAGTGAAATTCAGGGATATTCAAGTCTTGATGACAGCATGACACAACCTGTGATAAGAGCTATGTCAACGTAAAATTGGTTAAACAAGAATACGGCTTGAACTTGCCTGAAACTTTTTTGTTTAATTGTTTACAATTTTTTTGGAAAATATGTCTAGAGTAGAAAATGTTTTTGATTGCATAATATACTATTCCTGAGTCGATTTTAAGACATTTTGATAACATAATTGTTGATAGAAATAATCAATATTCTACAAATATGTAAAACTTGTAGTAGTGAGAAGGTAATAATCACAGTGTTTGCGCCATGACACCCGCATTGATTGAAACATTATGTTGTTAAACGGGGTGATGAATTATCGGATATATTGGTTGCTAGATTAACACATAAATTGATAAACGATGGCACTATATTAAGACGTATTTAATAGCAGTATAGATAGTAAATTAAAAGGTAAATAATGGTTTGATAGACCATTTAATGAATTAAATTAATAAATTATTATAGTTTCACGTTTTGTAGCGTTTAATAATTCAGTTGACTAAAAAAGTAAAATAAGGAAATTGCGAAACAAAATGAAAAAAAAGACGGACAGATAAAATTTGTTTTAATTTTGTTTTAGATTTTTAATTAACATTTCAATATCGCACTTCCTCCTCTTGCCTTAATTACATCTCGAAGACCCCTCGGCATACTTTCTGCCAGACTGGAAATATCTCTTTGCTGGAGGTTAGCTCATTCTGCACAAAGTGTCCTTTCAAGATGGAATGTATAAGGAAGGACGTGCGCTTATTTGTTTTTTTTATGTTGTCCCATAAATGTTCGATGCGTTTCAAATCTGAAGAACGGGCTGGCCAGGCTATGAACCTGTTATGCTGTTGAAGGTACGTTTGGAGTTCATCGAGGATAGGCAACGCGTGATGTTTCAAAATTTCATCCACATAGCGACTGACCCTCCACTAACAACAACCAACTCTGTACGACTCTCCATTGAAATTCCCGCCCACATCATCATTGAGCTTCGTTGAAAAGGTCGGCTCTGGGAAAAATTCCAGGCTTCGTACCTTTCATTTCACCTTCTCCACAATCTTCCACGCTCATCTGGAGATCATAGAGCATATCTACACTCATCTGTAAAAACTACAACAGACCAATCGTCTAATGACCAATAGCTGTATTCTCGAGCACATGGAAGCCATCAGTTCATACTGACAGTCTTCTTCGAGCAGTGCGTTCGGAAATTTTGACACCTCGAACTTCCTGGAGCTGATGAATCCCTTGAAGAAGGTGCCGGTTTTGCAAAATTCTCAAAGTCAAAAAACGGCCATCCTGAGGTTCTGTTACCCAAGGGCGTCCAGAACCGGGCCTTTTATGGTAGGGGAACCCAGTTTCTCGTAAACGTCCAACGGCGTCTCGCAGAGTTGCGTAATATTTATTGATAAAAACAATGAAACAAATTAAGCGCAGAATTCTCTTTTATCGAGAAAATGAAAAAAGGTCAATTGGGTGGAGTTTTTTTGCCTGCCAGTGTATAGGACACTCCAAAAATAGATTAGGTTAATATTTATAGTAGCATGAATGTACATTTGATATGTGTCAGTAATTGTAAATATTTTTAAACTTTAACTCACCACGTCATGAACGGTTAAAACAAGTAACAACATCTATCCCACTGTTAAATCAAAAGAAAATGATCGTCTAGCCAACCATATTGCCTGTATTCGTCTAAAACGACGAAAGAGAAATTCTCAAAGAAATCAAAAGATGTACAAATGTACTATGAGTCAAAAGTCATAAAAATAATGCGAAATGGCGAAAATACGTGAGGAGCCAACGTTGTTTGTAATTAGCCAACCGAAAAAAATACATTTTTTAATTATTTTAATGGTGTCTGGACTGTCATATTAGTTATAATACGTATTATCAATGAACAAATTCAGAGGCTAGAATGGAATCGAACCCACGGCTTTTTTCTGGTCCCACACGGTTACCGCGCTCCTCTACTAATTATTTAGAACATTTTTTGGAATGATTATTACGATGATTATACGAAAAAAACAATAACAATATTCGTTATTATCGCCCCAACACTAATTTTTTTGCAGTGTACTTATGTAGATTTTTTTGAAATTTCACGTTAAGTGATTTAGAATACACTTTAGAGACTGCACATTAAAGTGAGTAAACTAACCCTTTAGATGGTGAAAGTTATTAAAATTTAAGTTTACAGTGAAGCCTTAATCAAAATGTATGTGTAGAAAGGCGGGCCGGCCTACCTGGTATCAAGAATGAAGTATGTGGTCCCTGCGGTCCTTCAAGGCGCGTAGGTACGGTTGTAAAGAAACGATAAAATATAAAGTGAAGAATACATTATTAATTCAAGAAGCGAGAACTGAAACAAACAAGATAAAAGTTTAACACATAAGTTTATTTTAACGATTTTTTTGGCGTGTAGGTTAATATTAAATTACTGGCACCCCTGTGGTGTAGATTGTAATATTAATTAATCATTAGTAATTAAAAAAAATTCAACTTTTTAAAATGTAATCTTTAAATTTATTCTATTTAATTTTTAATAGCAGTGAGAAAGAAATAATCCATTCAAGCTCGTCAATGACGGTTTAATTTCGACAAAAACAAGCTGAATAAGGGTTTTGGAACTATTTATGCTCTTATTCTACTTAAAATAAGTATATTTACGTGTAATTTAACTTCAGCCGTAATTCAGGCAATAAAACCGTAGAAATGTCAATAATATTGTACCCGAATAAAGAGAATTCTAATAATTATCAGATAATCTAAAATTATAGTTTTGTGCTTACTTTAAGTATTGGTTAAATAAATATGTTATTTTTCTAGCAAACAGTGCCCACCCTCGTTCGCAAGTTTACTTGCAATTGTTAAAATATTTATTTTTTGTTTTGCGTTTTATTGCGTATATTGTTCAAGACAAATAAAAAGTATAGCTAAAGAAAAACATTAAACTGAGTAAAACAATTTTACCAAAAATGTTTCTATGGAAACAATGAAGAAAATAGTTAATTTAGTACGGAGAATTTACTCCTCCAGCATTAATCACCGCTTTCATTAGACGTGGCATCAATTTTATAAAATTTGAATGTAGTGCTGTGAAATATTCTAATACTCCTGCACCAGCTCCATTCTTAATTCCTGAAAATTCTCTGGCATCACTGGGCGACTTTTAACCCTTTTCCCAAAGGTTTTCGACAGGGTTCAGCCGGGACTGCACGCTGGTCTCTCCAAAAATTGAATTGATAGCCGTTCCAAGCTGTGTGGGTCATGCGTAATAGTAACACAGTTGCCAATTAGTGGCATATAAGGAAAAACCTCTTCTAGCACACCTTTAATGTATCACGCAGCTGTTAGGGAACCACCAATGAAGAGCGAGTTTGTGCTTCCTAAGAAATCCCAAATCATAACACCACCACATCCATAGATTTTACGAGGTGAAAATGTTGCGGAGTTATATCCCTCTTATGTTCTTCTCCAAACCCTCTCCCACGCGTCAGAAGTCCTCAAACAAAATCTTCAATTATCCGAAAACAAGTCCAATCTTGTTCAGACTAATTGGTGTGATTTCTTGCCCAACTGAACCGAGCTGTTCTGTACCTTGTTAGAAGTTCTGGATCTGTGGCAGGCCTTCTCGGACGTAAACCCGCTTCCAAAAATCTTCGGCTTACAGTACTTAAATTGACATTTCTAAATTGTTGAAGCCGTTGCTTGATCTCAACAGCAGTAAAATGTAGATACGAAGTTCAATCGAAACAATAAAACAGTCATCTCTCTGACATGGGGCACAATGGCAACCTGATCAACGCCTTTTTGAATAACGCCCAGTGTCTTGGTAGCAATGGAACACCCGTCGGACCGTTCTTGGAATCTTAAGCACCCTAGCCAAATACGCTTGACTTCTTCCTTCTTCCAACAAATGCTATAATTGTAGCATCTGTACCAATTAAGATTTGACAAATTTGAAAGGGAAAAATGGTACAAAAAAATTAAAACCCCGGAACGTTAGAAAGAATCTATGTTTAAGGTATTCGTTGAGATAAAAAAGTCAGTGTCACAAGCGGGATTCGAACCCACGACATTCGGCTACATACGCTGCTGCTCTACCACTTGAGCTATTGTGACTTCGATCCATTCGGACATCAACTTCCCATCTCAACCTCACCTTTTGAATTTTCCCTCCTTTTTTTATCTCCACCAATACCTTAAATATAGATTAATTAATTGGAAGATATTATTTGGTCAAGCGGACCACGAAAACTAGTGAAGTTAGAAAGCAGCTTGACCTAAAAACCAACAAGAAGAGATTGACTATTGAAAGATTTATTTCCAAACTCCCATGGTAAATGCAAGTAGGAGATTTAATTTACCTCTAATCCTTTAAAACAGACCAAATATTGTTATTTGATAATATCTAAGAGACAATCAAAAATAGTAAGGGTGTGTGTTTATTTACTTACTACTGATGGCGATTTGCCGTGAATAATAATTAGTTATCATTTTTATCTATCGTTTATTAGTCATTAAAAGGCGAAAAATGTCCCTGAAGTGTTGTTTGATTCACTGGAAAATTTGAACGGACTATTTAAAAATCCAGATTCATTCGGTCAAAGAAGGGATGAATTCGTTTAACCTTTTCAACCCCTCGGGTCGGCTCGAAGCGAGGGGAGATCCGCCAGCCTCCCTTTCGTATGGACCCCAACCCCGAGTTGGCCAGGGGTCAAAGGATACGCTAATTCTCCTGTACAATTTAAATATTGCAGGAGATCAAAAGACCGTTCACCTTTGAACTCGAATAATAAATTCTCTGTGTATGTTTCTATTAAGGCATAAAAGGAATTTCGTAAAAAGTTTCATGATTGTCGTAATTATAAATCTGAAAAGAAAAAAGAAAATCTTTCTAAATTGTTATTAGAATAAATATTAATAAATTTTTATCAACTTATCATAAAGCCTTACGAATTCAAGAACAAAGAAGCAATTTATTGAGTTTATTTTACGAAAACCTACCAAATTTGCATGTTTTAATCCATCATAATGAACTTAAATATTGCAGTTAATGTATAATGTAATAATACTTGGTTATATGTATATTTCAATATCATTGGCAAGTATATATCGTTTTTAAATTTTCTAGTAAATATGAAAGATCGGTAGTATGAATGAATCACAAGTGAATTTAAATCTGTTTACATTATACCTTTAGAGACAGTGGAGTTTTTTTTAACGTCAATGTAAAACAGGAATGATTATATTTTTAACTTAATGGTATAGAGCTACATGATCAATGTTTTAATCCTGACTATTGCAAATTTNGGAATGAGAAGGAGTGAGAGGGAGCGAGAAGGAAAGAAATCCAAACATTGCTCCTGAATTTTTTCAGAAATGTTCTGGCATGTTTTCCATTTTGAAAATTTTGAAGCACCAGTGGAGAAATGAAATAAAATAACTTTTTTTTCAACCAAGCTAAACCAATGAGATTACAAAAATGCAATTATTGAAGAAAAAATCCAAAATTAACTAATACAACCAACACAATAAGCATTTAGAGAAAAAAAATAAAAAAAAAGGGATGTCGCTGGATGCAATTGACTGGTTAATGCATTGACGTAACCCGTCAATGTACGGTAAAGGCATACTTACAATTTGGGCTTTTCTTCAAACCGGCACCCCATGGGGTGGATATGACCTCGACTGTTGCGAACCGCGGTAAAAAATTACATATTTTTGACCATGTAATACAAACTACCCCGTGCCACTTGTTTACCATCTGTTCCCCGAAGCGCAGACCATTATCCACCATTAACTTTAATGTAGACTAAAAAACTCCTTTGCATTATTCCCTCTTCTTCTTCATACGAATCATCTAAATCTGATGAAATGCCGGTGAAAGAACTGCAAAACAGCTTACGAGAAGTGACAAGACTTGCAAAACGTATGAAAAATTATTTACATACAAATTAAACACTTCGTTTAAAATATAAGTAGTAAGTTCAAAATCAGGAATGCAGTCATCAAAACCATTTTGATGACTGAATCCCTGATCTCGAAGTTACCATTGATATCCTGATCCATCCTTCCTTCGTTAAAGTATAATATTTTAAAATGATCTCTAGGTCAAACTAAAATAGACGTTGCAACAACTCCTGGGCAACAATTGGGCTGAGAAGATTACAGAGAGAGAGGAAGAGAGAGAGAGAGAGAGAGAGAGAGAGAGAGAGAGAGAGAGAGAGAGAGGAGAGAGAGTGAGGGAGGGAGAGAGAACGAAAGAAAAACACCTGAGTTGAATACAATAAATATTAAACAAATATTACCATATTTACCAAAGTGGCCAAGAATACACTTGTTAGTATATTTTAGTCTGGTTTAAACGAATTGTTGAAACACTAATTATAGACTGTTATGAGTTCAAAGCGTTCGAAGCAGGCTTATTGAATATTTAGCGCACCGTGTCATTTCGCAAAATCAAATCAGATGTGACAAGGATAAAATATTTCATTATGTGTGTATCTCAGACGGTTAAAAAACGATTTCTACCTTTAATCGCCTTTTTTTAAGCTTGCTTCTAAAATTTTCAAAACAGGTAACAAAATTAAAAATATAATTCTTGTTAAACAGGCACACGGCCACTTACTGGGTCTGTCTCCACTCGAATTTTTTTGTTCGAATTATTCAAATGCGTTTCGGCATTGCGCCATCTTCAGTGAGTAACTCCGAGTGGAGACAGACAGTTCAACATGAGTTCTCCGACTCGCAAACCAAAACCCCCTATGTACTAAAAAAAATATTACCATTTTTCAATTAATTTTTAGTTGAGATAAAAAAGTCAGTGTCACGAGCGGGATTCGAACCCACGATCTTCGGCTAAATACGCCGCTGCTCTACCACTTGAGCTATCGTGACCTCGATCCACTCGGACACTAATTTCCCATCTCAACCCATTTTTTTTTTAATTTTCCCTCCTCTTTGCCATTTTTCACATGTCGTGTATTCTATTTGATTCTCGGCGACAAATGAAATGGCGACGGAGAGCTTTAGTGAAGGTATACTTCATCCGCTTGACCAATTAACATCTTTCAAAAAAAACCTTAATTAATTGAAAGATGTTAATTGGTCTAGAGGACCACAAAACTAGTGAAATTATTACCATTACTAAGATTTTTCCGTGGCAATGAAAAATATGATGCTGATTGCCAATCGATATTTTATAAAATTTTTGTTCTAAAATTCGCAAAAAAAAACATTATTAAAAAATCGAACTGGCGTTTTTTAAAGGTGACTGAAAGTGCTACAAGTCATTTCAAAAGCTGGAGGCCAGGTAGGTAAATGATTTCGCTCCCTGTACTTTCCAGTTGAGAAATTCTGAAGTCAAGTACCATTGTGGTATCGGGATTAGTAGTGATTGGCTGGTTTGACGGACCGGGTAGCATTGTGTATCGCGCCTCGATCTAACTTTGTCCCCGAACAGAGTCTCCATTGGAGCGGACAGCCGATAAGTAACAATGGAGTCTGTTAGGTGCCCAAAGGGCCAGATACGCCCCCTTTACAGACCCAATCCCGCGGTATTTTGTCCTACGTGGAAATATTAATTTAACTTTGCCCTCAGGAACTATATTGCACACTTACCTATTGCTCGAATAGCGATGAAAATACAACAAAATTTCTTTATCAAATAGTATAGTGAGTTAGGTATAAATTATTGGTTAAATAAAAAATTACAATAAAAATCAGAGAATTTATTTAAAGGTACTTAGTTCTGTCGTCGAGCTTTGGTAATAAGATTTAATATTGTAAAGAGGTTCATGTTTCTGAACCATGTGAATAATTGGTAATACTTTTAGAATTCGAACATTAAAAAGAGTTTTAATGGTTCAACAAATCTATTTTCTCAGACATTTCGCATTTTTTATTTGAAATTAAAGCAATTTTACGAACATGAGCTTTTGTTCACCGAGATGAAAACAGGGTTTTTTCTTAAAACAATTATATTTTAATCTCATTTACAAAAATAAGATTGCTTTAAAATTAACAGTTTAAAATTTTTAGAAAATTTATTGATCATCAGGACTCAAATAAAGAGATTTTCTCTTCATTTAGAGAAGTGGAAATGTCTCCTTTTGCACCTTGGCTCAGCTAATGGATGGAAAACGGAAGATTTTTTAATGAAGTAGAGAATTCTTCTCAGGGGTGTGATATGACGATCTATCTGCAAGCTCAAGAACGTTTTTCCAGGTACCATGGCTTTTCCTAGCAATTGCCGGGCACTCCCTCAGCTTTGTGTCTTTTCTAGATATAATCCACATAAGCCATCTGTTGACAATCCCATTTAAGGTGATATTTAGCTGGAGCATGTTCTGTAAATANCGCACCTTTTGAATTTTCCCTCCTTTTTGCCATTTTTCAATTATTATTTTGAATAATTTTTTAAAGTTTAGTATTTTCTGTTAAGTCAGATTTGGTTTTAACCACGTTTTAATTTTTCCTAAGATTTTGTTATTGATTACACTTGTTATATGCCGTCTGTTTGCTTTTGGTGAATTCTTAGTTCCTTCATCGCAGCCCTTCTATTTACATATAAATGTGATGGAAGCAGCTTGTTTATATGTTTCGTTGGCGGCGCTGTGAGTATAGTTTTAATAACACCGATGATGATTTAGGCGTACAAAACTTTGGATATTTTGTAGAATTTTCTCTGCCATTATTTGTTCGTTGAAATGATTATAGTATTTTTCTATGTTTTTCAAAATTAATTAAGACGTTAATTTTATGAGATTTGTATGTTCAAAGTAGTCGTGAAAGGTTAGACCTAAGAGACAGAATTGCGGTACCGTCCATGTAGGTTTTAATGAAGATGTGCAATTAGGCCAGCAGTATAAATATTACACAGGATGAAACGATGGATTCTATAGGATTAAGGAACAACAGTTTTCCTATGTAGATTATATCTAGAAAAGTCCGAAAGATATGCGAGTGCCTCTCAATAGCTTGGAAAAACATGGTACCTGGAAAACCTGAGTATAGTGATGGATCGTCATATCACACCCCTGAGAAAAATTCTCGTTAAAAAAGCTCACATTTTCCAGGAAATCTATTAGCTGAGATTGGCACAATAAGTCAAAGTGCTAACTGGAAAAATCTCCACGTCTCAAAATGAAGGGAAAATCTGTGTTTTTGAATCCATATGACACCCACTTCTGAATTTGGCAGCCCAGAACCTCGGTCTTATCCAACCCGCCAACGACGTTAGGGTCTAGTTCTCCTAACCTACTACTATTCAATCAAGTTGGGAGATGAAATATTTGATAGTGAAGTATGAATAGTCCTCCATGCAAAGGAATGTTTGAGATTAGACTATCTCGGAGAATTTAAAATTGTTGTTTTAGCTTTCCCCTTATGTTGTAATTACAATTATTGAACTCGTTTTGGCATCAGGAATGAAGCCCAAAAGTCATAAAGATTTGCAGCATTGCCAAGATTCGGCATTTATTATGCCCTAGTCATGCTCTTCAGTTATAACAGTTTGTAATTGCCCTTAAAATAACTTATATTTAACATGTTTGTAACTTACTAAGGTGCTAAGTCGTATATTAAATGTGTACATGTTGCATAAAACTATTCTCATTAAGAATTGTTTCATAAAAATTAGATAAATAAATAGATTATCTAAAAATATAATAATATATTATGTGACTATATAATAAGCAGTTTGGTTTTTCAGGCACAATTTGAGTGGTAACTTAACTTACTCATCCTGAGCCAACCGTATTTGCTTACAGTAATTACTAATTATTTATTTAGACAACAATCTAGTTAAGAGGTTCAAATATATAAATAGTAATAAAAAATAAAATATAACAATTGAAACCAGTTACGACTACAGGAATTCCATCTATTTTTTTTTTAATATTATCTAAACAGCAATATTACAGATTCGTGGTATCCCACATAAATATCACAAAATCCCAAAATCCCACTGGATAAAAATAACATTTAAGTTTTAGATCAGTATATATATACAGGGTGAATTGCTACTCGTGCTACAAACTTCTCCAGTAGATTCTTCACCCTAAAATGAACAAAAAAGTTCATATTGTCNGCATTTCCTTGATATTAGTGGATATGACTTTCTTCCATGAATTTTGTGTTATTGGAATGCTGTATTTGGTATAATTGTGTATAAAGCACTTCTTATATCACGAGTGCGACTGAAACAAATGAGAATATTTGCTTGTGTAAGTATTATGCTCGTCTTTAAGTTTTTACCTGCTTGAAACATTTAAGTAAAAATGGAATTGTAATAATATCATCTATGTGATATATTATTTATACATTATTTGTACAGAAAGTGAAACTCCTTTCATAGTCTAATGACCAAAAATAAGTCTAATTGAACGATAAAGAATGTATTGTGATAAGGATTTTTTATTGAAAGTATATTATTTTTAATAATAATAGTATTATTACAAATTGCGTATATTTGATGATTTTTTTGGACTGTAGTTTCTACTGTGTTTATCACTAAAATCTGAATGAGAGAAAATGTTTTATTATACCTTCTTAAATGTTTGTCACAAATGTTGTTCAGTCCTTTTTAAAAAGATAGTTCCTACTCATAGTAAGTTGTTTCGCAATGATCCGGATTTCGAGCCTTGAGCTCATCATCAGGTTGAAGGACTCCTACAACCACGTCTCTCGACATGAATTGCAAAAGTGAACCCGCTGATACCCCCGCCAACGTTACTTTCCAATTAGCAGCTGGTTTTTTAATGGTGCTTAATTTGTGCAAAAAGGGGAAATTATAACACAAACAAATATTATAATAGTAAATACTATAAGAAAATAATTATAAATTAGTGATTAAAGATAAATGATAGAAAATTAAAATGATACCTTAATATTATTAAATTATTATAAAAATAATAACAATTAAAATGATTATTTTAATTATTTGGACGTTTAATATTATTTATGTACATATTTAAAATGGGAGGTAGATCAAAATCTGTTATAGTATTAATGCATTTATCACCATGTTCAATTTTACATTTTTTAATTTCAAATTTCTCAAACCAATCTAGTTCTCTCCCTTTGTTGAAACTATGTAACACTGTTGTATTTAAATTTGAATTGAAATTATGTTTTGTTTCTTTTAGTTGGTCTTTAAAATCCGAAAATTTGCTCGACTTAGGCAAGTTTTCTTTTACTCTCGTTTTTATTTCTCTGCCGCTTTGTCCTATATATTTAATATCACAATCATTACAATTGAGTTGGTAAATCCCGCTTTTTTCCAAGTTGTCTACCTTGTCTTTAGGTTTTGAGAAGATGTTTTTATGTGAACCCGTACTTCTAAAAGCTATTCTAAAACCTTCCTGTTTAAAAATTTTACCAACTTTTTTCGATAATTCACCAATGTATGGCAAACAACGGAAACCTGATGATTCATTTGTGGGGGTGGCTAAGTCCTATTGTTGATTCGTTTAAAGTTAATTTTTTTATTATTTTAACTAGCAACCTATCAATAAATATTTCTAGATACCCGTTGTTGTTTGCTAAGGTTTTAATAGTTTCTAATTAATTTATCATTTCCATAAATGTGGTTTGTACGTACGTTAAACTTCGTATTATGCAGAAATAGGTACGTTAACTTATGATTAACTTTTAAATATGGATTAGTATGCGAGTGTTATGTAAAATAATAGTTAATGGGAAGAGTGTTGGCTCGAGGGTTTGGGTGCAACTGTGCCATCCGGGGGTGGTATGGGGCGGTAACTGATAACACCTGGGAAGCATTAAAATCTGATTAGGGGGCTCTAGGGTGTATGTAGTTTAGGCCAGGGTCCGGTTCTTAATCTGTCTTGGATAGTTGTTGCGAGCGGGAGGCGGTTAGCAATAATTAATACAGGGTGCCTCATCAGGGCAGGATGGGGGTTGAGAGGGGGATGGGGCATTAACGAGCGGTAATTAAGGCTCTGCGGGGGTAGAAAGCACGTCCGGTGAAAAACCGGCACAGCCTGCCCAAGGCCTAATGGCGATTTCATGACACCGAACCCTCCCCTGTTATCTACCCAGAGACATTTGCCAACAACAAGGAGCAAAAACTACCCTTTCTTATATTAAAATATCCTGGCCCCTTCCATATTTTGACGGCCCGAGATTTATGGGTGCATTAAAAAATTACTGGGGGCGCTTTGTAATTAATTTAAGACAGGGATTAACTTATTTGGATCGGCCTTATCGGGCAACGAGGATATAATAACCTCAGAATACACTGATTAAGGTTTTTATCCTTTATAGAGATGCTTTATTTTAAGATGAAATTATTTCGTACTTTATTCGTTCCAACTTTTTCAAAACGATATTATGTCTCTTGAAATCAAACGATTATGCAAGTTAAACATTGCAATTACGATAAATGAAAGACAGTTTTATTCAATTTATCAGTTGTTTGTAGAATTTGTTTATCGTATACAATTATATAATTACTTTTGTGGTAGTCTTGTGTGGAAATGTAAAGAAATATTTGTTAATAAAAAAAATTTGTAGCTACATAGAGATTCTGTTCCCATACATGTATTATCTTTGGTTGAACACTGTTTTCCTTAATTATTTTTATATTTATCCACTGGTTTTTTAAATTTTTTAAATATGTTTTTAAATTTTGTTTTATATTTTTTAGAAGTGGGAAGGTTTTGCGATATATATTTCTATAGTTATAGTAAATCAATAATTATAATTAAAAGTTTCTGACAGAGGATTTGACTTGTTGAAAAGTTAAACAGGAAGTAGTCAAGTTTTGTTTAAAAAAAAGTAAATTTATTTCAGTCGAAAACTTTATTTTACACATACTATAATTTTACATACATACTTTGATTAAGTAGTAATAATGTATAATGACACTGTACATTTATGTTTATAAATACGAAATATAACAGCAAATGACTTTTTCATACTAAATTTACCATTTTTCCGAGAGATTTGAAAATACGGATTGGTGTGCCAACCGAAGTGGAATGAAGCGAGGTACTAATTAGTGCCCGGCGTGAAACTTCAAAGTGCCCACCACGTTAATGACATGCGACATGCTCAACTTCTTGCCACCCGTCCCAATCACATCAAGCATCTCTTCAGAAAGCAAGTTTACAACCTGGATCGGTTGTAACTTGTTTCATTTGCTTAAAAGCCGTTATAGCATGTAACAACGTTCCAACATTTGCGAGAGAAATTCAAATTTGTTCGTCTACGACTTGATTCCTCTATTTGAAAGCAAAGTGCAATTGAGTTACGCGAATGAATAGAAAAAACGTAACAAAAAAAAAATCAAATCAAATTCTTCATAATTTTGTCAAGTAGTCAGAAATGTGCATTGATGGTGGGTAGATAATAATTAGTGAAAAGGAGACAGTAGGAGAAGAATTGTAGGACAAAATTGTGACTGATATCAACAAGTCGTGATATTTGGATTTAGAAAACCATTCTAATAAATAGATAAACACATGAATGTACAAAGAGTGGAATGTAAATTCATAAGTCAATAGATTAAGTAAGAAAAATATGCAACAATACGCATAATAGAAAAAAAAACCCTGCACACCCAATTTTCAGATAGATTATGAACACCGGGAGGGTGTTGTAAAATGTTACTGGGAAGATCGTCTTGATAATGATTTTCGGGAACACAACATAACCGGGAGTGAAGAAGCACATGAGGCAGTTAAGATAATCTAGAAGAGTCGACACTACCTATTCGTTCAGAGGATATTAAAAAA
Source organism: Cimex lectularius (assembly GCF_000648675.2). NCBI lineage: Eukaryota > Metazoa > Arthropoda > Insecta > Hemiptera > Cimicidae > Cimex > Cimex lectularius. The sequence continues at coordinate 1,281,118 of NW_019392904.1, read as the reverse complement.
ATATAACTTTAAATTCAATAATAAAACTAAGAATCCTTTGGACTTTGAAAAAACTTCGGCGGAATTTTTTTAAGTTAAAAAAGACATCGGTCCCAGGACTGCTGCGATCCAGATGGGAAAAGGTCAAATCCACCATGTCAAGGCCACTAGGATCATGCATGGGCAGCTCTAAACTGGAGTGAGATACGCATGTGCATGTTATGTAGAGAAATTAGTACTGTGAAACACGTGGATCAGAACGGATTTTGACATTCCGCACATCCTGTGTGAGAGAGAGAGAGAGAGAGAAAGAGAGAGAGAGAGAGAGAGAGAGTGAGAAAACGGGAGAAAAAGAAAGAGTACTTACTTAAGATTAATCGTTGTTTATATTTACGAGTGAGAGAGAAAAAGAGAAAAAGAAAGAGAAAGAGAGAAAGAGAGAAAGAGAAAAAGAGAAAGAGAGAAAGAGAGAAAGAGAAAGAGAGAAAGAGAAAGAGAGAAAGAGAAAGAGAGAAAGAGAGAAAGAGAAAGAGAGAAAGAGCGAAAGAGAAAGAGGGAAAGAGAGAAAGAAAAAGAGAGAGAAAGAGAGTGACAGCCAGGGTGAGAAAGGAGAGAGAGAGAGACAGACAGAGTGAGCGAGAGAAAGAGAGAGAGAGAGAGAGAGAGAGAGAGAGAGAGAGAAAGCGAGTAAGAGAGGGAGAGAAAGCGAGAGAGAAAAAGAGAGAGAAAGCGAAAGAGAGAGAGAGAGAGAGAGAGAGAGAGAGAGAAAGAGAGAGAGAGAGATAGAGAAAGAAAGACAGGCCGACAGAGTGAGTGAGAGAGAGAGAGAGAGAGAGAGAGAGATGAAAGAGAAATAGTATAATAGGTAAGATTGTTGTTTACCTGAACGAAAGAGTAAATGAGTGACAGAAAGTGAGAAAGAGTAAAGGAGAGGGAGAAAAACAAACTTTCATACATTGGTTTCTTTGTATTTTTTATTATCAATATTTATGTTGCTGTTCTGGTCTGTACTACTAAGAAAACTTTTATTTAATTTCATTCATCATTTCAAGCATTTCATATATTGTTTCAGATAAAAAAATGTAAGGGACACTACCGCAGAACACCTCCTTCTCCAACAAAACGTCTAGTACCTTGAATTAATAATATATATTTTTAATGCTTAAATTGTATTACAAATAAAGCTGTTTTTTTTAGTTTGTGCCTAAATATGTAGGAAATATATACATGTTTTTTGGTTTGTTTTGTATTTTAACCCTGCGACATGTAACATATAAAAAATAATTCATTTCAATTGACCTTTATACGTATACATATACATAATTTATACTGTACATAATTTCATAGGATATCAATAGATTTACAGTTGCAAATAAAATTTTATTTCTTGCAAACTCTAAGCTTGTAAGGAACATTTGTTTTTATTCTTGTGCCGACTAAACAGTGGATTTCTTTTTTCGTATTTTTTAACATGAAAAGTACCCATTTCGGTCCTGGCCACAGGTTTGTATTTAATTAAAAGAGCATTTTCTTACAAAAATAGTCTAAAAACAAGCCTCTTTAATTCGTCCCAGTTCATTAGGGCAGAAAGAGCCAAAATAAAAACTAAACCGAAAAAATTTTTTTTGCCCTTATCAAAACCAGTAATTGGTTCACTGTGGCTGGTATTTGAAAATTAAATAAGGCAATTTGGACCAAAGTACTCATTAAAGTAAAGATGTATCAAGTTTTCTTTTGAAATTTTAAAATCAATTAAACAAAGAAATCGTCTTGATGTTCATTATTTAAAAGAACTAAGCCTTGGCAGAATTTCACCGTTTTTCAAATAACCAGTGTAAGTTTAATTATTAAAAAACACGTTCATTCAATATAAAACGATTGCCATTTAGAAAAGCTAGAACTTACATAATTGTGTATAATTTCAGTAAGTTAAGAAAAATGTCTGACTATATGTTTTTCCTCCGAGGCTAAGCTTTAACTTGATCTATTTAGCAATTGCTTTTTCTTTTGTAGATGTTTGAAATGATACAGAACATTTTTCGATTTGCAGGTTTTGTAATCACCATGTTTTTGAATAGCACGTCGTTTAAATACAAAATCGCATCGCATCGCGGGCAGTGTAAACGCCATGCATGCTAACATAGTTAAATTCTATTGTAAAAACTGTTAACAAAATGTACCCGTAATTATTTTTCGAAATGAAGAACGTCTTTTTATATCGATTGAATCTATATTTAACTGTACTTCATCAATATCTATTACCAAGACGTGTCATCAACAGGTGAATTTTTTCCAGTTTTGAATGAGCGAATATTTGAAAACGTGGCCCAAAACCAAAATATAAGATGGAAAACTATGGGACCTAGAGATTGTAAACTTTTTTCAATAATTTTTTTTCATGTCTTAATCATAGATCTAATCATGAAAAAAGTGTTTTTCTAAACCTACATCACACCAGACCGCATCTCACGATCGCTAAATAATTATTAACTAACGGTCAGTAAACACCACACACTTATTCATTTATTTTAATAACCAAGTTAAATTGATAGCAAACACACACGACTAGGGCAATCTCAACACAACACGCTGTGAATGACACAATTACACAGAAGACAAACACTTCGAGCCCTGAAGATGATCTCAATAAAGATCGAAACGTTGGAACGATAAAGAAAATGTTTTTCTGAAACCTACATCATACCAGACCGCATCTCACTATTTCTGAATAAATATATTAAAAATAATTCAGTAATTATAAAAACAAAAACGTGTTGTTAATATAAGTATTGCTAATATGTATAGCAATGAATTACATCATGTAATAAACTCGTTCCCAGCTTAATTTTTTTTGAAAACTAGAAAACGTTTGTCGAACATCCGAATTTTGTCGCGGGAATCTTCATTCCTATGTTTCTGTGCAAATGTTTACTAATTCATATTAGTTTTTCGTTCAATTATGATTTGAACTTCAGACTGAAACCAAAAATACTTATAAAAAACATTGTATCTTAAAACTACCGATCTGTCGACTTTGGATCAAACTGCCGGAAATTTATGAAAAATACTATTGCTAATTTTTATTTAGTACTATATTTAAGATATGCTCCGATATATATATATAAGTGGGAAGTTCATGGGCCAACAAACAGCTGAGGTCATCGCCGGCCCTCTACGTGTTTTCCATCTTTTTCTTTTCTTTCGCGCATATTTTGTTTTAAACTGCAGCCATTTGAGCATCTCGATCTGGTTACTGATTCTCTGATTTCAGATGTATACTANGTTATTCTATCCTTACATAACGGGCACCTACGCGGTCGCTTTCCGGCCAGAAGGTGCCCGTGCGTTATTCTCGTATGACCTATGCGTAGTCTTGTCAGTATGGCCTTTTCTCTTTTCGAACCGTTCTCCGTGGACCAGGGACCGACTTCTTTCTTAACCTGCCACAGTTTGGCAGGATTAATTCTATATCTTCGAGCCCAGCGGGTTTCCCATTCTTTTTTTACTGAGTTTGAAATTAGTAGTTGCTATAGATAGATGCTCTGTTCATATGTTATGATGTATTATAATATATATATATATATATAAAGTTATCGGACTCTGATATTTGTCTTTATGAAGTAATCATTTATTCACTAAAAGTCCATATTATGTTAAAGTGATAATTTATATTCATTTTATTCAGTTTGTAAAATTAGGTTTGTATGAATGAAAAATAAAGACACTTAACAATAATAAAAATATAACGTTATTGAAAGGTGGGCAAATAAAATATGTAATATATTTTAAAATACGCCTCATCCCTGAACCTTTTCTTTAATAAGAGAACCTGGATGCTAAACCCACAAGACTTTCGAGCGTTGCTGAAGTGTAGGTCTTGCGCCATAAGGGTAGGCTTACAATATTTAACTAATTATTCGATCAACGAACTGAGAAATCAATTTTTAATTAAATGAAAATAATAAAAATTTGTCAAAATTACTCGCATTAATTTTTTTATTAAATAAGTGTGCGGATGAGAAGTTAAATATCCTAGTATAACTATTTGGTTTTATTCATATTAATATCATGCAGAAACGACTGTCTTTGTCACAAAACTCTTTCAGGTGTTTCATAGAACTAGTGAGGGGAATTTGACTGCGAAAGAAGACAACGGAAGGTCTGCAGTCTGTATAGCGGGAAATAAACAATAATCTCCTTATCAGGAATCGCCAAATTTCCAGGACAACTGGTGTTTTGTGATTCAGAATCCGAAGGCTCCTGAAATGATGAGTTTGTCATACCATGTACCTCCATAACAAGCAGTGTTTTCAGAAGAGTGCATGAGGTCGGGGAAAAGTCAAATCGTAGTTTCTTCAAAAGCATAATTATTCTCTAATCTACTTTTAATAAGGATAGGACAATATAGAAATAGCGATTGCTGATTAATCCTTTACCCAAATTAGTGCCGTGAGGGTAATAACGTCAATGGAACGTAAATCTATGATGTAAAAATTTTAACGATCAAATAATTGATATTAATTTGTTTGTGAGTGCTATAAAAAATCAGGTTAATGCGGAATTATTTGTTTTGTGTAAACTTGTTTTCAGTGTCGGTGGCCGCAACGGTACGGCGCTCAACACTGTAAACTAAAGGTCCCGGGTTCGAATCCAGCAGCCCTGCATTCGACATACTTGGGCCTGAAATAGCCTTGAAAAAAAGAAGCTTTTTTTCATCAATTGATGACACCCATTTCTTTCATCAAAATTTGATGATCGGTTCATCAAAACTTTAATTTAATTATTAATTTAAAATATTAAAAATAATAAACTTCTATCTACAATTTGGAAACCCATTTTTAAGTAATATGATTATAAAATTGAAACCATATAGCAGTAAATTTGTCACGAGTAATTCGTTCTATAACTACTCTAACACTTTTGTTCACTTCTGGCACAATCTTTGCTATTTTTCTTTATTATACCTATTAATTATGTTGTATGAATATAAATATAACGACCCAAACTAAGCAGGTATTCGTTAACATTTGTTTTTATGGAAACAAGAAAGAAAAATGAAATTTTTTACGTAAACTATTTCCAGTTTTCTCTCATTTTCTGCTTGTAATGTATCGTGGGCCTATGTATTTTGGGACCACTTGGTCTGTGGCATCGAGTTGCGCCTTGGGTCCAGAGATGACCAGTGGAGACCATTGGTCGAAGAGTGGGCATTGATCTGAGATAAACTCAAAGGATTAGGCATGGCCGTTCCCACGTTGTCACGGCAACACCCCCCTCAAAAGACACCCCCGTCCAAGAATCAAACATTAATAAGCCAAACATAAACAAAATGGGCAGTGATCACCGAGAAATGAACAAAACGGCTCTTGAAACTTTTCGTAAGTTTCTCCTCCATAACTCTGGTTACCAAAATGCATTTCGAATGAAGTGAATATTTCCAATTGTCGGTTCGTCAAACCTCTTTACTTTTTTTAATACCAACAGTTATGAACGAACCGATTATAGTTATTCCTTTCAGATTCAATAAAACCGAAATTACAATAATTGTTTAAATTGATTATCAAATTGATTTTTCTAAATGGTATAATAATACAATTATTGGATTAAATGTTTATAATATAACAAAAAATTTTTTTCTAGTTTACAAATTTATTAATTGTAATTCATGAAAATAAGAATTTATGCCATTAAAAAAGAAAAAGCTGGTACCAAAATTCCAACCTCCTGACAGCATAGATTTTTGGGTAAAAAAGACTAAGAAATGTATGTTTGAATGATTTTTCATAATTTGTTTTTAATATTAAAACTTTTCCAGGCCGATTAATTCAATTAATTTGTTATACAATTTCATCTTTTCTTTTAATTTGCAGTTAATCATACAAAGAAAACAACTTTAAACAAAATATATTATTATTTATAAACCTGGCCATTTTGTTCGTGGCCTTCACGACTAAATTAAGATTTGAACGTTAAATTTTTACGACATAGATTTACTTTCCATTGATGTTATCAACTCACGGCACTAGTTAGGTTAAAGATTGGTCCGCATTGGCCATGGTTATAATGATCGTCATCGTTAAAAGTTGATTTATAGAGAATAACTACATTTTTGATGAAACTACGATTTGACTATTCCTGACATCTTGCAATCTTTAGAAGACAATGTTTATATATTATATGTTATATATGTTATATATTATATGTTATATATGTTATATATTATTATGTATAAACCCATACAGCTGTAATAGGAAATGAATTTCTTTTCTGTACTCATTCAATTCAAAATGAATAATGTAAGTAATTTTGACAAATGTTTATTATTTTTATTTAGTTAAAAATATAATTTATCAGCTCGTTGATTGATTAATTAGTTTAGCATTGCTCTACCCTATGGGCGCAAGACCTTCACTACAGTAACACTTTAAAGTCTTGAGGGTTAGTATTCAGGTGTCCCATCAAAGATAAATATACAAAATTTCACAAATGAACAGTGTTTTTAAAATTATGTTGTGCTTGCTTGTAAGCTATCCGATCGTATTTGTGTATCCGTCTTAACCAGAAAATTATGTGTCTAAAAGAATTTTTGTCAGGTATTCTTTTCTTCGACTCATTGCTTTATATTTTGTTAAAGACTTTTAACATTGCTCATAGGATTCATCAGGCAATTTGAAATGTAATAATTTTACATTAGCCAAGACAAATGCTAAATTTCTTCATCATTCTTTTAATCAGTTTTATAGTTAATGTGTTTATCTACTATCCAGTACGTATGTCAAAATAAATTAAAACCAGTTTACAAGCTTTAAAACTAATTTAATCAAATGCTTATATAAAAAGTTTAAAAAAGACAGGAACATAAAAATATACCTACAGCAAAAACAAATTACTTTATCTTGTTTGAAATGTGGAAATTAACTGAAACTTGTACAAGTCGTCCATTGTACATATAGTTTCTGCATAAATGCTAAATGATATAGATTATTTGGATTTACCTTTTTTGTACCAACATTAAATAAGGAATTTGAAAGGTTTGACTGGGTTTACGTAAGTTTAGAAAATATTAACTTCCTCTTGAAGATAAATAAACCATTAATTGATTACTTTGTTTTTCAAATTCGAGTATGATATAACCATATCGTTTTCCTTTTAATTTTGATTATCATTAAAAATTATAATACTAACTTTTTAAAATAATTAAATAATCATTAATGACAAAATAATTGGTATATTTACACGAAAAATGAATTCCCTGTACTTAGAAATTAGACTCGAGCAAAGACCTCTTCGCTTGTTTTCACTTTTATCTGTTTTTCAAGTGAAATTGCCTTCTTTATATTTGATAATAATTCCTCCTTCTATTTTCCTGAACGAAATTTTCTTCTTAATCCAACTAAACGTAACTTTCATTTTGTGGCATTTTTTTTTCTTTCTATCGTCAATTGTTTTGTTTAAATGCTTCCCACCCAAATTTCATTTGTTTTCCTTTTGTATGTATTTCACATCCCGAGACTGTACATTTCTATATTTTTTCACTTTATATATTGGTCCCCGATTCTTTTATATTGAATGTTGCGTGGTTTTTAATTTTGTAATATAATTTATTTTTCCTGCTTAAATTTGTCAACCGTATGATACGCAGTATTATTTTTATGTTATTTACTTAGCATTTTACCTCGCGAGGGCTCGGTTTTTCTAATTTCTATAGTACTCGTTGTCAACGCTTATAAATTATGCTGAAAATGTTGTTTTGTCCAACCATTCAATCACTTGTCCGTTTTAAGTAATATTTCATTTTTCCCGTTTGTCATATGCAGCGTTTATTTTCGGTTTTTCATAACTGATTGCCGTTACATGTTATAATTTTTTTATTTTTGTTGATGCGATTATTTTATATTTTTTTATTTTATTTATTTACAGTCCAAATAGGTCAGGTACCTAAGCATAGGACAGTCAAGCAACACAACAAACTAATCATTACCATATAAAGTGCTAAAAAAGGATTTAAAAATAAAAATAACAGCAAATAAGCGCTTACACTTTTACCAAAAAATCAATATTATAAACAGATTAAATAATAGCACAACAAAAGTAATAAATAAACCTTCAATTACATTTTAAAGCTAAATATTTTTATTTAAAGTTTAATATTTTTTTAAAGATCTGAAGGGATGAGGAGAAGGGGTCCGCACTGATAGCGAATTTATTTAAGTAATGCGAGATTGACGATTGTAACCCGTCCTGTGCCGTGAAGTACCAAACAATTCATGGGACCGTAGGTCCCATTAGTATTAGTAGGTAATCTGCTGATGTTAGATAAATCTTTTCCGCCAATGATGATTTCACACCATTTTCACGTCAAATTTAGTTTTTGACCAAATCCTCAAGTTTAAAATTAAATTGACTGTGCGATATTTTATCATTTGATCACACCCTTGCTTGGAAATTTAAAGTATCTGCTTTTTCCTCCCGTGATTACTCTTGCAACCATACTCATTGTTTAGTATTTATATGCACATACTTACATTTCCTTATTCCTGGGTGCTGCGTTTAGTGATGTAATACGAAAATATGTTTTCCATTATAGGTGTATTTTTATAGTAGACTAAATTATGCAAACGTAGTTGAGAAGAAAAGATAAAGACATGCGTCGTACTCGAACCCTTGATTTTTGGATAATTGTCTGATTTTCTTTAATCGATCTATTATAACGTTCGGTCGCCAAAGATACCCTCTCTATCGCAAGCTACAATTAGTGATTTTGATGAGAAGAACGTTAGAAAGCATGGCTTTTTGTTCTTCCCAAGCACCGCTGCCTTGTACCTGATTGTTAAATTGACTCATTTTTACGAAAGACTTAGTAGGCCATTAGGTGTTATTACTTTTTCCCGGGTCTTCTTGTTACCCTTGATCATGTCTCCATTGAGCACTTTCTTGCATTCGAAATAATATGGTTCGCAGTTTTGTCTTCTTGTTACATAATCTACCAATTGGGTAGGTGTTTTCTCTGATGCCAGTGGCCGGTCTACAGCCCAACATTCTGTTTCTGTTTTGAACAGCTGTAGCAATGCTTCTGCTAGTTTTGGCTAAGGTCCTTTAACAATAATATTTTAGTGCCTGGCACTTCAATAATTGTTTTTTTTTGTTCTTTAGACCCATACAGCCTAACCCGTCTTTGAATTTTACGCAGTCCAAATGTAGCCTGTTTTGGGAGGGTACTTTCATGAAGAGTTACTCTCTCCGGCATCATTGGAGTCCGTTCACTTCTCTTATTGTTTTTCGTAGACCTATTCTGAGAAAGAATAGATTTTGTTTGATTTTGTTATCCCAATTAGAGATTCTGGGCCTTTACATTATGGACTCACAGATCGTCGTATTGCCAGTTTTCTGCTTGGCAATTACCCAGTATTCTTTTATCTCGTGGCATCCAAAACTATTGTCCTACAACTACTTAAAAATTCTTCTTTTCCGCCAATATTCGAAATCGTAGCTTCAAATAGCTGCTTCATTTAAATTATAAAAACGTAATAATTAAGATAAATAAATAAGTAAAATCAACTACTAAAAAGGTAAATTTTTATACATTTTTTAAGCCAATCTCTTTGTCTAGATATAATTAAATTTTTTGCAGATAAAACTTGTTTTTTTTCCAAGACAAGTGCAAACTTTACTAAAACAATTTATGTGTTTTTTCTCTTCTTAACTTCAACTTTGTAATTTTAAATTACATTTTTATCGGAAAATTGATGCATAAAAATCATAGAATTTTAGTTAGTTATATAAATACTGAGTATTTTCACAAGTTGATCTACAATATTATTTATTGTTATGTGTTATGGTTCTATTAACTATTTCTGTTATGTACAATAATATACAACTTGAATAAATATGACTAACGACAGTATTTTTAGCTTTATAATGCAGTAAAAAAGTAGTCCTTTTTCAAAATAATGAAAATATACTGCTTATATCTCTAATAGAAGAAAATAAACAAATAAAAGTAAATTATATAAATAAATGATTTGTACTTTTATCATTTGGAACTTGCAATTGGATTTGAAAACTTATCGTTACCATTTTGCAAAATATACTATAATAAAATAGTAACAGACTATTTGTCCATGTAACATGAAAAATTATAATTTAAATACATATTAAGTAAGTTCTAATAAACATAACTAGTTAACTAATTACGCTTAAATGGTATCTAAAAACTAGCTTTTACAAATATCGATCTTAAAATATAAGCCTAGGTAAAATGTTCAATCAATTTTTAAGAAATTTTTACCATTTAAAAAGCAAACATTGCTTCTCCAAAAATTACCGAATTTTTCTTTACCTTTAATTTCCAGCATCCTATTCCCGCTGGGTTTTTGGTCATAGTGCTAGGGTCTTGCGACCTGCAGCGTTCTTTTTGTATTCTTTCTGTATCTCTTCTGTTTCGAAATGGTGACTTGCTATCGAAAAACTTAAGTTTTTTAAAATGTTTTGTGTTTAGGTCAAAGAGCGATTGTGATGCTGATTGACAATGAAATGTTCAGGGTATTTTTACATTTTAAGGCCACACAACAATTATAATTGCACTCGCTCGTTGGCTTTTCAAAAAAGGAGCTAGTTGTATTTGAAGAATTCCGACGCGTGCTTTTTTTGGTGTTTTTGTGCTAGTATCGCTATTAGTAACAGGTTTCTCTAAGTGGGGAATAGGCGAAGATGGTGGAGATTGCTGCTGGCGTTGTACTATCAGTACCACAGATTTCTCGTAACGTGTAACTGTCAGCTGATAATCGTTACAACAAAAAATCATGTTTTTAATTAATCATCCGATACTATCCTTTATTATTCGTGCCAGCAGTTGATGAGAACCAGCGAAAATGTATGAACAAATATATAATAAATACGTTTGCTTTATTATCAAAGTTAGTTTGATTTGCTCTCACGTCTTAATACATGTTAAATATTCTCCTAATTAAATAAACGACAATATTTAACCGGAGAAAATCGTGATGAGGGAGGATGTTGGACCCGGAAAGGAGTGGAGATTGGGCATCGGTGCAGGAGATTGGTTCGGTCGCGCTCCCGCCCAAGCAAATTGATGCAATACAATTTAATCACCTTTAATATTTCGCTTTGATTCAATCAAGTGGTAATTTTCCTGGCCGGGAGTCTTCTAATCCCTTTAAACCGGGGCAAAATGCCGGGAGGGGGGCGGAAAGCTAGTCTATAAATAAATCCCCTTGGTGGACCACTTTCTTGTTTCCACCGTTAATCCAACTTTTATCGAAGGTGTAGGTAATTTAGTCAAATAGTCCGTAGTGGATTAGAATCGAGTGTTTGCCGCCTGGGGACAACCTTTTCGCATGGGCGCTTTCTCATTTTTCCCGTCTGATTTCCTAACATCATAATCACGAAGGATAGAGACAAAGGCAATACTAATTAATTGCCTCTGACTTCAAACCTTTGAACGCTATTTTACACGGTAGAATGGAAGTAGCACAAAATCCTGACTGAATATCCTGATGAAATCATGAATATCATTGTCAATTACGTAAAACTAGTACTTAATTGTTTTTTACTTACTCAGTTCTAACATTGTAAATTGTACTTAGTACAAATTTATCAAAATAAATTGTAACTAAAAACTCGGGATAATTGTTTCAAACACTTCAAACAGCGATGACGTATGCTTCTTCTTTAATACAAAATTTGAACAAGCATCGTTAACTTTTTTTTGTAATTTATAAGTTAACCCGTAAATACTAGATAAGTTCAGAGAACAAACAAGGTTCTCTCTCTTTCTCTCTCTTTTCTCTCAATCACCATCTATCTTTTCCATTTCTAACAAAAAACACAGAGACCTCATTAAACACCCCTTAAATGGTGATAGCTCACGCAATCAAACGATTTTCCAAAATTTCTATGTAACCAATTTGAGCAGGACTTTAAAGTCCGTGGATTTGATACTGTTGGCCCTTGACCCCACGAGTTCAATTTATATCGAGCTATGTCCCGTAATTAAGTCCTGAGGGGAGCTGGAAACCGGCCTTCCCTCAAACTTTGGGACCTCGACCGCAGGAAGGGCTCTTTCATTAACCCCATCCTCCCAATCTCCGGGATAACATGTTTAACAAAATATCCTTTCTATCGGCTATACAGGTTTAATACCCTTAACTACAACTTGGAACGTTCATTGCTTCATTTTATGGTCAGACGGCGAACTTTTACACGTGGTATGTCTAAAAAATAATACAATGCCTGTTGGTCCGTGTTGACAAGTAGTCCTTTGTTCTCTGTTGTCAACACGATTTGGGCTCAACATTAATCTATATGTCATTGAGGGCACTCTCGGCATGACACGCAAGAATGGCACAATTACATAGAAGACAAACACTTTGGGCCCTGAAGATGGTCTCAATAAAGATAGAAACGTTGCCACGATAAAGAAAATGTTTTTCTGAAACCTACATCACACCAGACCGCATCTCACGATTTCTAAATAAATATTAATCTATATGAGGAAATACCGGAATGAGTCCAAACATTTACTGACACTTCCTATATATATAATAGAATTGATAATAGTTAAACATAGGATATAAAACTCATAACAAATAAACCTGATATTGGGGAAATATGAAATGTTCTAGTTTCTATAGTCACAATAGAATCTCACACTAAATATTGATGATCTTGTCGAGAAAGCCTCCAATAATTCATCTAGAAATAAATTAATCTCTCTCTCACTCTCTCTCACTCTCTCTCACTCTCTCTCACTCTCTCTCTCTCTCTCTCTCTCTCTATCTATCTATCTATCTATCTATCTATCTATCTGTCTGTCTATCTATCTATCTAGCTATCTCTTTCCCTTCCTCTCTCTTTCACTCACCTTCTCCCTACCTATCTATCCATATATATATATATATATATACATATATACACATCTGTTTTGCGTCTCTGTCGGCCACTTTCCCACATTAAAAACAATAAATAATAATTGCATTTTATTAATATTTACAATATAAATAACAATTTTGTGTTACGAAGTATTACAAATACCAACTACATGGAAGTTCGTCTGTAGGAGTGTCGACTTAATTATATAAATAAAGTACTTATCGAAGAGTTGAATTTTTAAATTACATTTTATAATTACTTGATTGCAACACGTAATTACTAAATTTTCCACGGTTGCTACGATTAAAATAATTTATAAATTCTTTCCAATTTTTCTTTTTCGAACCAACTTTTACAAAAGTACTTTAAGATTGGGTATAATACTATGAAATGATGGTGGACGTATATTGAACGGTGTACGTATTACTGCCATATTGCAATCTCATTTTCTCTCTCTCTTTCTCCTCTCATTTATCTCTCACTCTTTCTTCAACTTTCTTAGCCCAATTGTTGCCCGCTCTATCTCTACCTATCTATCTATTTATTAATTTTTTCTATTTATCTATCCCTCCCTTACCATTATAAAGAAAAAACCACACCTAGTCTGTTCCCAATGCAAGCAACAAATAAAGCATTTAATTTGGACTGTCGCTGCCCTGCTCCAAAGCAAATGAATAGCCTGTATGGATCAAGCCTAAAGTTCAAGAAATCATAATAAAATATGTCTCTTAAATTGCTTTATTTTTCTTCGTTTTGGAATCGACGATGTTTACGTAAAAATGTGTGCCATTTTACAGGCCAAATTTGATCACAGTTTTTCTTATAGTATGCTATCTTACTATTACCTTTGCCAAAGACACATGATTCAAGGTTTATTTCACCCATGTAGTAACTTGGATCGTTCGATGGTGGTTCACTTTGCATTTGTGATTGCCATCTTGGTAATAGGAAGACAGCATACAGGCTTGAATTAGCATGGCATTAGACTCTCCTCTAATCACTCGCTGTCAACAGACCCTTCACTAGCCTGACCTTTTGCAAAAGGGCCGGATAGGGCAAATTGTTTAGTTAAAAATAGTATGAGTAAAGCAGTTCCTATTACAACTAGATATTACAATATGATATTGGTTGGAGTGTTTTTGAGACTTGATTTGATCTTCAGTATTCNATATATTTTGGAACAGTTAAAGTGAATGTCTTAAATAGTTGTAGCAAAAAAATTGTTTCTTAAAAATAGTTGTACCGTTAGATATATTATTTAGTTTATGTAATTGAAAATACTCGATTCATTTTGGCAAATTGTATTAACTTCGAAAAAGTTTTATACTTTTGAAATATCGGAACAATGTTTTGTGTATATGAATACCATACCATTATTTCGGAAAATATTTGCTCCGAAATACAAAGAAATATAACAGACGCATACCATAAAACGTTATATTCAGAGATAAAATATTAGAAACAAAACAGTCATCAAAGGTCAAAAGTAATCGTAATTAAGTAATCGTACTTTCAAGGTGAACCCGGCTAAACTATGTAAAAATATACACAATGGTGAAGACTTTGTGACTTGTAAGAACCAATAATTTAAAGATTGTTCTTGAAATTGTCAATAAGTTGGACTAATTAACCTTTCGTACGTAAATTGTGCAGTCTTCAGTAAGTCAAATTTTGATGTTAAACCATCTCTCTCTCCTCACTCTCTCTCTGTCTGTCTGTCTCGCTGTCTCTCTGTCTCTCTCTCTCTCTCTCTCTCTCTCTCACTCTCTCTCACTCACACTGTTGACCTACCTCTCTTTCTCTTTTCTGACTCCTTCTACCTATCTATCTTTTGTTCACTCTCTTTACTGACTTCTATTTAACTCACCATTTCTTGCTCGTTCTCTCCTCCATCTCTCACTCTCTCTGTCTGTTCTCTCTTCTCTCTCTCTCTCTCTCTCTCTCTCTCTCTCTCTCTCTCTCTCTCTCTCTCTCTCTCGTGTAAATGTGACGTAGCGTAATTAATTGTTTTTCTATTTGATGCTGAACTATACTGGATCAGACATTAGGTAAAATAGAGGTGATAGTTTGCCTTTGTGCTTGTGGTGGGAAATAGGTATATCGTGATGGCAATAAACTAATGTAGAGTTATTGGTATAATATTTCGGACCCGACCACGTAAAATCGAACTACAAATCTCACAAACAAAAATATACTATTTTTTAAAAGCATGTTTTTTTTTACTTAAGTTTTGGAGCATACCACGCTCTATCACAAAATGCATACAAAAAATGATTAGATACCAAATAACCAGGCTTATAACCTAGTAGACAACAAGACAAAAAAATTGCAATTAAAATTTTAATGATTATTCAGAAATCGTGAGATGCGGTATGATGTGATGTAGGTTTCAGAAAAACATTTTCTTTATCGTGCCAACGTTTCGATCTGTTGAAACATTGTTAATTGTTGTAAATCCCAGGCCCTGAAGATGATCTCAATAAAGATCGAAACGTTCGCACGATAAAGAAAATTCTGAAACCTACATCACACCCGACCGCATCTCACGATTTCTGAATAATCATCGACTAACGGTCACTAATCACCACACATAAAATTTTAATTTTGAAATTTTCAATCATTTTCTTCGGTCTTTATAGTTTAAATAAAAATCTTGTTTTTCAAACTGGAAACATTGTTTTATATTTTAACGTATTCCATCTATTCGCTGAAAGAAATCTTTTATTTTTGTTTAATCTAGTCAATAATAATAATACGAAATTGCATTTGCTTATAAATGAGCATTCATTAATGGAAAATTTTACTTAAACAAACAGGGTTTTAAATCGAAAAGAACCTACTTTAAAATTTGAGACATAGCTACGAAGGAACTGAACGACGATAATGCAGATCGCTACTTCACCGTGCTTTACCGGACAAGCTAGTTCCGCGCTTAAATAAGAGAGGTCGCTGCCATCGACTTGTTTAAGCTCTGTAGTAAAGTTTACACTTCATACTTCGCAAGCAGTGGTCATCCAAGGTTTAATACAACTCGTTCATCCAATTTTCAATAATTAACTAATTAAAGTTTTTATTTTGTTCGCTTAGTTTTTTTTAAACTAAACCTTTTTGTCTAAGAATTTTTTTGATATTCATAACATTCGATGTTCGACAATGTTTATTTAATCGACTTTTTAACGCTTTTATTACAAATAGTTTACTCACATCGGTTGAGCTGTATGGGAGCAAAAATTGTTGAATTGATTTTTTTTTTTAATGTTTACAGTATTTCAATCATCATAAATTATTTTCCTCTCGGTGAACCGTATGCAGAACTAACTCATGTTCTAGTCACTATCGACCAGAATGTTTAAATCCTATCATGGATTCCTTGAAAAATCACGGCAAATCCGCGGTCACAAGTCACTGTGATCCTGAAAAATCTTTATATAACTGATCATAGTCCTGATTATGAGAAATTGTAAAAATACGATATTGTAGAATTTATACCACATTTACGTTACCTGAAATGTAAGTAGAGGGCGCCTGCTTACAGCATTAAGCACGTGATGCGTGAAGCCTTTGACGATAGAGGGAGCCACGTGTAAGCAGTGCTTGCAAGTATTGCGGTTTTGCATAATTAAGGCGTTTTGTTTGTGCATTGCGGGTCTATATTTGAGTCGTTTTAAGGAATTTAAACCACTTGTTGGACAGATTCAGTGATCAACAAATATTCTGTTTTGTTTATTGTTTATTTATTTTATTTAATTTCTAACATATGTCAAGAGTATTTGTACTTTTCTTGACACATCATATAAAAAGATTTTTCTAACTATTTTGCGCCAAATTAAGTATCTAAAAACTAAAACGCCAATTTTCCATATTATGCTTTTTTCTTGTCTTAGTATACCCTCAGGACCCAGGAGGTTTATTCAACATGCTCCATATAAGAGATTTACATAAATTTGATATTATTTATTGTACATACAAACATCCTACAGTAAACTAAAAACTAGAGTTGTATTTTGTAATATCTAGGAAAGCTAATGTTTTGAAATTAATAACTATTCATATAACTTGGACCGAACGTGAATATTTTATAATAAATAATTTAAAACATTAGCAGAAACTAAAGACAGATTTATTATTTAATGAGAACTTTATTGGATCTGTTGTTACTGCAATAAGATTAACAGTCTAAATTATATTGTTTAAATTTTTATAGATTCAATTTAACTACTGTAATTATTAAACTGACACTTTAATTTTATAAACTGGTTTTTAATATGAGAAAATAAGTGAATTATTTATGTAAATTGAAAAAACTCGGTGGTTAGACCATTTGACTGTCATTTACCTCGCTAGCGGTTCTCGGTTCGAATCTCAGCACAACCCATGTAATTTTAATTGGAATAGGATGAAAAAAATATACTTATGTGTCTGCGATACTTAACGCATTGTTGAATGTTAAGTTCTGCTGGATGACAGAAATTACTTTATTTTAATTTTTAGTACATATATTTATATTATAATAATTTCAACAAATTAAAGCTGTTAACATTTAATTTGTTTCTATAAAAAGAACTCTGAATGCATATCAGGCAGTAATAACGATTCCAAAAATTTTTGAGAATCGTTTTGTATCAAATTTATTTGATGGCTAACATTCCAAAATAATAACAGATACAATTTAAGGACAACATCAGTCGCAAGAACAGTTTGAGTCTTCCATAATTTTAAAGCTGTAATTCGTTTTAGTAATTAAGCGATCGAAGATAGTTTGAAGGGACATTTGAACTTCGTTCTATTTTCGACTTTCCTTAATTTCACGTTACACTGCATTTTGAAGTAATGGTTGGTAGAACTATGATTGGTGATCATTGACTCGCAAATAATAAGCAGTTCTTTAGAGTAATCCTTAGCTAATGAGTGTGCTATCATGCCGCCAATGCCAGTGTTAGTGTGAAATGTGCAGATCAACTATGATTAACAAGTTTTTGTACAACCTTTTTTACTCTGTGGAATGGTGATGGTTAGGTACAGTGCCCAAGGTATCAAGCGCAACTTTACTATCAATGTATAGTGATTAGTGACCGTTAATCGTTAATTATTCAGAAATCGTGAGATGCGGTCTGGTGTGATGTAGGTTTCAGAAAAACATTTTCTTTAGCGTGCCATCGTTTCGATCTTTATTGAGATCATCTTCAGGGCTCGAAGTGCTTGTCTTCTGTGTAATTGTGCCATTCACAGCGTGTCGTGTTTAGAGTGCCCTAGTCGTGTGTGTTTCTATCAATTTAACTCGGTTATTAAAATAAATGAAGAAGTGTGTGGTGTTTCCTGACCGTTAGTTAATAATTATTTAGCGATCGTGAGATGCGGTCTGGTGTGATGTAGGTTTAGAAAACACTTTTTTTCTTGCCAACGTTTCAATCTTTATTGACATCATCTGAGGGACTGGGATTTATAAATATTGTTTAAATTATACACCATTGAATAAATTCATTTTCGCATCTTACATGTATTTGTATAATTTAAAAAATGTCTATAAATCCCCGTCCCTGAAGATGATCTCAATGAAGATCGAAACGTGGGTGGTATAAAGAAAACGTTTTTCTAAACCGACAACCCACCAGACCGCATCTCACGATCTCTAAATAATCATAAATGAATAAGTAATACACATCTTATACTTGTTACCAATTTGAAACAAGTGTCGACTCGAATAAACCATAAGATTTTATCAAATCAACAAAATCATTTTTCTTTTAATTTTTTATCCTTTTGATAAATTATTTTTTATAATAAATTCTCACATTTTAACCTAGACTCTGCCACAGTTTCGGGGTTCAATTTAACCAATTTTGTATTGCCTTATCATAAAACCCATTATTTTTTGGAAATTTTGGCACCAGAATTAGGAAGTTCTATGAAAAATTAAAGAAAAAAACATTCTCTTGCTCAGTAAAATGACTTGGGCGGATATAAACTGATAGTTGGTATGAATTCGAGGCAAGTTTTGGCAAAATAAAGCATTCAAAACAACTTTCAAAAGCGGAATAAACGCCAATGTCCTTTCTAAAGCTTGTAAATATACGGTCGTCGACAAAATTATAAAACCGAAATAGAAAAATCGGGCAATCACGAGCAAAATTCGCCGATATTCAATTTTCAAATAATCGGGTGAATCCAGACTTCTCTTATCGTCACTTATGTACCTACCATTCCTCCTAAACTAATGACGGGTTGGTTTGAACACATTTAGGAGGCCTATTTCATCACAAAAGAATAAAAATGAGCCGAGTCCAAATTTGAGCAATAAAAAGATGCATTTTTAAAATGACAAACGATATCTTCTGTAATTTGGTGTGAATTAATCAGGTACTTTTTGATAAAAAGGTACATGAAAAATCACAAATCCAGTGCAGAGGATTTTAAGTTTTTAAACCATTTGATTACACCAAGATAATTTTGGAATTGCACTATTATTAATTTCTTTATTGTCCTTCTTTCAATTAATTATACTTTTTCTCTAAGGTCTTGGCTGAGATGGAAAAGTTAGTCAGCGGGATTCGAACCTACGACTATACGCCGCTGCTCTAACCACTTCAGCTATCGTGACTTCGATCCAATCGAACTTCAGCTACACCCTTTCGAATTTTACCTCTTTTTGCAATTTTTTTTTTCAAATATCAAGTAATAATCGAATCCTACGATTCTCAGCAATTTATGAAGAGTCCACGAGGAGCTGTTAGCGAAGTAATAACTTATGTAATTGTTATATTAATCTATACGTATTAGTAATAATTAACCGTACTAATTATTTCAATTAATTATACTTTTTCTCTAAGGTCTAGGCTGAGAATTCACTTAATCAGTATTTCTAACATAACATTACTTACGCTGTTGATCTTTTGTTTTTGGACTGGATTGAAAATGCGATTGTAATAAATGATATTAAAATATACAAATCCGTAGCCTATGTTTCATTTTCAAATTTGATTTTAAATTTAACTTATTTATTCTTACATGTGTGCCTTCAATTGTTCAATTCAATTATAAATGTTACCTATAAGAAATTGCTAGTTAGAACAAAATTTTTGAACCATAGTCATATGGGTTTTTATTAGCGAGGTACTGTTAAATTTTATTATAAATTATTGTTTTTGATAATTTGAACAGTGTATATTAATAATTATTTATAATTTTATATAGATGACTATTTTCACCATGTTAAATGTAGTATGCTGGTAGTGTAGTATAGTTAAATGTGCTTCATAACGTTAAACCCAATACGTTTTTGTAATAGTTTTACCAGGTTAATCTTTTTCTGCACTCTTGGGAAAGTATGTACATTATTTTATTTTCTTAATTGTATATTATTTATTTTTTTATATATTTTTATATTTTTTAATTTTTAATAAATAGGCCCTGATGATGGCACTATAAGTTGCCGAAAACTTGGTGCACCCAACAATTAGTCTTCTTCTTTCTTCACCTGTCGCCTCCATGAAGATTGAAACTCCACATACATTCATATTTGATAAACATGAAAGATTTTTTAGAATTTCAGTTGGTTTTTGTTTGTTGAATACTACCTTTTTGAACATAAATTGTGGTTGATTCTGAATTGATATAGATGGTTTTAGTATTTTGGGTTTCTCGTTTTCATCAAGAAATTCAAAACCAAAATTAATAGACCAATTGGTCTAGTTGTCCATCAAACTGTTGTTTTCGGCAATGCTAAACAACTCGGCCAATACATTTTGACATATTTTGAATTTATATTTTCAAGGTGGTAATAAAACAAATTTGAATTCTCTTACAATAGTTTTTATCCATAAATACACAACTCTACAATCTTACATTTATATAATTTTGGTACATTACATGTACATCAATAGTAATTACGGATCCGATAATAAATAAATACAGATGAACAGCAAATTGCAGTTATTTTCCGAAATATGAACATAAATGAGATATGCTATTAAACTATAAACAACAATTTGTCCACACATGCCTATATCTATAAATATGTATACAGATTATTATACAATAAAACATAACATTTAATTACAATTCTTTTCGTAGGGTGCAGGGGGATATTGCACAATCTTATCAAAGATCCGAGAGGAGAATCTAAAAATAAACAGCCATTCACAACGATTTTTGTCCCGAGTGTGCACCGTGTTCTAAAACCAAATTTCTTTCTAATAGGAACCACACAGTGATTTAGCTGAATTCTCACTAAACAAAACAAATAAAAACATAAGGGAAAATAGAGAAATTCAAAAACGATAAAAGGGTTCTATTAATTTAATTTGTATTTTATATATCATATAGCTATTCCATTTATTTATTACTTCATGCTCAAATATTTCGATCTTTACCCTGTAATAGAATATCATCTATAATATATTATTTTGAAAGGATGGGTATATATTAAGTTGAATATTCTTTGAAAGGCTTCTTATTCCAAGTACAACGAAGTGAAATCCTTTGTCTTTTACTCTAAACCACAATTTTACAAAAATAATAGTCGAAATTATATGTGACCTAATTAGAGGAACATATTTGGTATTTTAACAATGTAGTATTTTTAACCCTAGATATTACAAAACCATGTTGCAAACATTTATTATGCACATATAGTAAATTCAATCGTGAATTATATTTACAACAAGTTTATTAAATATTAATTTTTAAATAAATATTAAATCCCTTTTCTTTTTTCATAATATATATTTATTTTTTCAATGGGACCAGAAGTTGATTTTTTACAAGTTTTGTCGAGGTAATTCATACTTTTTAATGTCAATATCATTTAAATAATTTGAAACGTAGGCTCTCCTCTATAATGCTTAGATAACATTAAATAACATTTCCTCTTTATATACACAAAATACGTACTAATGAGATTTACACACATTTATACATACAAATCGTAATTATACATAAAAATACAAAATATTATGTAACAAAAACTCTCTTTAAAAGTAATAATGGTAAAAATAAATGCAAGAAGCAATTGATTGAAAACGTCGGAATCACATATCACATTATCTTTAAGTACTCTCACTGACAAGGCGGTTTAGAATCATAAAAATATGTAAGTCTTTTATAGAATAAAACTTGGCAATGTTTGTGGAATGTAAATCAAAAATTTAAGAATTACAAAAAATGCGAATCACACTGTGAAAACAATCTCTATTCGATTGATTGAAGTGTGTTTCGCAGATCTGTAATACTTTGTCACGTTTTAAAGTAAATCAACAACTGACTTGCTAATCTATTCCCGAAATAAAATTAACAACAATCGGCATAAAAACTATCAACAATTTTTCATATCTGTATAAAACTTAAAAGAATTAACATAATAAGAGTTAAAGCTTTCAATATTTCCGAGAAAAAAAACCAAGTGCTTCGCCATGTTTACCAGTCCCAACAAAGACGAAACCAAGAGATGAAGAATAGTATACATAATAAAAGGGGAGGAAAGAGATGAAAATTTGAGATAACTCTAGAAACTTTTCTAATAAGTACAAAGGAAAACTATAATTAAAAACTATTTACAACAGGATCGATGAAAAACTTTGGCGTCAATTACCTACAGTAAATTTTTTGTTTGTTAAAAGATACTGAGCTCAGTTTCTGTCCAAGAAAGACAAACAGTGATTAAAAATGTCATATCAAGTACTTTTTTAGTAAATGCTCTGAAGCGGTCTCAGCCCAGCCCATGGAAAGAGTCATGTGGTGGCGGCGTCCTTCGGTGTGGAAGCCGCCGAATCCTCGTCGCCGCTTAGCATCGAGGGCAAACTCTGGTACTCAACTTTGATGTTCTGATTCACGACACATTTTCGCATGTGCTTTTCCAAGGTGGACGGGACAGAAAAGGGCATTTCACAGAACCTACACCTGTAGACGTCTTTACCCATCCGTCCGTGAGTCTTCATATGACGTGTCAACTTGGAGCTCTGGGCGCAGGCGTAGGAGCAGAGTTCGCACTTATAAGGCTTTTCGCCGGTATGCGACCTCCTGTGGACCGTCAGGTTACTGCAGTTCTTGAATACTTTACCGCAGAATTCGCAGGTGTCGTTCCGTCTAGTCTCTTTCTTGTTCTGGGAGGGAAGCCCCAGGTTGATCGCCGCCGCTGCGGCTGCTGCTGCCGCCAGTGTAGCGCTGGTGCTTGGGTTAGAAGATGACTTCTTTTCTTTCAGCAGATCCGAATCTGTTCCGTTCGTGCCGAACATCTGGTCCCTGTGGTGTACCGCCATGGGTGGGAGCCACATACCGGTGAAAAGACTGTCTCTCTCGTTAGTCCTTACCAGGCCATCCCTCTGATCCAACTTCAGTCTTTTACTTGCGTCGTAAGGATTGTCAAAAGGGGCGCCGAATAGACCGTGTGGCCCGCCGACTAAATCCAGCGGAGGCTGGCTCGATATCATGTTTTTTGCAAACTCTTCTCGAAATCGTAAAGCGGCCGCAGATTTTTCCAAGAGGCCGTTTTCAAGCCTAGGCTTATTGTTGTTGTCAGAAAGGAGATGAGACCTGTGAAGTAAATCGTCTTTTCTTGATATAAGGTGATGAGCCCCTATCGACTCTTGTAGCGCCTGTTTATAAGCTTCACTGTACTGTTGAATGGTGCTGAGACCGTATTTGTCCATGAGCTCACTGACGAGCGAACCTGAACCGACTTTATCGACGCCGTTGGGTGAATTTGTACCTTTGCCGTCTGTCACGGCAGGTGGAGTCGATGAAGACGACTTTGTGGTTAGATCTTCGGGGGCATCACCTCCCACATCGTCGTCTTCGTCCCCTTCCTCTTCCTCAAGCTCCATTTCTTCTTCGTCATCTTCCTCTTCTTCCTCTTCTTCTTCATCATCGTCCATCTCTTCATCTTCGTCATCGTCGTCTTCGGCGGTACCGATAGAACCTTCATTAGACATTTGATCAGGTGTCGAATGGACCGAACCTCCTCCGTTCGGATTGGTCCCATCCTCTCCGCCGGAAGTCTTACTTACACTTCTTTTGTGCACTTTCATGTGCCTTTTTAATTTGGAACTCTGCGAGCAGACGTGACTGCAGACATTGCATTTATAAGGTTTTTCACCCGTGTGAGTTCTTTTATGGACAACTAAACTGCTCTGAAATCGAAATTTTTTGCCACAGAACTCGCAAGAATGAATTTTGCCATTTTCCGATGCGTCCATCGATTCGGCTTGGGCGGCCATAGAAAAATCCGTCGGCTTGTTCGGAGGTGTAGAGGTCAACCGCGGGGTAATCGCGATGTCCGTCGGGTCACTAGGAGGTGTTTCGTTCAAGGTGGGAGGTTTCGGCTCGGATGGTGGTGTCGACGACTGCGGCCTTGGCGTAGGCGATCGGGCGGTGTTGATGTTGTTATTTGCGGTGCTGTTGTTATTGTTGTTGTTGTTAGTCATTGCAACAGATGATGCTAAACTGACTGGTGCTTGTAAATTATTATTAGGACTAGTAAAAGGCGGTGTCAGTTTTCGTGAAGAAGGCGATGAATTGCCGTTGTTGGCCGCCCCGGGACTAGTCGTTCCGGCCAACTGTCTCAGCCTCTGAGAATAGAAGTCGATTTGCGGCTCGAGGGGAAGGTTCAAAGCCGGTGGAGGAGGAGGTACGGGAGTTCTCGAAACGGTGGACGTCGGTAGGATTGGGGAGGGCCTTTCATTCGGTGGCGGCCCAAAAGGTGAATGAGGTGGAGGAACCCCGCTTACTGCCGCCACCGCTGCTGCCAGGCCCAAGCTGTGATGCTGACTGAGTCTAAACTGCTCCGAGACAAGCTGCTCCATGCGAAAATGGTGTTCGTTATGACTAGAGGGTCGGGCGAATAACGTTCCCGAGCTAGGACCCAAAGAGCTCGGAGGGAATTGATGGTGCCTTGGCGGCTCTATCGGCATCCTCAAAATTCCACCGACAGTAAAAGGGTTGTGCATCGATAGGTGAGGTTCGACGATTGGCGATGAAGTCGGAATTCCGAGCCTGGGCTGAGACGCCATGGATAGCGGCGTTCCTATCCCCAGCGCATTTCCTCCAGACGAACACCCAGAAGACGACGACGAACAAGTTGATGAAGTCGACTGATTTTTGGCAGCGCTTGACGTCCCTGGCGACGAACCGATGGACGACGTTGATCCCGAAGGTGAACACTCAATGTATATTTTTATTCCGTGACTATTCTGTACGTGTTGCACCAGCCGCCACGCCGAGTGAAGCCTCGCTTTGCACGTCGAACAGACATAGTTGCTTGGTTCTGAAACAAAACCGTAACAATTCGATTAACATCAATTGTTATACAAAAAATAAAAGTAAAAAATTCAAAGATTAAGGTAAGTGGCAGCAGAAGAAGCCAATTCTCACTTCCACTTATGTAATCTTTTGGCCACTGTTCGAAAGCCCTTTATTTATAATGTGCTGAAAACCGGCTTTCCCGTAAATAAGGAGATATGCACAAGGCGGGTAAAAGATCTCCCAGGAGGTCCCTGGTAATGGATTGGTAGGGAGGATTACGGAGGCTGCGGCGGAGCAGAGGAGGCGCAGGGGCCGGGGAAGGCGACTTCCGCTTCCTTTTCTCCTCCTACCATTTCCGTCCTTCCATCTTCCTCTCTCCCTTCAAACTGTGCAACCAGATGACCCAAAACTATTTACAGCCCTCCCAGATAATAAAAAAGATAGTGTACAAAGAGCGTACGCGAAAGAAATAATGTTCAAATAAATTATTTACTTATTTCGATTTTTTTTTATTATTTTAAATTACAGAAATCAGATTTATTGATAATCCCGACACGAAAATCGGCGTGAATTCTCTCCAGTCCTTTTTTTCAATCACAAATAATTTATTACCGGGCTGGCGCAAGGTGTTGTCGGAGGGGGTGGCATTCAATGACCATCTCGTTATGTATGCGGCCTCCGTCCGGTCCACCCGCTTCTCACCCCCTTTACACTTTTATCAATAACAAAGATTCCCCATCTCCTCTGCAGACTCCGGATATCAAATATATCTGTTGTGCAGAGAAATTCGGTTCCTTTAAAATAAAAAAAATAAAAAGAAACGAAAGGCAGTCGCCGCCCACGCCCGGGGCTAATTATTAAATCGGGACAATGGGGCGAGAGGCGATTAATTTGTCGGCGTACTCGTAGAACAACGGGCTCAAAACCGGTCATCCGTAAAGACGGACCGAAAGTCGTAATTGGGAAACTTTGTCAATTATTTTTAAACAGGCACCGCTTTGTCCCTCTCGTCATAATTGCCACATATTCCCATTTCCTGCCTTGTGTTAACCACACTGCTGGTTTTTAAAAAGTTTGCCCTTTCCAATTAACTAAAATTTCCTTATCTGGTTTTAAAGGGTTGACGAATAGAATGAATATTATATCATTTGGTAGGTGCCAATTATACCGGTTTAGTGGTTTCTCCCAGTAGAAATGAAATATACTTCGGTCCCATTGACCTATATGTACGAAATTTATTTTACTCTAAGCGAGAAAATTAAAATTATTAAATATTTACTTAGTTCTTTGACGGTAAAATAATCTCGTTTACTACATAAAATGACCGATCGGCGGAAAACGACCTCAGTAAAACTCTCTCTGCAAATTAATGTCTCGAATAACTTGATTAGCAAATTGTGCAAATATTTTATATTGCATTTTATTTAACAAGAATCGAAAAAATGAACCTTTTGTTTTTATCTTATAATTCAATAATATGACAACAATAATATTTATGTCTTTCTTAAATAACGGCAATTTTTATGACAATTTTGTATTTGTTGATTTTTTGATTTTTGTTTAAAAAAACAATTCATGTGGTTTTTGTAAAAGCAAATTCATTATTTGGCGTTTACAGAATTTACATCCATTCGCAGCATCTATATTTTTATATATTATATATTTAAATATATAGATTCTGATGATGTAAATTCCCGTAACGTCAAAACAAATGTTTAAATAAGTAATAAATTTTCTTTAAAAACCACATGAATCGTTCTTTTAAAGAAAAATCAAAACTTACATTTTATCGCACACAATCATTGCCTGTATGGAAACAGTATTTTACAAAAAGCTTTTATAATCATTAACCTTGGTTAAAAAAAAAAAAAAAAGAAATCATCAGATAGATTCACCAGTTTTATAAGTTGTAACCTTTTTTTTTTCAATTTCACTGGAAATTAATGGCTGGAATAACTGCATCTTCCAATTTTGCAAATGTTTTATTTGACACGACTTGGAAAGTATCATGGTTTACATTTCTTCTTAAAATTTTAATAATATGACAATGATAATATTTTATTGCACATAGAAACATTATTTGACCAAAAACGTTTACAATCAAACACCATAGTAAAAAAAATAGTTTCAATAATCGGCTAAAATCTGCGATAAATTTTTTTAATTTCAATTGAGGAAAATATGTGACAAAATAAATGTTATCCAAACGATCGAAAATTTATCAGTTTTATAATATGTAAAATATTTTGTTATATGTGTTCAAAAAACTTTTGAAAAATCTCACTGGAAATTAATGGCTGGAATAACTGCATTGTCCAATTTTGGAAATGTTTTGTTTTATATTTTAATTAAGACAACTTAGATAAAATCATGCTTTCGTTTTCTACCTATAATTTTAATAATATGACAATGATAATATTTTATTGCACACAGAAACATTATTTGACCAAAAACTTTTACAATCAAACACCATAGTAAAAAAATAGTTATCAATAAACGGCTAAAATCTTCGATAAATTTTGTTTATTTCAATTGAGCAAAAAAATATGACAAAATAAATATTATCCAAGCGATCAAAGATTTATAAGTCGTAAAATATTTTGTTATTTGTGTTCAAAAAAACTTTTGAAAAATCTTACTAGAAATTAATGGCTGGAATAACTGCATTGTCCAATTTTGGAAATGTTGTGGTTTACATGTTATTTAACACGACTTAGCAAAAATCATTAAAAAATTTTCTTCTTATAACTTTAATAATATGGCAATGATAATATTTTACAGCACACAGTTTTTGCCTGTGCAGAACATTATTTGACTAAAAGCTTTTACAATCATCAAACTTGGTCAAAAAAATAGTTATCAATAAAAAGCTAAAATTTGCAATAATTTTTTAAAAATTTCTATTGAGCACACAAATATTACGAAAGAAATGTTATCCAAACATTCAAGCGATCATTATTTATAATTTTTATAAGTTGTAAAATATTTTGTTACAGGCGTTGAAAAACTTATATTTAACAAAAATGTTGGATTTTTATTATTGAATTATGATTAAATTTTAGAACAATATTATTTCTACATTATTTACCCAGAATGTTATTTTTGTCGACATCATGTTTTGTGATAAAGTAATAATATAAATGGTTTTAAAACTATAATTATTAAACTCATTTCATAGGCCAGTATATGTCTTATGCTTTTTTGGTATTGTTTTCCTTCGACATTCATTACGAATAATCGGCATGCAAATGACAGATAAGTCGCATGACATTTCGCATAACAGAAAGGTGGGTCCTCTGAGGTCATAAAGCTTTCTCGCTATCGTCACAATTATGATACATCGTCGCATTGAATATATAAAAAGGGATGTTTCTTCATAAATTTACTCTTTTTTGTTACCAATCGTCTACGTGTAACCTTTGGGTGTTTCGGCTGTTCAATTATTGGTTTGTTGACCCGATTGTGACCTACGTCTTCTTAGATACACTCGGGTCATCTATAATTCATGACAGGACCCTGAGGAGAGACTCGCCCACGTCCACTCCTTCGATTGTTCCATTCATGAACGTTGCTTTTGACGAACCGTCATACGTATAATGAGGACCGTCGATCCTTAAACGTCGGCCTAATTGACGAAAATGTGGACCCGGTATTTATAAACATTCGCGGAAAATTTGGATAAAAATTATTTTTAGTGATGTCATCATGGGCGTGTGCCACATGCTCTTAATTATATTCTTAGGTCGCCCGTGCCGTGTCTACCTGGCTGCAGGAGGCACTGCATCTGCTCCCCGTTCATAATTAACCTTTAGACAAACCCCATCAAGATGTCTGACAATGCGACCCTTCGGGGAAAGAGCGAGCGATCCTTTTTTTAAAATATTTTTTTTTGCTCCCAACCCTTTCCTTTAATAAGGAGCACGTGGCCCGGCTTTTCGACACGATTGTCTTATTTTTCGTATCGCTCTTATTGGGGGCATCTCGGTTTCCGGTTTTGATTGAAAAATGTAAATGTCAACACTGTGATATGGTAATGCAATATCTTCCCGAGGCGGCCCGAGGGTGGACTCTAATGAAAATCCCGGCCCCCAACCCTCGCACCTAATCCCTTCGGATACTGTTTCCATTTAGATGGGTTTCACGGGACCGCCGCCGGAAAAATGAAACTGTCCCAGTCCTCAAAGCACCGACGTCAGTTTAACTCCATTATTACCTTTGTCACTTCTTCAACTGAAGTCTAAACACCTGGGGTATTTAAATAACCCGTAAAATGAAATTTCTCAGCAAAATTGTGTAAAGGAGGTATCATACACTTTCAATGAAATGTAAAACTACAAAATATCACCAGATAAATATTCTAAATGACTTTTAGTTAAAACCATTCGACAATTATTTCATTATTCTATTTCATTTGCCTAAAGAATCTTTAGATCTTCAAACTTTATCATCAATTAAATTAAGTAATCTGCGGTTATAAAACAGACAGATTGAATGCAAAGTTATCTGCAAACTTTAGGTTTAAAGTTCGTCAATTAGATTCCAAAACTGCAACCACCATGCAGAAACAATAAGCGAAGGAAATATGGGAAAACCCTTTAATTTTTAGGTAATGACGCTTTTACTCGATGCTGTTAAAAAAAAAATATATATATATATAATGCCAATTGAAATTTCCACAGTAAATAAAATTGTATTTATTACTTAAATGATAAAATATTAAAGGCTGACAGGGCAGAAGAAAGAGAAAACAGGGCACTACCGTTAAAAGGAAAATGTGTTAGGGACTTGACCAGCCAAGGAGGGATGTATTTGCATGAGAAAACCTCGAGGATGAAAAAGATATTCTCAGGGGCCTCTCAACTCTTGGTTGTTATTTATGAGGTGGCGTCATCTTATCAAGCCTTGCAACCCCCAAGATGGCGCCCGGGTAATGGAGAGCCTCCGTTGATAAGATATTCTCCTCCGGACGTATAAATAAATTAGGGGTGTTGCGGTCAGCCCCCCCATACTTTCGCCCCTTTCAAGCCGACTCTTCACACAACTTTTCCGGAGGAATTAAGCGCTTGGGAAATTCAGGGCCACCCCCCAAGAGCAATAAATAATAATATAGAAAGGGCTAGGGAAGAGATTCTCGTTAATTCTCGGATTTGATACGAGCCGGGGGCTTTTAAGCAAATCAGCCGTTTGGCGAAGCTCATCGGCATTTTTCAGAGGTATCATCAAGTCAAATAATAAATACCGGATGCTCGGTTAAGGAGTTGCGATGTTTAAGCTCAGGAAGTTGGGGAATCTAAGCCGCTAATCCCTCGCTTTCCCGTAAATATTTCAACACCCCCTTTTGAATTATCCCGGACTTTAAACAATTATTTTCCATGCGCATAGGTAAGCGCTATTAATTTTCCAGAAGGACCGTTTAACCGGTCTCGATCTCCCCCAAAAATATAGTTAATACAAAATCAATAATTCATAGAAACATGCTGAAACCTGGGAGCCCTATGCCGTTGAAAGATTAATACCCGGCTAGGACTGCACGCACGTGACACGGGTGAGAGCGATAGGGGTGGACAGTTGTGAAGTTGAGGGTGTACGCTATGTGATTTTAAATAATGAGCCTCATTGTCAAGGGATGAGCTACCCCTTCGCTCCTGACCATTGTCCTAAATTAAGGGGACCCTTTTTTAGCTCGACCCTTGACCCGAAACCTAATTGTTACTCTGAAATCAATAAAATCCTCTGATCCTAGAGATTAGCCCGCGAGCCGTTGGACGCTTTATTTACGCTTTTCCCAGTAGCAATTTCGATCCAAAATGAAGCATCTTCGAGAAATGGAGAAAGACAATTATAGAACTGTGCTATACTGCGGAGAACGAAATCATAAAGCTCCGAGCGAGTCAAAGAGCAATGTCCCGTTATCCCCCATACGTCCTCACGCCCATCACTCCTGTCCCTTTTATAGTCTAGACATCTCATTTCTCCACCTCCCTTATATATGTGCCTTTATTTTTTAGTTAGAAAAAAAGTCAGGATCTTTGCCGAACGTTGCAATAAAACTTGCAAATTTAGAAATTTTAAAATAATAAGTTATACAGTTATGCCAAACATCTTTAATTACTACCAAACAGTAAGAAACTACAATAAAAAAGATAGTGAATTTTGAACAGACTTAATGGACTGATCATTACTAATTTTTACTCTTGAACTTTGAACACAAAAAATAAACCTACGGAAATTTAGAAATAAAAGTAGATCTAAAACAATTCACGTTTACCTATTTACTAAGCATCCCATTTTAAGTTAATTAATAACACTGGCACGTTGAGTTTTTTTAAATTTTATACAAGTATACTTGCAGGTTCTAAAATAGTCGAAATTTTGTGTAATGTGTTAGCTAAACGTTTCAAATTTTCTATATATTAAGTTAAAGAAGAAATATTCGAAAGTAATGAAAAAGCTAAATGACAATAATTATTTCAGACTCATAACAGGTTTAATAAAAATGACAATGATATTGTGTTGAATACGTCTGTTAACGTCCTACAACGAGAATAATCAGGCCAGGGATGATGACTGCCGATTAAACCATTGAATGATTGATCTGATACACTTCACAGTCTTAGTAATTACACACCAATTAACTAATGCCAAAGGTTAAAAAACACACACAGATATACTTTATAGTAGGGTAAATGAGCATTTTTTAAGATGACAGTTTTGAAAGATAGAAAGTTTTCATGTAAAAGAAGGCATTATGACAAAAACATTACTTTTAACAAGTGTGTTAAGCAGCTAATAAACCAAAAAAACAAGTTGAAAATTGACAGAACAATACAAAGAACTTAACCAGGACAAAGTTGAGNGTGTGTGGGTGAGTGAGTGAGAGAGATAGTGAAAGAGGTAGGGAGACAGACAGTGAGAGAGCGGGTGAAAGCGAGAGACGCACATAATAGTGTAAATAGTTCGATAAACTGTCTAAATCAGAGTTATGAAAGTCTTTAACATTTTTGACAGGAAGCAAATCATTTAGAGATGAAGCTGTTTGCTACTACAGACCAAAATTAATTATCATGTGTGAAACCTATTACACGCACACACACACACTTTTACATATACCAACTAATACGTATGTACGTTAATTCTTTAACTTCACTTACTGTGGTTGCAAAAGCTTGAAGTTAAATAATAATATATTGACACGTTAAAGTGTTTGTGAAATCATAAAAGTAAATAATGGTTTTTGAACTTTTTATTAATCGAGGGGACTCTTCGACTATGGAATGTGGAAGACCTTTAAGGAATCGCGAAAGTGAAAGTCACCTCGCCAATTTGCCGTCCTTTGACGAGGCAGGGCCCAAAATATCTCTCGAGGACTCTCGGTGTACGAATTCTGCACCATTTGTGTACTTGAATTGTTGCGAAATTTCACAAACGGCCGCCACCGTGGATCCACGATCCCACGGCCCAGATTCCGGTGAAAAATGCAGAGTTTTCGAACAAAACAGGGGATGCACGTGGCGGCGACACCCTGAAAACTTTATCTGCCCTCCGATAGAACATTAGATATGCTAAACAAGACGGGCACGAGCCCGGAACCGGTCGTGAACAATGTTCACAAGTGGACCGGTTGACAATCCCAAATGTCGACGATGGGCGCGCCGCCGACAAGGGAAAACGGCCGTTTGCCTACCTGTGAAAACAAAACAAACAAAAAAAAACTTATCTGATTATATTTAATTACGGCATGAACAATTAATTATAACGCTATTAAAATTAATTATTTACGAAGTTCCCTTTCTCCGAAAGGCATTTCCAACGTCACGACTTCTCCGGATTAGCATACATCCTTATTAATCGGTCGAAACTTTTTTGACGTGTTGATATAGTGTCAGCAGGGTATGAAGACCCTTAATTAACCTTCGGTTTGTACTTTCTACAAAACGGTGAATAAAAAAGAAAGAAAGAGAAGAAAAAAGAACAATTATCCCGTACAAAATTCAACCACAGTTATTAATTTTCTCTGTATGTATTATAGAGAACTTATAAAGTAATTAATTTGGTTTATTACTGTTCAATACTGCGTACTTTACAATAATTCAAAACTCCACAATAATTGTGGTTTTGAAAATACTATTTCAAAAATTATTTCGAAGCACATTAAAATAATCCTAAAATAATAAAGAGCAGGTTTAGCACTTTACATATAAATGAGCACAGCAACTATAAAACAAAAGAGTATAAAATGGATTAAATTGATAATCCAGAAAAAATATCATACATTTTTTTTCATTACGTTTTAAACGGAGGGCTTTTCAATTAAAGATAATTAAGTATTTTTATGCTCATTCATTTATATGTATAGTAATTTAAGTATTATAGCTTCATTTAAATTGACTAGTCCTTCTCGTCATTATTTTTGTGATTTTAAATTTGGTCGTTACCAGTCACTTTGGCCTGCCTAGGTATTTTTGCTCGTCCGTCAAATTTGTAAAGTCTGAGGTAACTTTTAAATAAAATTATAATTTTATAACTAACCTAATGAGGACCGATAGGGTACCCGATATTCTGTCATTTACGCAAATAAGTACATACACGCTACGGACAAAATTATCATTACTGTAAACAATAAAACACCACGTTCCTCCAAAAATTGGAACAGGGGACCAGGCCCTCATTGCTATACCAAACCCAATTCTCCTATCGGATGGCATTCCTATGCGCTCTCTATATGGAGCCAAGAAATTCAACCTTCAAATTACTAAATTAGTTTTGTGTTATGTACTGATCTATAATCGATCCTTTTCATATACATCTCATATGATTATGTCATTTTTTGTCCGTTACAATGCCTAAGAAATTAATTTGTCTCCAATCGGGAAAGGGGTACCACCACAATCAGTGTGAAAGTGATAAATTACACTTCGTGGCATTAATCATAAACCAACGTTTACAAAACTTGTTTTCAAGGGATGCTAAGAGAGAATCTCTATTTTCATAAGAGCTCCTTCCATTATTTGGTAAAAACGGTTTTTGAAATTCAATCTGATTTAATACAGACAAAGTCTCAAGTAAGAGTATGGTTGAGCCCTTTCGGCATTTCTGTATATCTTTACGTCAGTCTGACACAATGAATATTTATTTATTATTTCTCCCTTATAGACAATTAAGGCATAGAGATGAAGTTGGTTAAATACAATATGATATGCAAATGGATCAAATATAAAGTAAGATAAAAGAGTAAAATTACATCAAATGATCTTAAATGTGTATGTATAGAAAAAAATGTGTATGTATAGAAAAAAATGTGTATGTATAGAAAAATTTCCCCCAATCTGACTGTCCAACAAGCTAGGAATCGCAGAAGCTCATTGGCAAATATAAATAATATGTTAAAGCCTCTTTCTGTTCCATTTTATTTGGTATAGTTTAATTTTAAGTTAAATTGTTATATTAATTAACATTTTCTGTATTTTTATAGGGGAACGTTATGGATATGACGGAGGAATTTATTTTAGCTATGTATTTTTTTAAAATTTCCATAGCAATTAAATAAGTTAAGTATTTTCAACGGAGGCTTTAAACTACGTAATAGAAATTTTATGAATAAAACAAGTTAAGGAAAGTTGGACTTGGTTGATCTATTGTTGCGATTTTTGATATTCTTATACATACTAGAGTTTATATTTTTATTTATAATCGTATTGAAACAGAAGTTTTGAACTGTACATTTGATTTTCTGATTGATAATTCTTTTAATCAGGAGGGTCGTTGTTGAACAATGAAGAGTTGAATCTCCTTTTCCTATTTAGTAATTCGAGCATGAACTATACGGTTGTGCTCTACACAGATTTTTTTATATCTCGATGCAAGTTGGTTTTATATGGTTGCGAACAATGCCATATTATGTTTGCTAGGTATAATTTTTTCTTTTTTAATTTGACGTTTTAAAAATCCGCCCCCTTCTTTGGCCTTTTTTGTTTGAGCATTGTAGCACGACCGTCTACCTCGTTGTTCGTGAAATTGTACATAACTGGTGTCTGCCGATGAGACAATGGTTGTTAAGGATGGGCCGATGGTTGCAGCTTTCGTGTCATCTAATTAAATTCCATTCAGGACACGGCGTAACGTATTTTCGTGTGTTGTCGCAATGCTTGTCACGGTGGCCGCTCCTGCTCAATCGGTTCTCATTGAATCCGAGGGGGACTAAGCGGAGATAATCCCCGGACCGGTTCCGATGTGTATCTCAAGGGTTGCGGTGCACATATGCGTGGGCGGTGGCGAGGACACCTAATTTTTTTTACACCAGAAACGAACGGAAATGATAACGCGCTCTGTTTGCACAGAAGTTAGGCCTGGTAATCCTCAAATCTTTTCTCATAAACTTTATCGCTTTATGGGTCCGGCCGGCAGTAAAACTATTAAAAGGACCCGCCGGATTACAACTCCGTCTTTAATTCGCTTTTACGACGCATATCTTTAATTATTGCGATTGACGCCCCGCCTGGTGAAGGGTTTACTGGAATCTGACGGGTTGCACAATGGATCGACGGGGGCGGCTTTTATCTACCAGAACAACAAATATTCAAAGGGGGGCCAACTGCCCAAAGCACACCTGCCCACCCTTTCCTTCCAAACGACCTTTTATGAAAATATTCACTGGTTAACTGTACTCTCCATGACCTTCAGACCGGTTTAATATATATATTTTTATTTTTACAAATATGAATCTTTTTTGATTAATGTTTTACACTCGAAAGAGCATTTTTCACTTATCGCCGGGCAAAATCTAATTCAATATTTCCTTTTAAAACCAAGCGGTATGATTTGTTATTTCGATAACACGACATCATGGCCCCGACGTTATTTATCCCACCAATCAAATAATAACTAGAAAAAGAATCCCGTTATGTTAAAAGAAAATTGGTCTAAAAATGATCGCTATTTAAAAAAAAAGAGATAGTAGTATCATGTTTCACCGAGAAGTATATTTTAAAATCATCTGGTCATAGGGAATTATTCTAATTTGAAGAATGTGTTGACGTTGTGTACACACTCACAAAATTTCACTTTTATTAATTAAATTTATGGTAAGACAATAAATGATTATTTAGAGATCGTGAGATTCAGTCTAGTGTGATGTAGGTTAAATGTAGGTTTCCTGCCAACGTTTCGAACTTTACTGTGATCATCTTCAGGGCCTGGGATTTATAAACATTGTTTAAATAATACAAAGTACAAGTGTAAGGTGTGAAAATGAATTTATGCAAGGTAGAAATTTTAGGTTTAACCAAAGTATTTGTACTCACTCGAAGTGTGTGTTTTCTACGGAAATGTGTCTCATTCGCACTCTCAACACGACAGACAGCAGTGACACATCTACACAAACGACACACTTTGTTTGAGATAAATGATTTGATTAAACTAAAAATTCCTATCGTTGTATATACGTGTCTGTTCTGTAGATGCTGTGATTATCTCTGTTGATGTAAACCTTTTCTAAAAAGTTACGTATATGTCTGTTTTGTTGAAAATGGTGGGTAGACAGTGCTGTAGGAGTTTGTTTGTTTTTGCAATCATAGATATGTTGTTTTAGCCTCTTATCCAGTTATTGGGATGTAATTCCGATGTAAATTGCCGGACAAGTTATACAATTAATTTTTGTTGATTTTTTTTTCAAAATCAAACATATGAAAAAAAAACATTAATATCTCAATAACACTCTCAACACGACATACAACCGTGACACATCTAAACAGAAACCACACAACTTGAGAGTACAAATACTTTGATTAAACCTAAAATTGATATATTGTGTGTAACATTGTATAAATTAATTTTCATATCATACATGTATTTGTCAAATTTAAACTATTTTTATAAATCCAAGGCCCTGAAGATAATCTCAATAAATATCAAAACATTGGCTCGATAAAGAAAATGTATTTCTAAACCCACATGATACCAGATTACAACAATAATGTTAAATAAATTTTGGCACTATATTTCGGCAAATTTCGATTTAAATTTATCATATCTCCCAAAGAAAAAAATCTTATGTTAAAGCCTTAGCAGTTGAAATAACATTAATTTAAAATGACATATAGAAAACCAGTGAGTGGATCAGAATTCAGTTTATTTTTAGACGAAGTGTGATAGTGATTTAAAATTATAAGTTTTAATAGTCAGGAACGATAGTCGGTGTAGGGCCATTTATTTTTAACAATGTAATTTAGCAAGATCTAATTATGAAAGACGATGGAGTTTATTAATCACCTGAGTTGGTTGTGTTCGACTGGGCGTCAGAAACGTCCGTCCTGAGTTTCTTGCAGGCCGCCTCCTCAGGTGAGGAGTGAGGAGGTGTCGAGTCGAGTTCTTCCTTTATTCTCGACTTGAGCTCGTCATCTTCCGGATGGTCCTCATGAAGGTTGAGCGGCAGGGGTCGCCTCTTCGGCGTGGAGCACCGCGGCTCCTCCTCGGGTGAGGACGTGCAGAGCACCCTGGCCGACGAGACCTTCTTCATCGGCGCGGAGATACTCGGCCGCCGCGAGTTCACCACGCCGACGCCCCCGTCGTCCGAGTCGCCCGATTCCGGGTTGTTTCCGGCGGGTGGCTCGCACGAATAGTTTTCCTTGTTGCACGCTAGTACTTTGTGTTGGATGAACTTGACGATGTCCCCGAGTGCGAACGCCTTCTGACAGGCTCCACACGTGAGGACATCTGAGTGTTGTTGCTGCATCTCGACGTCCGCTGAAAACAAAAAACAAAATTGAATTACTTTAATTTAAGAAACCAGATTTATTTTTATCATTAACATTCTTAGGTTCTTCAAAGCAATCATAAATGTATGACTAGTTCATGTTAAGACATCGTTTCAGCATTTTCTCACTGCTTATTCTTCATTCCTGAAATAATTTTTATATATGAAATTTCATTTTAAATGAAGAATTCTTTCATATTTTTATTATTGTGAAACAATGTCCGTAGGTATGTTGAAATAGTGTATCTAGCTTGATGATACTTGATTATTTAAGACCGCCAATTTTCTCTGAATGAGTTTGTCAGACTCAATTTCCCCAAATATTAGATGAAATTAGTTCATTTAATTTGTAAATTAATTCATAAAACGAATAATAATAATCTTGAGCCAAAGCCCGCGTAGGCCTTCTGCAGAGGAAGAGTGATTGATGTATCCTACATAATAGAGGCGTGTCATGCCTTGGTTCCATACAGAGAGCGTGAAGGCATGCCGTCAAATTAAGTAAAGATGTCTGACACGGTAGCGAGTTTCAGGGTCCCGTGTTCCGCTTTTTAGGGGAATTGGGAATTTTGTTATTGTACGTGGCCGTCAAAATATGTGTTTTGTGTTTTGTAAGAGTGAGTGTATTTATTAGAGTGAACGGGGAGGTGCTGATGGTGGAATAGCATCCCCATTGCCCCTCTAATATTTATAAAAGTACCCATCGAACCCAATTAGATAAGTTTTTTATTGTATGCAGGTCGAATGGAGGAATAATGAGTACTCCATCTACCAATCAGAATCAATGCAATGAATATGGGTATGAATGTATTTATTTGAGTGAATGCGTTTTGAATGTGAGTTGTAATATTTCGCATGCGCTCGGGACTGAAATGACCAAGGTGTCGGATGACCCTTTAAAAAAAATAAATAAAAAATAATGTTTGTTAATAAAGCTATTTACAAAATAAAACAAAATATCTCAACGCAACCTTTTTTTTTTTGCTTAGATGCTAATCGGTCAGCAGAGTTGCAATACAATTTTTTTACTATAATAAAAATAAAGAAAGCACAGAGAAAAAAAATATATTCCTACTAATAATTCAGTTCTCTGACAAGTGAATTTCTATAACATAGTGCATATTTAAATAATTACATGGTAAACCTCCGTCTCCATGGTTTTGATAATTACGAAGTTCAGGATCTGTTAAATTATCTCCTGTGAGAAAAATCCCATTTCTAGCTTTTATTTCTGCATTGCGATTTTCTTCTAAACTTATGTTGAAAATTAATTTACTTAAATTTGATTCCTCTTCAAGAATTGTGATATTAATGTTTAAGTAGTTGTTGTTTATGCTATTATTTATATATTTACAAGCCTATTTATTTATTTATTCATGTAGTTATTCCTTTACATTGATAGTTACTCTGATTGTTAGTCACCGGTACCTGAATCTAGCTGAATATAAAAATATTTTTAAAAAAATCATTCTCAGGCTTGTTTTTTTTACATTTTCGTTTACATCTATGTTAATATTGTACTGATTACATAAAATGAATTATATGAAAATATTCTTCATTTCTACGTTATTTTAAATTTGATTTATCAGAAAAGTTAGAAGAATTTGTCTAACTAGAAGAGTTAGTAAATTAATTTAAGGAAAAGGAATGCTTAACTTTCGTTTCGTTTATTCGCTTTTTCACGGGACAAATATTTATTTATTCGGATTATGAGAAACAGTTCATAAAAACCCAATTAAATTTTGGTTGTCAATAATTATAATGATATAAAGGAAATGTGAAGTACATGTAAGTTATTGGGGGTGGAGTATACCTGGGGGTAGATACATTCTCGAGCTTTGGTAGGGGGTGACATGCGTGTTATGCTGACCAATGGTCAGACCGACTGGCCAACCCTCTGGTCACTCGCCCCCACCCTTCTTGCCAAAATGGAGCTTTAGTTTTTCCGGGGCCTGGTCGTTTCCGGTTGTTGACCCAGATGGTAAACCGAACCCTCGTCACGGTCGCTTTTATTTGATCCGTGTGATCATAGTCGTTTTAACCTTTTTCGCTCTAGAAACAAAACCCTGTTTGCGGTTGAGTCATCACCCTCTCTGTTTGACCAGCGGTAACAGTAGTCCGTGTCGGGGTGTGCATAATCGGCAAACACACCTCCCCCCGTTATTGATTCCGTGGGGGGAGTGAGTGCCCTTTGTAAAAAGTGGCCTGGGAGGGGATTACCACATGGCACATAGACCTACATCTACCAAATAATACAGCCGTCCCGTTTCAAAAGTGTGAGACAGACCAATTCCTCGACTAAAAGGATGTATGCAAACAAGGCTGTTCGAAGGGACAATGGACAGCCAGCAATTAATCCGGGAGCAAGTCATTAGTTTAAAGCCTGCACAATCTGTTCCCACAGTAATTATTCACCTTTATTAAACTCCTGACATAACTACGACGAGAACGAAAAAGACAAATGAACCCGAGGAGAACCATTACGGCGATCTGACCTTAAAGATCGTTAATGGGCATGCAATAACCTTTACAACCTAGAAAGCTCCTGCTCACAAGAACCAAACACCAATCCATCGAATGACTTTATCTATAGTGATATTAAAACCACAACAATTTATCATGTGCCAACTTGACCTGTTAAGATTACACACTGTACGAACATACTTACGGAAAAAAGCTAGCTGTACACCTATTTAAATTATTTGAGTAAACATTGGACGAACTAGGATGTATTAACTTGTTTTTAATTTCTTTCAATATAATCAAGTGTTATCAATTATAATTTCAAAATCTATAATCAATATTATTATTACGTATAATTATATTCAATTATACGTAGTAATAAATACTACTTTCATGAAAAAGGCGTAAAAACCAGGGCCGAAGTTTATCAATCCGACGTCATTGATAAAGCAGTAACTTCCTTTAATAATAGGACTTTTAAAGGACATCTCTGGAAGTTCGAACAGGAGTCAGCTACAGCAGACAAGGCGAAATTTATCCAGGCCTGGTTAAGAATGAACCATTCTGAATTTATCAGCTGGAAGAGTGGCCTTCTGTCAGCCAAGATTTCAATCCATTGGACATTTGTGGTCAGTTTTGAAGGGCATAGCCTGTAGACAAAAAACACCCAACAAATGAATCTTTGAAAAGGTAACTGATAAAAGCAGTCGAATAATGTTCCCAAGAAACAATTGGCGCTGCAGTGGACAAGTGGCCTAGTCATCTTCAATCCTCAAGGATCTCAAGGGGGTCATTTTGAAAAATGAATTAACTAGTAATTCATTTATGTGTTAAATATTTGGATATTAAGACTTATTTTAATTTAAAACAACCTGAACTCTTGTAACAGAACCTAGGGAATAAAATAGTAGCAGCAACAGACCTAATACTTCTGTAAATGAAGATTGCGTCCATTGCACTGAACTAGGTAACTAGGATGGTACAATAACATCATAATCTTGTGACAAAACTTATGGCTAGGCGGCTAAAAGGATTACGGTACTATAGAATACCGCGAAGTTCATGATTTGTTTTTTCCCTAAAATTTTCTTCTATAAAAAAGCTTTTTTATTGTTTCACAACCTGTAAATAATATCTGTAAATTTGAATTATCTATCATAAAAAAATCTATTTAAAATTTAATTGTATGGTTTAAGTATGATGTGTAAGATATGATTTTTTTTAAATAGAAATGATGAAAGATATACTGCAGAGATTGGGGAGCACAAACCCCGCTTCCTAGTATCATCAACATCATCTTGTGACAAAACTTATGGCTAGGCGGCTAAAAGGATTACGGTACTATAATATACCGCGAAGTTCATGATTTGTTTGTTCCCTAAAATTTTCTTCTTTAAAAACGCTTCTTTTTTATTGTTTCACAACCTGTAAATGAAATCTGTAAATTTGAATAATCTATCATAAAGAATTGTATTTAAATTTTAATTGTAAGACATGATTTTTGTATATGATGGAGAAAAACTACCTTAACCTGCCTTGAATATATTTCATTTGAATTCAAGTGAAGAAGTAACAGACCTACAATTAGAATAAATATATATTGACGAATGGCATTTGATTTTATTATTAATAAAAAAAGTTCAAATTTTCTAATTATAAAGTTGGACTTATTTTACATTTAACTTATAAAAATATAAGGAATTTGTATTACACCATTTATAGTAAAATTTTTGCTGTTGGACTTTTAAAATAAAATGCATCCAGGGGAAAAATTTAGAAACATTATTCGGAGATCGTGAGATGCGGTCTGGTGTGTCGATGGTTTTAGAAAAACATTTTCTTTATCGTGCCAACGTTTCGATCGTTCATCTTCAGGGCTCAAAGTGTTTGTTTTCTGCGTGCCCACTCTCAACACAATACACAAGAATGGCACAATTACCGCATATCACTATCTCCGAATAATCATCGATTAACGGTCACTAATCACCACACATTTAGAAAAATCGATGACAGTGATGACAATCGTTAGTTGAGGTGGGCACGTGTTACACGCACACAATAAATTCAACAGGTTGGACGGACAATTTTGCATATTAGCAACCAAAGGATTATGAAACCATTTTCGAAACACACACTGGGTTGTTAACTAAAAAAAATCGGCCGATCCCGTTCACCGCAGGTGATATCAGTGAGCAATCAACTTTCAATATGAGATATATTGCTATTCGGACAATGGTACAGTAACAAATATCAGAGGTAGCTAATATGACAGGTGTTCTGTCCGTTGTATGTAAATAGGGCGTAGGTCGGACGTGTTCTCCAGAGGGAGCCTCGTCTCCTAATGACCCGGGCAATCACGTCTCAGTCGGCCTGTCTCCGAATCGCGGGAAACTTTAATCCACGCTTCTCCCATGGAGAAAATCCCGCACGACCCTGTATTTGGCCCGTGTGCGTGAAACGGGAAGCGCCATTAAAAACTATGCGGTCGTAGCAGCGTCCTTCCCGTCCGTCGGGTTAATACCTCTGGTTCCTGTCCGCGGGGAGTCTTTCTCACAATATTTCCCCCTTCCACGTCGCCACCCTCGCATTCATTATTCACGCCGAGGAGCCTTTTCATATCCGACATCCCTCTCCCCCATCGGGTCGTTCGCAGCATTTGTCAATTTTACAACCATCGCCCGCAGACAGAGAAATTTCATCCGTTTTCATTTCTCAGCTGTTACGGGGGAAAAGCTCCTCAGACTGTGTGCAAGGAAGGTTTTCTTTCTATCACATTATTCACAAATTACGGGATTACAGTGATTACTTTACTGCTGTTAGGCTAATTGGACCAATTCTCAACAGCTTAGGTAGTGTAATTGCCTTTGTTTTCGCTCTTCCATGCGAAAAGTCCATTTGACCCCAAACCAATCATCCAGATCCTTATGGTATGACAATTTCCTGATATTCTTATTCAATGACAGGGTGCATTGATGACGCATGTTATTATCCTGTTTATTTGCGATTTTAATTCAATAAAATTTTTCTAAATAAGTTCCTGATACATCAACAAATTCATACAAGTAACTCACTAGTTAAATGACGTTAGTCGATTGCTAAAACAGAAGTATTTTATTAATCATAGAATTGTATCCTACTAAAGAACGCAAAAGAAACATAATTTACACCTAAAATAATAAAATTGAATAGCAGTCATCATTTAAGAGTTCGTTCACTTTTTCTCTCTTCTTGCATTTACTGATCCATCAGAAATTCCAAATTTCCAAAACAAATGAATACTAATTCATTAATTTACATGCCAATGTTAGTCTTACACATTACGTGTATATATAATTTTTTTCTGTATATTTTACTATTTCTTTCCTACTTGCACGCGTGCCTCTTAACGGATCTATGCATCACAAATACACACTCCCACTACGCCTTGTTCCACACTCACTCATTCCAATCACTCACTCTCTCTTTCTTTTTTTCTTTCCCTTTATCTTTTTTTCTCTTGCTTGCACTCCATTTTCTTCATTCTATGATTTTTTTTAAAATATCTGTCAATTCAATCTTATCATCACGATAGTTCTCTTTGTCCCTCTATCTATCACATTCCTCCCTTCTCACTCTCTCTCTCTCTCTCTCTCTTTCTTTCTTCTTTTCTTTCCCTTTCTCTTTTTTTCTCTTGCTTGCACTCCATTTTCTTCATTCTAAGAATTTTTTTTAATTATCTGTCAATTCAATCTTATCATCACGATAGTTCACTTTGTCCCTCTATCTATCACATTCCTCCCTTCTCTCTCTCTCTCTCTCTTTCTTTCTTTCTTTCTCTCTTTCTCTGTTTCTCTCTCTCTCTCTCTCACTCATACTAACTCTTACTTCTTCCACACATTCAATCTAAAGATAATATTGTATTGCGTGATGTTTAGGGAACGGTGGTTCAATAGGTGGTTGAATTACCTAACCGCTCCTCACTAATTCAGACACATAATATTGTGTATAAATAGACTTTTTCATCACAACTACGACCTTAGATAAAAAGAATCATTAATTTGTAAATACAGTTAAAAGAACAATCAATTTCATCTTCTTACTATTTTCATTTCTTTTTAACATCAGGTTAATCTATAGTTCACTAT
Organism: Cimex lectularius; assembly: GCF_000648675.2. Taxonomy (NCBI): domain Eukaryota; kingdom Metazoa; phylum Arthropoda; class Insecta; order Hemiptera; family Cimicidae; genus Cimex; species Cimex lectularius. The sequence goes on along the minus strand of NW_019392904.1, from coordinate 1,236,676 downwards.
CACGCAAAAATATTTGTTGAACATAGCTTTGATCTTTTGATATTTGAAAATATTGTTTTAACCGACAACTCTGATTTTATGCATTACAAGACAATGAATATTCTTCTTCTTCTTGCTTTAAAATTAATTTGGAGTAGAAATAATGTACGTATTGTTCAACTTTACATCCTACCAGTTATTTTGTCGTCGCCGAATTTCAGTGTATTGCAGGTGGTCATTTTGTGACTGTTTTTTGCAATCCTGACAAAGGGACATATGCATGTTTAAAGAAAATCTTGATCCTCGTTCCGCCTCAAAAGTTGTGCATATTCCTAGAATGTTTTTCCCATGTTTAAGAACGCATTAGGCACCTCGACCGTGTGAACGTGTCCGGTCAATCCCGAGGCACGCTCAGTATGTCCTAATTGGCGAGGAAATATTGTCCCAAGCTAGGTGGACACTGGTTGTCCGTGAGAGCCGGAAAAAAGAAGATGGAAATACTATTTGCCTTAGGAACCGGGATGATTTCAAAGGAGAACGTTCCTCTGGGGGAATTGGTGAATTTAGCAACCTAGCCTCGGGCGATTAATGAGCGAGTTGGCCACTTTATCTTAGGTAAATTGACTCTTTATTGCCTTATGTAAACCTCGTGTTTGCCGAGGCGCTTATCCTCACTGATTAACAACGGTCAAAATACTATTTTTAGGGCGATGTCATCGACGGAAATTACAGCGGCGACTGCGTGCGGAAGCCATAAAACCAAACGTGTCTTTTTGTTAGATTTAAAACTTACAACCGTGGAAAACGACGTTTTTACCATCCAGAGTTTATTGTCAATAAGGAAACGCTAAAAGTATATTTCACAATCGTTCAACCAAATGAGAATATTTAAAAAATAAAATGTCATGTGCTTCATCCTTTAACACTTTTTCTGCTTTTGAAATTTGTCATGAGATTTGATGCTCATTTGTTTTGGATAAAAATCGTTTCATGAAATCGCAGGTATGAAGTACGAGAAATATTTATCACATTTCCCTCGCTCTTGTTTAGCCTTTTGGAATATTTTCGTTTGTCTTATTCAGGGTGGAAATAATTTGATCACGGTGTTAAAAATTGCACTAGGTAAAAGTATCTAAAGCTCTGTCAAAATCGTCGTTATGAAGTTATCAACACCTAGAAAAGTGATTTTGTCAAAAATAACTCTACAAAAACATGCCAAACTACCCTCATTCTCCTCGGATCGTCATTAATTGGCCTCCTTTGCCATGGGTGGGGGCTAATTCCAGAAGCACTATATCAGGGCTGGTTCTCAATCTGCGGGAACGGCCTGGTGGGGATCGAGTGTGTGATTGCCCCAGAATCTATTACCCTCCGAGTTGCCAAAATAAGGCAATCGGTAGACAATAAACCCAATCGTATGTTACGTACGAGATAGCCAGTGGAGATAACTCCGGCCCCAAATACATATTGCCTTTTATCGATCTCCTGTACCAGGACCCTAAAAGGGAAAAGAGTGAAAACTGTGGAATTGCGAAAGAATCTTTTTCGTCTTCTAATGGCTCAAAATCGGACAGACCGAGATCAAGGGTAAAAGGGTGCAGTTTACTACTCATTAAAGTGAGACAAGCGGTACACCTTGACACCCAAAGAGGAGCGCAGCAGTTGCACAACAAATTGAGAGACAATCGTAAAGGATCTTTTCAATACAGGGACTCATTTTGCAACATCTCGGCCTCTATTAACGAAGATTTATTTTAATTACTCCCCTGTGAAGGACTGCTTCGCATTTGTCAAGCATTTGAAATAACTCTCTAAATAGCCATATTAGGCAATAATACGACAACGATAAACTTCAACATACAAGAATTGGAAAAGTATGCTAGTTAACATAATCATTATTTTATTGCACTATTATAACAAAATCAGTTAATGTTTTGTAAACAAAAATCTAAAATTAAAAAGAAACATAATAAAGAAGACCATAGACATTAATGTTTAAATATATTCTAGGTTCATGTCAAGCATTACTGTACGTTACACTCTCAACACGACACGCAAGAATGGCACAATTACACAGAAGACAAACACTTTGAGCCCTGAAGATGCTCTCAATAAAGATCGAAACGTTGGCACGATAAAGAAAATGTTTTTCTGAAACCTACATAACACCAAACCGCATCTCACGATTTCTGAATAATTAACTGTACGTTACATTCAGTTAATTCCATAATTTAACATCAACAACAATAACAAATTTAATAACTATTTTGGCCCTGGTAGACAAGAATCAGCGAAAGAATTTCACAAAGTGGATTTTCTAAACAAGCTTACACTCAATGCAAAAAAATATCTCATCTTTAAAATGATAAATTACTTCATGGGCAACTCAAAACATCGTTCATTAAAACAATAACATACAAATTTAAGACAATTCTATGTGCTTTGGCCAAAAGCACAATGATAGATATGGTCAACGCTCGTTATCAGTAAATTATTTGAGTAAACATTGGACGAACTAGGATGTATTACCTTGTTTTTAATTTCTTTCAATATAATCAAGGGTTATCAATTATAATTTCAAAATCTATAATCAATATTTTTATTACGTATTATTAATAAATACTACTTTCATGAAAAAGGCGTAAAAACCAGGGCCGAAGTTTATCAATCCGACGTCATTGATAAAGCAGTAACTTCCTTTAATAATAGGACTTTTAAAGGACATCTCTGGAAGTTCGAACAGGAGTCAGCTACAGCAGACAAGGCGAAATTTATCCAGGCCTGGTTAAGAATGAACCATTCTGAATTTATCAGCTGGAAGAGTGGCCTTCTGTCAGCCAAGATTTCAATCCATTGGACATTTGTGGTCAGTTTTGAAGGGCATAGCCTTTAGACAAAAAACACCCAACAAATGAATCTTTGAAAAGGTAACTGATAAAAGCAGTCGTATAATGTTCATAAGAAACAGTTGGCGCTGCAGTGGACGGACGAGTGGCCTAGTCATCTTCAATTCTCAAGGAGAATACATTATCTTTAAAATGATAAATTACTTCATGGGCAACTCAAAGCATCGTTCATTAAAACAACAACATACAAATTTAAGACACAATTCTATGTGCTTTGGCCCAAAGCACAATGATACATATGGTCAACGCTCGTTATCAGTAAAAATCCCAGCAATCTTCCTGTATTGTATAAATATCTAGTATCTTCCTGTATATATGTATAAATTACACCTATAACAATTTTCGCTAAACTATAATAATGTTATTGTTAAAATGTATAAATTAAATTCTGTTTTGTGATATAAATATTTTTGTCAGTATTAACGCCACAAATTGCGTTTATTTAACAGTCCCTTCACTAAAACTGCTTGAAGGATTATAATAATTAAATAAAATATTTTGCTTATTCATCTCCAAATTATAATTAAAAATTTATTTATTAACAAATTTTAATTTGGTACAAGATGTTTAGATTAAGTATGTAATAATAAGATTGTAACGTGTCACATCGATGGGTGGTTACACCTGGTCGTAGCCTTGTTTGTACAAATTATATAAAATATAAAAATAAATGAAATAGAAATCTGTCGAACGCTACAATCAACAATGGATTTTAGACGGTAAAATTGGTGCTGTGAAACTCTTAGGAGATTGATAACTTTTTGAGGTCAAGACCCTCAGCGAGAAAGGAAAGCATAAAGGGCGGCTGGAAACAATCATCATTCTTGACCCTACACGAGATGAACTCTTTTTAAATATATATAGTCAGAATAAAACTAAATTTAAAATGAATACAAAGATTTTCTCTAAACTTCAAACGAAAATAAAAGGATTTAAAAAAATTCATATGCGAAACTTTCGTTAAAGATGATCTGATATGGATTACATAAAGAACTGTAAAGTACGGTATGCTTATTGAAATTATTACAATTCTTTTATCGTAGACTAGAAAACAAATTATTTTCATTTTTTTTTTTTTTAGAATATTTCTACAACAAACATTGAAATTAATAAAACGTTCATAGACTTATTTGTAAGTCGATGTAATCTTACATCCATAACAATTTTCGTGAAAAAAATGTTAATGTTAAAATGTAGATATTAAATTCTGTTTAGTGATATAAATATTTTTGTCAGTAATGACGTGACAAATTGCGTTTATTTAACTGCTTGAAGAATTATAATAATTAAACTTAATATTAAACAATATCGAAACATAATTAATCTAACATAATGTTTTATGATTTTCTTATTAATATTTCTATAGATTTATTTGCGAAATGATGGGAGATAATTCTGATAATAATGTGCATTAAGATAGTCAATTCGAGTCTTAATTACATTATTTTTCAATTATTTACATACTTTTAATTTTCTATTTCTCATAGAACTACTGTTTTTTCTTCTTCATTGTTAATCCTATCGTTTTCTGAGAACCTTGGAATGTGGAAGACCTTTGAAAAATCGCGAAAGTGAACAGGCGAAACAGAGATGGTCAGTATTGATCAAACCGCCGACAACAGAACAAACCGCACGAATTTCACGAACAGAGACAGTGAAAAGGGTTTCACGCCATATCCCAACACAAGAGGAGTCGTGTTTTGATGATCTTCGCTGATGACGATCGTCCAGAACGCACGTTGTTAATAACAACCGAGTGAAGTTTCGGCGTTGAGGTCAACTTTATTAATCACCGGTTGGAGTAACCGCGGGAACTGGTCGTCCCGGTTGAATTAGAAATGCGTATATATGTCTTGCCTGATCCTGCTTAATATTTCACCGTACGGAGTGAACTCGGATTGCCGCCACCAAAACGGTGAGGGCGTCGGATTAAATATGTAGTGAAACGGAAGAGAATAGCACAGTATGTAACATGGCTGTTGTCCGGAGATGTCGCCGGTGACGCAATTAGAAGACAGGTCCCGAAGGAGAGGTCGCAATCCAGTTAGACAACGACGCCTCCAGGATAACTCGATAAGGGATCAAACCGACCCAAAGGCGGCTTAGATTCGATTACACGGGACAACCGCTCCCGGCGGTTAGCAATGTTTGTTACCGTCTATAATGCGATTCCGGTGGAAAAAGAGAAAAAATACGCCACCCGGGGGCCGACGGGGGTGCTCCGACGTTCCCCTAATTACCAGAGACAGCCCCAGCAAACTTGCTAACACGATTAGCGCGCCCTGCACAACGTCAAGACGTCGTCGGGTACCGGCCGGAACCGTTATTGTTTCACAATGGCTATCTAGGAAAAAAATCATTGCCAAACAGAATTCATTGGTATCCCAGAGTCCATTTCCAAACACCATTGAAAATAATACATCCCATATATTGACCTTATATACGGCTGTATTTTTTCCACGTTATGTTCTAAATTTGAAAACATTTTATCCTGCCTCAGCAATCTTTCTCAAATGCAAATCATTTTCCAACTTCTTTCTTAATTTCATTATTTTGAAATTTTTCAAGGTGTATCTTGTGTCATATCCCATGATTTCCTCCTTCTTAATCTATTTTCTCTTCTAAGATGTTATATAATTTTATGGATTCCCTATTCCGAAGGAGAAGGATTTGGCCCTGCATGTTTGATCGGGTCCTTGATTCAAACATCACCATCGTAATAACAAATTTTTTAAGCGCTTTGTTAGGTTCACTAAATTTGATATTTTGACATAGCCTCCATTTTCAGTATCTCATTTTGTTTTGAAAACGCATTCTTAAATAATAAAAAAATAAACATTTTCCCTTGTAATTTGAATATCTTAAACCAGGGGTCGGCAACATTTTCGGACGGCGGGCCATTTTCAAAATAAAATTTTTTATGCGGGCCACACATTCAAATGTAACTTAAATAGTGCTTTTATATCATAAACGAGTATAAATATTATTATGGGGAGTGGGGATTAAACTTGCGCAGTAAAATAGGTTTCCCACTATGCTTCTGTTAGCGCGCATTTTTGTCACCGGCCACATTTCGGCACGCTCACGCTCTAAGTTTGTTGATTTTTCCTAAAATTATATTGGGCTTTGGCGGGCCGCGCAAAAAGTTGAAAAGGGCCGCAGTTTGCCGACCCCTGTCTTAACTATAAACGAACGGTTATTTGATCATGTGTCAGTAAATTTTTCTTGGCAAGTGCCAAATTAGTGATCAACTTTTTAAAACAAAAATTAAATAATTTTAGATCATATTTAAAAGAAAAAAATCGATTCAATTTAACAAGAACACGGGGATATATAATAAAATTGTGAATCCATCGTTGTCAAACTCTCACCCTATCTCGCTTCTAAGATGTTCTCTAGTTTTATAGATTTGTATGCCAGGAAAAGGCACGGATGCTGTATTATAAATCTGGTTATTTATTATTATATGTTATTACATGCTGAACAATTCCATATTACAATTCCAACCAGTGTTACAAATGGCATCAACGTACAAACGATTTTCTTAGGTTTCTAAAATAGGTTCGCTAGGCTTGATATTTTTCAAATTATTCCCTTCAATAAATTATTTCATATGGGAAAGTAATTTTAAACAATACGAAAATTAGTCTTTATCGTAGCTTGATTATCTATAAATACAAATGAGCTGTTATAAGGCCTTTGTTTTTTTACCTCGCAGACATTTGGACAAAACCTATTAACAAAGTCCAATTTTTCTTGACTAATGTGATTATTAACTTTTTTAAAACAATGTAAAAACTTCAGATATATATTTAAATAAAATTGTTTATTTGCCCGATACAAAAAAATACTCTAAACAAAATAAGAGACTTGCATATCATTATTTGCATAAAATTGAATCATTTTGTCCTAGAGTAACACCTGACACAAATACATAATGCAATAAGACATTCATAATCATGATCGTTCCATGATTAAACCTAGAGAATATTATCAACCTTATTAAAGTTTACTTATTTTCATACTTGTCTAGTTTATAGGGTATATTATATTTTTATGTATAATGAGTAATGTGTTAAATTTTTTTTCAAAATTTGTCTATAGGTGTATCATTATCAATGTTCTTTGCATAGAAATGTACATCCGCCAAAAGTAAATTCCATTAATCTTCTGAGAAGAAAATTACTTCTGATTTCTGGTGACAAATCGTTTTGGCATTTCGTCCAAATGGTATTTTCACACAGGAGGAAGATTCGGATTGAATCACAAGAAGATAAGGTACGACCCAATTATACCTTACGTCTAATAGACATGACGAATCAGAAATAATGAAGGAATGACACCGTGACGTGTAAAAAATGGCAAAAAGGTAGAAAAAATTGTAAAATGTACAAGATGATTATTCTTGATAACGTGTAAAAAAACTGGTCTAGAATGTAATTGTCTTATGTATGTCTATATAATTATATGTGAATTAAAGTAATATAATATCAGCAACAGGAAACCACCATAATGCTTTTTTTTGTTAAAAAATTAATATAATAACCTGTTTCATATTTATACGGTGTAGCAATTAACAATTTTCCTTGTCTATCTGACAGATCTACGATGTGTTATGAAAATGTGGTAATTTTCAGGCAGAGTTTACTTTTAACTTTCTGCCAACAATAAGTGAGTTTTTTAAGACGCATAGCTTCCGTTTGTCTTTTTGCTGTTTACATTTGTGACTTGTTTTGAGAATTCGCAATGTGCAGTGGATTTCTGTGAGTTGCATCGAGATTTCCTTGTGCGGTTGTCGTTTTATAAATGTATTGTAAAATGCTTTTTTAATTGAATAATTTTTAATTGTTTGGGAAATAGTTTTTCACAACAAGCTGTTGGAGAAAAAGAGAACCGATATAATTTTAAGAATCGATATATAACATGTAAAAACATCCTAAAAGAGGTAAATTAATAACAAAATCTTTTTAGGGATATTAAATTAATTTTTGCTCAGAATTAACCCCTTCACCTCCATCCGACAGAATCGTTATCGTGATGTTATAGCGTGGTTAAGTAAATCGCTGTTTTGCCCATCAGGGATTCGAGGTGCGTTGAATCTTAATGAAAGGAGGGAAGTGCTCATTGTACCAACTCGGGCAATTTTCCGTTTTCTCGACGGAAAGACGGAAAAACACGGAATTAAACGGCCGATTAACCTTTTTGCATGATTCGGTTTTTTTTAATTGTTCTAAAACGAAAACACACTTTTATGATTTACTGGAACTGTTTAGTAATCAATTAAAAGTGAAGTGGTTAATATTTATAATTATTCCGAAATCGTGAGATGCGGTCTGGTGTGATGTAGGTTTCAGAAAAACATTTTCTTTATCGTGCCAACGTTTCGATCTTTATTGAGATCATCTTCAGGGCTCAAAGTGTTTTGTCTTCTGTGTGATTTTGCCATTCTTGCGTGTGTGCACTTACGATTAACGGTCACTAATCACCGCACATAAATATTTATAACCACAACTAGTTAAAACATTTAAATTTGGCCAAATTTTATCGACGAAATTAATGAAAATTTAAATATAAATACATAATAGCTACTTAAATAAATAAACAAATCTGATATCCTGTAAGAAAATAGTGAAAAAGAACAATTAGTCAGAAATTCTTTTCATTCAACATTTTGCTACACGACGCCACAAAACATATTTCCCAACGAAATAATTTGCCTAAATTCGGTCGTTCAAACATTTACCGTAGGAAATGTATAATTTATCAAAACTTAGAATAGGACACTTCAGATTAGCGAGAAATGAATTACTAACCTGAAACAATCTGTGTCTATCCCAGATGTATTCAGAAAGGAGAACGTTTCCCCCTGATTGATGGTTAAGCAAATATTGCCTGAGTGTGGAACCTTGCAGCCTATCAAACTTTCAACCTCCTGGATAATTTAAAGGAGCAATTATAACCGTAATGGCAATAAACTATTTTACTTTTATTTGGTCTAAATAGCGTTGAAAAAATATCTGCGTGTCTGATACATTTGTCACAAGTGTTTCTATTGTAACTGAATGTCGAATAACCCAAGGTACTGTTCTTGGTCCGATTTTATTTATAAATTATTAAATCCATTATATTTCGTGGTTTTATTGACCAAATTACTTCTTTCAATTGATTAAATTTTTTATGTAAGGATTTGGTTGAAATGAAAAAGCTAGTGTCACTAGCGGGATTCGAACCCACGACCTTCGGCTCAATACGCCGCTGCTCCAACCACTTGAGCTATCGTGACTTCGATCCACTCGGACACCAACTCCCCATCTCAACATTAAACATTTCCAATTTTCCGTTCTTTCTGTCATTTTTCAAGTGTCGTGTAATCAGGATTTGATTCTGGGCGATATATGAAGTGGCCACGGGGAGCTGTTGAAAATTGGAAAAAAGGAGGAAAAAAGGTAGGTTAAAATGGGAAGTTGCTGTCCGAGTCAAGTCACGCTAGCTCAAGTGGTTAAAGCAGCGGCGTATTGGGCCGAAGGTCGTGGGTTCGAATCCCGCTAGTGACACTAGCTTTTTCATTTCAACCAAATCCTTACATAAAAATTTTAATCAATTGAAAGAAGTAATTTGGTCAATAAAACCACGAAATATAATGGATTTAATAATTTAAAAATAAAATCGGACCATGAACAGTACCTTGGGTTATTCGACATTCAGTTACAATAGAAACACTTGTGACAAATGTATCAGACACGCAGATATTTTTTTCAACGCTATTTAGACCAAATAAAAGTAAAATAGTTTATTGCCATTACGGTTATAATTGTTCCTTTAAATTATCAAGGAGGTTGAAAGTTTGATAGGCTGCAAGGTGGGTTCGAATCCCGCTCGTGACACTAACTTTTTCATTTCAGCCAAAACCTTACATAAAATTGCTTATAATTTATATTAATGAAATGCTTAACCTTCAACTAGATAAGAAATTGCTACATAAAAGCCTTAAAGATTGCTAATAATACTTTATTCAAAATTATTTTTAAAAAACCTTTAAGATATCATACAAAGCAGCTCTATGATGATATGAAAGTGATCAATTTAAAACAGATGTTCCTAAAAAAATCGTGCATTCACCCCGTTAAATACAACAATATTAAGATTAAAACCATAATTTAAGCATACCATAATTTTTCACTTAATTTTGAAATTGAAATTTTTACATAAAATAAAATTAATTATAACAATTATAATAACTTTACATCCTTTATAAAAGCCTTAATAAATAAAATTATCCAAGAGTATAATTATAATTAAACTTTTTTAAAGTAATTTTTGTCTACGTATAGTGTGTATTTTTTCTTTTTGTAATTCATACTCTTCTGAACCATGCCTCCTGCTAAGAAATACAAGTTTTTACTTACTGAAAGCAGGCGGTTGTGTACAGGATTTGTTATATTTATTTCAGCTTATTACTTTGTATAGAACGCAAGTATATAATTTCTATTCTATTCTATTTTGTAAAAAATGAACAAGCGAGTAATTGAATAATGAATTATGGTTATTTGACATCTTACATCGCCAACTCAATATCATAAGACCCTAATTGGTGTCCGGACTGGAGTCGGGCAGTCATAAATTCGTCCTGAGTGGCCATAGTGCGTCATGAGCAAGTCCCGTCTAACTAGGATTTTATACCGCGGATTAGTGGGGCTGAGAGGCTTAAATTGCTTCTGGCACTCAGTACCAGGGCTGGCCATCAACTACCTGTAATGTCGAGAATCCGGGCAGGGTTTTCGAGGGGAAATTGCCTGACATTATTCTCTCAACAATAAAAAGCACTTCTCGGTGATATTAATGCCAATGGGGGCCAAACTCAAACGGCTCTCGGCAGAGCAATAGCGGCCTACAGGTGAGCTGGGTACGTTAAATTTTCTGGAAAGGCCAGGGGAGAGGGTGTGAGAGAAAGTGAGTCCTAAAAGGGATTTCAACATCCTACACGAAATATAATTAATTAAATCAACATAATTTTTTACATCCAAATAGTTACATCAAAATATGATTGTAAATACTGTAATTTACCCCGAAGAAAAAGTTTTTTTGTTATTATTTTTTTAATTCTTAAATGAAAAACCTCTGTGTGATCAATTTCTTCGTGTAAATCCCGTTCATACTTCCTACATTTCTAAATATGTCATGCGTTCTCATAACTTTCGTATCCGCAATGGTCGAGCAAAAGGTCCTTCACACCAATCGCCATTCACGGGACTTGTAAATCGGATAAATAAATTTGGTTTGGTCACGAGAGCAAATAACAAACATTCCCTGGCGTGTAACAAGTAAAAAGACGATTCAGCACTGAGTAATTTTTGAAAAAGAACATCTTAAATTAGTGACGTAAATTTTACAAATTATAAGTCGATTATCAAATTTTAATAAAATGAATAAATTCAATTAGTTATTCTTTTATGTAAGGTCTTGGTTGAGATGAAAAAGTTAGTCAGGAGGGAGATTTGAACTAACGACCTTCCGCTGACTTTGGGTTCGAATTCCGCTCGTGACACTAACTTTCTCATCTCAACCAAGACCTTAAAAAAAGGAATAATTAATTGAAATAATTCATATGTTAATTAGACCACTAAACATAAATGTATTAAGTGAATAATTATTAATTATGAGTAATTATATAATATACAATTACTTGTGTTGCAATGAATAGCAAATTTATTAACACTATTAATAATTTAAAAAACTTAATTAATTATTGTCGTGAATTTTTAATAAAATGTACAAAAGTAATAATTTTTCGTCGAATATTTCAATTTCGAATAAATTATCTGTCATTCCCTTGATTTAAGAAAATATTGAAAATTTTCTTCTGTAAGCCTAGTTAAAATTACAATGTCAGGAGTGATCATTAAAATAAACAATAAAAATGATCATACCACAGATGCTAGCTTAACACAATCGTCAATTTTTAATAAATTATACTCGCGCCCTTTAAAATTGTGATTTTTTTTTAACAAAATGCAACTACTTACGATTTTGTTATAATTGTTGGTAAGATCCGGCCACCTCGTTGTCCGAAAGGGTAGTGCGCGTTTCTTCAACCCCGGGGCGGAAAAGCTTAAGTGGGGATGTCTCACATGACCTGGGCCGATTGTTGTCACCTTTGACCGACAATGGGCTAAATGTCCGTAAATATTTGTGTTGCGGAATTCGGCTACAATGGACACCTCATTCGGACAAACAATTCAACCCCCATTCTCAAACAGGGCGGATAAATCGAGTCGAAACAATAATAACAGGAGAGAAAAAAAGTATAAAAACGGTTCAATCTTTCACAAATGATAAAAAGTCCAATTTTTGACTCATAATCAGTCCAATTGTGAACTATAAAGAAATAAGTCAGTTTTTTATTTTGAACCAATTCAAGCACCTTTATTATCAGTTTATCAAAAAAATTTAGATTAACCACTCCACCTCTGGGCCATTGCTGTAACCTTAATACTAAGTGTAATGACTGTCAATTTCAAGTAAAATACTAATTGGCAACTCATTTCCCCTTGACAACGAAAGCATTACTGGAAAAATATATTTCTCTAAGTTGACAATCAATAATCAGGCGTGTTATTGCATCACACTCATTTCCAGGCCGAATTTTGGACTTCGAATCAAAAATATAGTGTCTGTGAAGCACTTTGAACTTTAAATAATTCAGTATTCTGGAAGGGAAAACTTTTTAATCATAATTATTTACAAATGTGTTAATAGTATTACTACTAATTATATTAATTTAATCCATTTTTTATTCGCAATTATAGTGAATTTCTGTTAGATTGTTAGCATTTTCGTTTGCTTTCTAAGTTTCCAAATGTTAAATTTTTTTATTATAATGTTCTTTTCTTAGTTTTTCTTTTCATTCTTTTTTATTGTTATAGATGTACTTCATCCTTTTCTAAGACTTATTTTGTGAAGGTGTTTTAAAATAAAATTCATGATTGCACTACTTTTCGCATTTTATTACAGTGGTTCTATAATTGTAACCATAAATAAAAAGGCAGTCGTTTTGTCAATCATTAACGCTATTTCAACTTACTATTGAGATTAAATTTAAAAAAATTAATGTTAATAATAAGGTAAATATTAATTATAAAAATATATTACATACAAACTATATGCACTTGAAAATGGCACAAGGTTGTATAAACGTAGTACAATTGTGAGTTTTATTAAAAAACACCTTTATATTATAAGGCTTACAAAAAAAGCAAAATAATAATTTAATATTTTTCATCAGGTGTAAAATGTATAATGCGCTTTCTGTGTAGGCAACGTTTCGTCATTTGGACGTTTGGAGGATGATGATTGTAATTTCCATTAATTTTTCCAATTTTGTAAAGTATTTTCAAATCAATTTAATGCTGGCTATGTGACTGGTGATGTTGTTATTTAAAATTGTTGGTATTTTTAATCCAATAAAAGTGTAATAAAAATGATTAAATACCTTCTGCAGAGTGGGAATATTTTATAATCATTCTAAAAATGCTAACGTAATATTATTATTTCTTTATCTTGATTATATATCTTTTTATCTTGATAACGTACATAGTAGCTGATTAATGCAAAAAAGTTTATATTATGTGGTGGAAATAGGCGTTCCCAAAATTTAAAGATCTTATATTGCATAATAATCAGATTGTTTTGAAACAGAATTATCAGATCATTATAATTCATTTTTAAAAAAGGGAAGAAACAAGTGGTATTAAATGCAGTCTTGAATCATAAAAAGGGGGCGAATGGCGTCGTCATCCGTTATCTATATTTACTGCGAAGTGCAGCAATGTTCCCGTTGATATTCGGTTTTCTATTGGGTCCGCAGTGGCTCGCCTTATGAAAACTGTACATGACACGCCTTCATAAATAAACGAACATAAAAGGAAAGCCCTCGAAGAAGAGACGGGCATAATTGGCCCCGTATAAAGGGCAGCTTGGGACAATCGGTCCCCCGAGTTTGTAAAACAGGAGATAGAGGATCTAATCTCGTTTGGTTATTCACCGGGATCAGCCGAGTTTCCTCAGTGGGTGGAAGGGAGATAATGATCGAGTCCACCTTTCCGAAAGAGCAGACGATCCGTCGCAGGTACGCTCCGTTTCTCACGGCCGATCGACAGACAGAAAACCCTTTTGCTACCGTTTGACGGAAAGTGTCCACTCCTCCGCTATTGACCCCCGTGAGATTCTCACGCTCCTTGTCCATCTGCTGGGCGAAAATCATAAACAGTTCAGGAAAAAGCCCATGTCATCTCGTCGAGCTGACCTTTGCGAGGCAGTCGAGAGCCTCTGTCTCTTTGATTGATTGAGAAAATACCGTGGGCAATATTTCGCGCAACAGGCAATCAATTCTTTGCTCATTTCGGCATCCGTTCATTGACAAGGCACTGTTAGTAGCCAAAGAATCTCACGTAATTTTTTAAATCCTCGAAATATCAGTCGAAAACTTGAGAAACATTAATAATTTATCGTTGGGTCGTTTGAGATTTAGTTTCCCTATCCCGCCTTACCTGTCCACCACCCCACTTACCACTTCAAGAAATCTCATTATCAATAATTTACCTTCTAATATTACAATTATTGAATTGATCACTATATATTTAAAACATTAAATGTGCTATACATCGCTCAGATGATCAAGCAACAAATTTTTACAATTTTTTACTTCATTTATTTGTATCTACAACTGTACTGGTATTATATACAACCAGCAGATTGGATTTCAATTTATGTTTGTGCCATGTAAACAAAGCTAACCATTGGCAGCCGCTCTGCATTAATAAAATAATTAAGAGGTCTCTTAGTCCTATAATTAATAATTAATTAATTGTGTAATGGAGTGGTAATTGTGGAGAATGAAGGAAACGTATTTGTGTTTTAGTGTGATTTTCTAATTTGCTATGAAAACGTCTATAATATGTTCTGATGGATGAAAAAACTGTTGGCATGTTAAGATCTTTGTGAAGTGTGTTACTGTTTACCTAAAAAAGAGCAGGAACAATTAGAAGTAAAATTTTGGATTGAAAATTTTGTAATCTTTGAATATTGGAATATTTGGCCTATCCAAAAACTTGGCACCCGTACATCCAAATGTTGTTTAAGCAAGTGTATGTAGAAAGATTTGATTTCAACGGTAATTTTAATTGTCGATTAAGTAGGTAATAAAGCATTTCAAATCGTTTGTTAAGTGTCTGTTTTTTTAAAAATCGTGTGTGTGGATTCCAAGTTAGTCTTCTATCAAATGTAAGTCTAAATAGTCCTAAGTCGGATTGAGGAGCATGTTCATTGTCCGAGTGTATGCTAGGACAATCTTACGGCGAAGTGTAAAAGTGATACGTTGTGGCTTTGAGGGGTTAAACTTTATTTTCCAAAGATTGCTCAAATTTTTCATTTGTTGAAGTGTGGTTTTGAAACTTGTTAATATGGCGGTGTCATCTCGTATGTGGCGGTAAGTGCATTCTCATTTGTAGGCAAATCACAAGTAAAAGTACAACAGCGGAGCGAGTATTGACCCTTGTGGCACCTACAAGCAATTCTTCCATCTCAGAAATCTCCGTATCCTGGTTTATTGCAAAAAATCTCTTCTTAAGGTATGCTTGTATAATCAGAATTATAAGCTTCACTTATGCTACAAATCCACATAAAAACAACTGAAAAATTGGGCAATCTTTGGAAAATAAAATTTAACCCCTCAAAGTCACAACATATCACCTTTACACTCCCTCATGAGACTTGTCCTAGCATATACTTTACAATGAACCTGTTCCTGGGGTAAAAATAATTTTAATTTGTATAATATTCCCTCATTTAGATTTTTTTGAGAAGTTCTTGAAGAATTTCAGCTGTTATCAAATCCAAATGACCAGGTGATTTTTTTTTGGGAAGCTGTCGTATTTCTTTTGATACTTGTTTTAGAGTTATTGGTTTAGGTGGCAGATCTAGAGGTACAGGTGTCCTAAGTGAATCTGATATAAATTTATCGCGTTCAATATTGATTAAGTTGAGGTTTGAATACCTCGGAAAGATGTTTCGCAAATGTTTTGGACTTTTCTTTGTCGGAAACAATCCATCGTCATTCCTGAGAGGAGCTGAGACAACACTAGGACGCAGGATAAGCAGGATACCATTTTTAGACCTAAAAGTATAAACTAACTTGTTATAAAACTGAAAAAGGCTACAAATGATTGTAATTACAAGTCAAAAATTGTGATAAAACAATCAAAAAAAGTTTATAATTATAAAGTTTTCAAAAATATATCGGTTTCCCTTTCCCTCATATTCTTAAAAAAACATTTTCACCAAACAATAGATACTTAAACGTAGAATTGCGTTTATATTGTGTGTGTGTGTGTGTATGTGTGTGTGTGTTTGTGTGTGTGTGTGTGTGTGTGTGTGTGTGTGTGTGTGTGTGTTTGTGCTTGAGTGTGTAAGTCCTTTGAAATTTTTTCTCATAATTGTCCTAGGAAGGGTGTTCACATTTTTTTCTTAAGATGTGTTTTTGTATATGGTAATGCGTAATAAAGCATTGTTTCTAAACTTTAGTTATTTAAATATTGTTTGTTGGAAATTTTTGATGAATTGAAATTGATCCTGTTTGGGCTTACTTTTTGATCTTTCCCTTCTTAATACAACTTGTATTAGGCTTGTAAACGTCTATTTTACAAACAGACTGTAAGTCAATCGAAGCCTTAAAGAGAATGAAAAAACCATCCTCAGTCTTACCTACTATTAGCTTCAAAATAACACCTTTACGACCTAAAGCTTTAGCAACTTTAGCACACTTAAAACGACAAGCGTAATATGCGTCAATTTCCTTTGCATTGTTTTTCCATTTTCGACAAGGAATATGTATACCAAAATTGATACATCATGATGATCCATCAATACTCAGAATGTATTAATTATACATACTTGGAAATATTTTCAATAAGCATTAAAGTGGTAATATATCATTAGTATTCTTAGTATTAGTATTCTAAATTAGAATTCTTTTATGCTTTTTTAAACCTTGGTATTATTTCTAACAGCCTCAACTCAATCGAATTACGTCAGATCAACTTGTTAAACTGTGAGATCGATTAATGCGTCCTCACTACCGTCCCTGATATTTTTAAAGTATAGCAATCATAGACCGTTTATGATCAGGAGCACTAGACCCGTAGAGGGAAAAAGGGGAAAGTCATTAAATGTCAAATCACACCTCGACGAATTTCTGAAATATCTAAAACCGCGTTTGTAACATTATCAGATAAACTTTTCCCCACGATGACTACGTGCCGATGGGAAACTTTGTTTGACATTTACATTAATTTAAACAGGCGACGGCATTAAATACCAATATATCAAAATCTGTATGTGCTAACATTGCTGGGATTTAAGAGGTTGAAAGTTGAATCGTTTAGTTTATAGAATAAATTGTTAGACAAATTTTAACATATAACCAAATTATTTTCCAGTATTTTGGTCAATTTTGTTTCAAACAATCATAATTAAATATTTTTTTAATTAAAACTCAAGAATTTCTGATCTCGTTTAATTTATTTTACAGAAAAATAAGTATAATGTATAATTAATATATTAAAAAAATACATACATATGGTTTGAAATAAACAACAAAATATGAATGTCAGGTTTTCGGTCTTTGAGTGGATAACCCAATATCTTGTTCAGTAGTAAAACTCTGTTTTGCTTTTGATTAATTTGTACGTGAAACAGAGTTAAACACCAGTTGCCGTACGTGCGCGATTTGCAGATGAAAGCTCGGTAGCCGCTGAATGGATTTATCTCCTTGGTTGGGGTCGGAGGTGGCCGTACACATGTTTTAAACATAGGCCGACCGATGGTAGGAGGGGGGATTTAACAAATTGTAAATTAAAGGCTACTTGTTAAATGAACTACGACGAGATAATCTCTAAGTACTAAATCATGGAGGCTGTTTACCTAGTCTTGTCGGGGCCGGGACTATATATCTTGTGCGGGCAGAGGTTAGCTCGCGCTCTCCCGCACGTCTAGACTTTTTAATTCAGAAAACATGTCTTTACAAGCTCCGCCACTTGCGATACTGCCGATTGAGGTTTCGATGTTGAAGACGTCTAAATTTGTAAGTCATGTCGAGGTTCGTTGAACACCAACTTTTGTATGTTAAACGATAAACTGCCCAAGTACCATCGTAAGGACATCTCCCTTTTCTGTCCGGGTAATCCATTTTTTTTTTAAATACGGGGGTCCGACTCGTATTTGCCTCGCAAGCGGTTCTGTGTTTCAAATCCCGTCATAGCGCTTGGAATTTTAAGATAAACTAAATAAATCAAATTTTTTAAAGTGGTTCTTACCCCTCCCTTACCTGCACACTCGATAGTTAGACATTAAGCCATCCAGGAATTATTGATATAAAGTACCCTTTCACCCAAGAAAATGTTTAAAGCTATAAATTAATCTCTCAATTAATTAAGGTTTTTAGTTGAGATAAAAATAGTCAATGTCACGAGCGGGATTCGAACCCACGACCTTCGGCTAGATACGCCGCTACTCTACCAGCTGAGCTATTCGACCCACTCGGACACTAACTACCCATCTCAACCGCATCTTTTGAATTTTCCCTCCTTTTTGCCATTTTTCAACTAAAAACCTCAATTAATTGAAAGATATTAATTGGGCAAGCGGGCCACGAAAATTAGTTAAAAGTTATAAATTAATAATTATTAATAAATAATATATTTATCGTAAAAATATGACTTGTTACCCGATATTAAAACAGTTCAGAAAAAGAAAAATAGTAATTTCCATCCTGGCGGTATATAAGTTGATGTTTTAAATTACCAAGTTAAAACTATATACGTTCTGGTTACGCTTTCTTAATGAAATTTTGCACTTTTTGTTTTACCAACTACCTACAAATAATAAATCAACCGATGAAAGTTGAGTCATTAATAGTCAAATAAAAATACAAATGTTTAACTTTTTGTTGTTCTTAAGATTAATTTTTGTGAAAGGGGGTTTTGAATAAGCAAATCCAGATATGATTAATTGATGTCAATTGTGGAGAGTCCGTCAACTCAAAGGTCAACAAACCAGACAGATTCTAGATCAATCATTAGGTTAACTTTTTTTCTATTTAGAAATGAAGAGTTTGCAAATGGTCAGCTTATCATTATGTTATTTTCTATTTATTCAGTTGTACTTTTCTTTCAACAATGCATGTACTACCAAATATAAATATATTTATGTTGTAAAGTTTTGATATTTGTAGGTGTTTGTTGACATAGCAGTGCTGATGAAATGTTGAAGATGGAATTTTAGAGTGGGGTCCCTTTGTGTAAATTTATCTCAGTTATTGTCTTGCAAGCCATTGGTGAAACTTAAGAATTTTTAAGGCATGTGTTCTTTTACGATCGTATGTGTTCTAGAGAAAAGCAAAGGTTTTCAATGATATTCAGGTGTATGCCGGATGAAACATCTGGGATGTTTTAAATTTACAATTGTGTGTAGTATGGTTGGAGGGGGTTGTTGAGAAAGGTCTTGGCAGCCCTCTCGTTTATAATTTTTTTATCGTGGCTCTCCAACAGTGGGAGATTATGTTTCAGGGTCAGGTAGTCAGGGTTCTGTTCCAGTTTTATACAAAAATCCCTTCAGCAGGTGCTCTTCCGTGGGATAACGGGACTCAGGTTAGGGGGTGGTTTTCTGTCGTTTTTCAAGGTCAGTATCAGGTTAACGGTACCTGCACCCCGATGGACCACGGCCGGCCACCTGGGCGAAAAAACTTCCCACGCCGGCCCCGGATCGGGAAAGCTCGCGATTTCGGCTGTTGGGCAACCGCGCTCACGTTCACCGGGTACAATAGCCGCTGTAAATATGCACATTTTGAAAATGTCAAAGAAGGAACAATGCATGGGAAGACGCCGCGTCGGCTGACCCACCCACGGCAGGGCACAATGGCTCAAGTGTTCCATTCACTCCTTTTGCTCACCCATGGCTAACTCATCATCATCAATCAGACTTGTTTCACACCCTTTTACCACCGCATTAGATCCCGGCTTTCGGTCGGCTAGTTACAAAGCCCTCGGAGCTTTCCTTTCGGGCCGGATCCTCTTTAACCCCTGGGAGATTTTTTCTATGACGGGACGAACTACACGTGTCCCACAATCTTCGGGGGTGTCGTCAGAAAATTCAAAACATTCGACTTCTTAGTCGGAGGCCAGTACAAAAATAAACTCTTGTTTATGGGTTCTCTTGGAAAGAATGCGACTCATTCGGGGCTGAACAAAGCAAACGAATGGAAAAAAAATATTTATCAATTCTTATCAAAATTTAGTCAATAATAAAGCAAATTTCTAATATAATTTTTCAATTTAAAACATTTAAAACAATGCAGTTTTGGGTTATTTTACTATTGCTTTTGTTGAAACCACATAATTTTCTCATACCTAAGAACCGTGGATGATCAATGAACAAACTATGCACTGATTATTTATTCTATAATATGAATATACTATATAAAACCATACGTATTTTAATATTAGTTTCATCGCAAAATTTAGCCCCATCATATAATACACTCATGACACTATCCTCATATGTGAAAAATTAGGACGTTTAGGTCGAGGACGAAATCTTTGAAATAGGTACGCACAAATACACATAATGTGGCAAATGAAAGACTACAATTCGTTGACAGAAGCATACAATGGGAAACATGATAATGCATACTGATAACATTTTCAGATATTTGAAGCTATTAAAATTCATGAATACATTTAAGTATTATTTATGCTTCTAAACAGATATTTTGTTTAATACGTTAATGCGATTTGTTGTTCGTTTGTAATTAACTCAAGCATAAATGCAGAAATAAAATTAGCCGTACATTTTCTGCAATGGAACGAAGGTGAAAATTATTGTTCCGGATACCTTTTAGCCGGGCGTTTGTCCGTCCTCGGCTCAAATTTGATATCATTTGAATTTTTAAAGTCGTCCGTTGTAACGGTGGAGCGATAGCCTCCGGTTAGGTATACATTGGAAATGACTTGTCACTGTTTTGTTAATACACGGAGCACTTGTCGTTTCAATAATTAACTAAAAAGGCAGAAACACTAGCTCTTCCCAGGCCGGACCTTGTTCAGCAATTAAGCCCCCTGGCAGAAAAGCGTGTCGATAGCTTCTTGTCAATTTCAATTTGAAATCGTTTTTACACGGTTTCAAAGTGTCACGTTTGATGAAACAAACCTTTTTTATGTCGAAATGACGAATAATTGTACTTGTTAATTTAGGAAAAATATTATCAAAATATTAATCATCTTAGTTTTAATTTTGGTTTACACTTTTCGGAATCAAATTTACATGGTAAGGGTTTGATTCATTGCTTGTAAAATCAAAATATATTATTCGACAATAGGAATTCTAGTAGACCGGAAAACTGGTAGAACGATAAAAAAATAATGTAAAAGTAACTTTTCTTAGCAAAATCCATTATGACTTTTTTTAAAAGTATTACTGTCTGAAATAGTTGTTTTACGACTTAGAAACTACCTTTTGGAAAATGGATTTTTTTGCCAAAAAATGCAAATGATGCGAACAGAGTTGTTATTTATAGATCGAATTAACAAGAAACAACACGATACACGATCATATTGTTAAAAGAAAAAAAAATTGTTCATTATAAATAAGGATTTTTTAAGCCTATAATTTAATGATATGTAGTAAATATTGTAATTTTAAACAGAATATTAAAGAACCAATAATATAGTGAAAAAAGTAAAATAAACTTTCAGGTAAACATGTTTTTAAAATTTCGTTAATCCCATTATATTCGTGGTCCGATTGACCAATTAACTTCTTTGAAGCGATTCTTAAAAAATAAATAAATTAGTACATAAACTTAGTTGTAGCATAGATTAAAAAAATTAATTTAAAAACAACTATTTTAAACTTTAAAAACAATTATTTTATAAGTCCGATTAAATAATTAAACCATTTCTGATCCAGGCAATTATTTGAGTCTTTCCTACATGCGGTGTCCTTTTCAGATGCCCCGGCTGATTTTCTCCTGAACAGTTTAAATTATCGAAAAAACCAAAAAGTACTAATTTAACATTTTTTCGTATAGTTTTAAATAAATTATTCTTTTTATGTAAGGTCTTAGTTGAAATGAAAAAGTTAGTGTCACGAGCGGGATTCGAACCCACGACACTCATTCTAATCCCGCTCGTGACACTAACTTTTTTCATTACAACCAAGATCTTACATAAAAAGAAGAATTAATCGAAAGAAGTAATTTCGTCGAACAGATCACTAAACATAATGGATTTAATAGTTTTAAATGCTTACTTATTTAAAAAAAATATTTGTCAGAATAAATGAAAGTGGGTTCGAATCCCGCTCGTGGCACTAACGTTTTCATTTCAAACCATACCTTGCATAAAAAGATTAATTATTTGAAAAAATGTTGTTAAACATTTTTTGTAAATATACTTTAACCATTATGATAATATCTTCGTACATAACAGCTACATGTTGCGTGTTGTTTCGAGTCAGAATAAATGCTTAATTGATGATTTACAAATTTTATAATAGATAAAAACAAGATTAGAGCAAAAATCCAGAATGATCTGGATAAAAGGAAATCGTTTCAGTGATCACCACCAGCCTGTAAAATAAACATTTAACATTTAGCTGACACATTTTAAAAGTGAGTTTGTTTTATGATTTTCTGAACGATCGCTAATAAGAAGATAATTTTAATTTAATAATACTGATAATAAATTTTAGTTTTTCGGAGACGATCCTTCTAAATTTACTCTTTGAAAAGGTACATTGAATATTATTTTTTATTCAATATTAATATAATTTCTATAGCATCGAAGAGGGTTAGAACATCAAAAGCTAGGAAATGTAAAAAAATCGTTACAAAGACATAGAAGTCTAAGTTTTTTAAAAATTTATTGTTGGAAATAGGTGATCTAAACTAAACATACACTTATCCGTCTATTTCGCTTTTATTATTGTTTAAGATTCTTCATTGATTCATAATCACGATTTACAGGCTACCAATCTCTTAAATGCCATCATCTATGTTTCTGTTCATGTAAACCTGTCAAAGGCAGACATGCAAGGAACAAACCCGCTTGTAAATAATGTTTAATGTGAAAACTTTCCAAGACCCATTTTTGAAGGACCGTTCGAACAGTACGCTCTAATTTTTTTTTTTTTTTTGTTAACTTTTATCGAATCGGCATTTTACATTCGAATTAATATTAGTGAATGGGCCGCCCGTCCAAATATTTAGTATTCATTGGCCCCCTCGGGCTTGGCCCGCGCATTTTTATTGCATTCCGGCGATAAATCGAAAACTCTCTCCGTGGACTAATGAAATGACAAATAAATGATTAATGCTCTTTAGTTATAATTAATTCGCCGTTGAGGTCAGGCCGGGCCGAACAACCGGCACGTGAATAACTTTTGGTCAAATGACACCGGTCCTAAGTCAATTTCAAAAAGTTAATTTGTTACATGTCACATCTGACAAACGAAACATTTTTTCTTAAATTGAAAACCTTATACTTCCTTCCGCAAATTCAATACAAACCACTATTCACTTTGTTTGATTGTGATAATATTGATTTACAATACATTGTATCCTTTTTACACGAATCGGCTGAATTTCTCTTGAACTGATAACGTTATCGAAAAACCGTAAAATAGTTATTTAATATTTTTGAGTCTATTATTAAATTTTCACTGCTTAATTACTTATTGAAATTTATAATAAAAACAAAATTCACATTACGTGCTTAACTTTGTTATTATTTGACCAATTTAAATTAAATAACAATTAAATTAATTCTTATAGCGCCATGGTTTTCTGTGTAAAACATTCTTCACTTGTGGGTTTACGTTCTCATTTAAAATTTCAGAGTTGTACTGGCTATGAAGTATCCTGACAACAAATATTTTTTAAAAATAAGTAAACATTTAAAACTATTAAATCCATTATGTTTAGTGATCTGTTTGACTAAATGACTTCTTTCGATTAATTCTTCTTTTAACGGAAGATTTTGGTTGTAATGAAAAAGTTAGTGTCACAAGCAGGATTAGGATGAAGGTCGTAGGTTCGAATCCCGCTCGTGACACTAACTTTTTCATTTCAACCAAGACCTTACATAAAAAGAATAATGATTTAAAACTATACGAAAAAATGTTAAATAAATACTTTTTGGTTTTTTCGATAGAAAATCAGCCGGGGCATCTGAAAAGGACACCACATATAGGAAAAACTCAAATGATTACCTGTATCAGAAATGCTTTAATTATTTAATCGGATGTATAAAATAATTGCTTTTAAAGTACAATATTAGATCCATGCTACAACTAAGTTTCTGCACTAATTTATTTATTTTTTAAGAATCGCTTCAACCACAGCAGACTTTGCAGATGTTTGAAAATCAGCCGGGGCATCTGAAAACGACACCGCATATAGGAAAGACTCAAATAATTGCCTGGATCAAAAATGCTTTAATTATTTAATCGGACTTATAAAATAATTGTTTTTAAAGTTTAAAATAGTTGTTTTTAAATTAATTTTTTTTTAATCTATGCTACAACTAAGTTTATGTACTAATTTATTTATTTTTTAGAATCGCTTCAACCACGGCCAGATCAAAGGCGACAGATTGCCTGGATTTTCGTCATTATTTTGTATTCACAAGTGATAATGTTTTTAAAAAACATTCTTTCCTGATGTTTGATTTAATAAGAAAAGCTACTAGATAATAAAATTAGGGCTGGTTGGGATTCCTAATTCCAACAAATTCAAACGATTTGAAATTTATTGTTAAAATAATTAATTAATTTTAATTTAATTTTGTTTAAAAAAATAGGCATGATACGTTAGATCTTTCATTTTTGTGAACAAAGATCAATTTTTATAAATTATGTAGTAATATTTATATGTAAATGGTCAAGATATCAGCATAATCATTCTTCCTAAATTTGTTTTTCCAATTATTTACAGGAAGAATTAAGTATGTAGAGCATGATAGTTAATTATTAATAGACACTTATTAAATAAACGAAAATGTATAGACAATCCTTCTCGTTTCTTATATAATTACTTGAAACTCTGACAGATAAAGCCAACGATTTGAAATTATACGATAAATTAAGAAAGAAGTTAATTGGTCAATCGGACCACGATATTAAATAAACGAAAATGTATAGACAATCCTTCTCGTTTCTTATATAATTACTTGAAACTCTGACAGATAAAGCCAACGATTTGAAATTATACCATAAATTAAATTTTAATTTTTTTTAAATTCATTATTGTTGATAAGTTGACCAGACGATGGATTGGCAGAACTAGAGAAAGTCCTTGGTTCAAGGGCGCCGAACATCTAGTCACTTCGTCATTCTTATTTGTAAACAAACTTTTCTAGTAATTCTTTCATAACTGATAGCTGGCATTCTTATTGCTTTTTGAAAGTTTAGTGTTTTGATTGTTCAAAACAGGAGTTCCGGCAAGCAATCAAGAAATAAATAATAATTAATCAATAATAATATTAAAATTACTGGCAGTACGTTTAAAATTCACAGATGAATATGAATGATGGCAAAATTCTAAATCGCGTTTGCCAAGCGAAAACTGCAGTAAAATGTATTGAAAAATTGTGGTTTTAATTTATTTTTACTTTAAAAAGCCAAGAATAACAACAAGAAGAATAAGTATTTTATTAATTACCTTTTTATTTATAACTTTTATCGTGTCTTTGATGCGAATATTGTATTTATTCTTACATGCTTTCACAAGGTGCCTGTAAGAAACCTGAGAAATAATAAAAGTTTTTAATAAACAATAAATAAAAATTATTACTTTATTCCTAACCAAATCGTAATTATGGAGTGATTTATTCTGGTGATAGATATTAAACAAATTGAATCAATTGGAATTGTTTTGAATTTCAAAGGAAGTTTTATAAATCTTTTGGACTTCACTGTTCAAAGGGGCTGGTATGACATTGATCGATCAATTTTGATAATTAATTTTCGTAGTTTTAAACCCTTGCCTTAATAACTAACTTTTTGGAAAGGTATTTGTAGTTTTTCCACTTTGTTTTGTCATTGAGAAAGAAAATATATTGAATGTTAGTAATATTTCGATTGATTCTATTGTTAATATTTGATTTAATAAATTCTTTTATTGTTATAATAGTATGAAAGAGAGAGTGAAAAAGTGTGTGTGTGTGTGTGTGTGTGTGTGTGTGTGTGTGTGAGAGAGAGAGAGAGAGAGAGAGAGAGAGAGAGAGAGAGAGAGAGAGAAATTTGGCGTTTTAAAAAGAGTTGTTTACAAGGTTGTGAGGAGCTGAGTTTATGAAACAGAATCGCCAGGTGCTTCCCCATACTTCTTGTTTGTAAACAAACTTTTACAATAATTCTTTTAAAAGTCATTATTTACATTCTTCACTCCGTTATTTGACTTCATTTTTTACCTACTATCTTCAATAGGAGAATCCAGAAATTGTGAATTAATAAAGTCGTTCCCCGAAGTGACAAATGTCACTTTATCTCCTATAAATCTCTCATAAATATTTTTGATGTTACTTAATTTAAACTAATATTGAAAAATAATGTTTACTATGAATTATTTTTTCATTGTCAAACTTGATTTTTATTAAATTCACTAGTTTTCGTGGTCCGCTTGACCAATTAATATCATTTAATTAATTAAGGCTTTTATTTGAGATAAAAAGTCAGTGTGTGCGGGATTCGAACCCAAGACCTTCGGCTTGATACGCCGCTGCTGTACCACTTGAGCTATCGTGACTTCGATCCACTCAGGCACCAACTTCCCATCTCAACCACACACCTTTTGAAAAATGGCAATAAGGAGAGAAAATTCAGTTTTTGTTGTTCAGATAAGAAACTGATTTTAAAGGTACAATTTTCAACAAAAAATCGCGACTAACACCTGCCTGTGTTTATACTAAAATTATATTAGTCCGCGAAGGGCTGGGGCTTTTGAAAAACACACTTTCAGAGTTGCTGAGATTTGAACCCCGGACCCTTACGATGATGAGTCGCCGTGTCGACGCCTTAACTGTGGCGGTTACCAGCATTAATTTTTTCGTATTAATCTTATTTTCATTTTTCATATTTGTTGATGATGTTTTCATACTTATAATCTTTTTTAAACATTTCAGACAAATTGAAGAGCTTGACAACCCCCCAATTTTTTGTTTACACACTATGAATGCACACGTTCGAGAGGCTATCCCAAGAATGGGGTCAGCCTTTTTAATTTTATTGTGTCGAAAGAGGCCTGCGTCATTTGCCAAGCGTTAAGTGTAAATCACGTGACCCCGGCCATTAAATTTCACCTGTGTCAGAGCTAAACGTCAAACACTGAATAATCCTTGCAGATCCTACGTGACAACTATCGATAAAAGGGTCGTTTAGTTCAGTGACTCTCCTCTGCTCCCCATATGTCCAGAGTGCTGGACCTTGTACCGTATATTATTCATCCCTGCGCCCAACACGGCTCACCCCATCCACTTAAAACTTAACTCGACGCTTACTCTAACTAAACAGACTTACTAACCCCCGTCGGAATTCTGGAACGGTTCGGCCACAG
This sequence comes from Cimex lectularius, assembly GCF_000648675.2. Lineage (NCBI taxonomy): Eukaryota > Metazoa > Arthropoda > Insecta > Hemiptera > Cimicidae > Cimex > Cimex lectularius. The sequence continues at coordinate 1,209,133 of NW_019392904.1, read as the reverse complement.
TCGACCCTTCCCCTGATCGAAAACGGGAGGAAATTTAATCCCAAGGTGAAAATTTCAACTGCTCCGTATGGGCTATCTCGGAGAATCCGGTTAAATTACTCAAGATAAAGCCTTACTGTTTGCCCAAGTCCAGGGGCCGTAAATCCCGGCGCCTCCTTACCTGAAACACAGAAAATACAGACGTCGTTTACAAGGTGGAATTAGATTCAACATCACTTTATCACCCCATACTCCAGGGGAAGCACTAAAATTCACTTGACCAGATGGTGTGCCTGGGGAAATTACATGGCATTACAAGTCGCGGATTCTGCTGATTCAACCCATTTAACAATTTAATGCAGCTTTTATCTTACGATCCAAATATAAGGCACTTAGCAATACTGATAACGAAAAAAGAAAACCGTACGAAGTCATTATAAAAATCATCATTCTTTTGTTCACCATGAATTTATTATTTTTAAATTACATATTCATAGAAGAATGTATAATTTTCGTGATTTTACATCTTCGAACTATTGATCCAATGGATCAACATGAAACGACATGTCAACAGCCAATCATTCGCAATTCTTGCGCATTGTCTTTCCTCGTTTAAAAGTTCGTTAATTTAATTAATTTTCTATGATTCATTAAAACGAGCTTTAATAAACTTGTCATTATAGTGATCAATAAGGCCAAGGAATGAAAGTACCGAGTAGATTGGTCATGGTGGTCATCAAACTAATTGTCTATCTTCGGTTCCCGTACTCTGATTGTCACACTTCGTGCTTTTGCAAAGCACTATCATCACATTGACTGGTTACATTTTCCAATAACTTAATTAATAATTCTTTTAATGTGTTTATGAACCACTGATTATAACGCGCATATAAACAACGGATAAGACTATTTAGTAGAGTAGAAATTACGGTTATCACAATTGACAATGGTGCATATTCTACCTGATTGACACATCTCGTTCTTCTCCAAATGGCCAAAATCGTATTGTTATTCTTTACCTTTTCTAATATATGTTTTTTTAACTATTCATGAACAAAGATTATGATGATTATATACATCAGTATATTGGATAAAAGAGAACTTGTTGTCATTAAGTTTATTAACAGCCTCTAGTCCTCCTTCATCACTGATTCTCAACCCACAATCTGCTATATGGGATTAAGTTGGTTAAAGGATCTATGATCATGTTGAACAGACTGATTACTTTAACAAGGCGATGAAAGTATGGTTGCGTAGAATCATTAATGTTTTCTATGAAATGTAAGTTATTTATTTATACATTTTTAATAATCTTTTTATGTAAGGTTAAAATGGAAATGTTAGTGTCACCAGGGGATTCGAACCCACGACCTTCGGCTCAATACGCCGCTGCTCTAACCACTTGAGCTGTCGTGACACTAACTTTTTCATTTCATCCAATACCTTACGAAAGATTAATTTATAATCTCTTTGCCTCTTAAAAAGATTAATTAATTGAAAGAAGTTATTTGGTCAATCGGACCACGAAATATAATGGATTTTTAATAATGTCACATAAATTAATGTTCTACTTAAGAAAATGCAGAAAAAAAACCAGTTCAGTAAATGAATATCGTAACGTAGTAAAAATAATGATTTTTTTTTAGAAAATCGTAAATAAATAAGGTTTTAGATAAGTTTTTGAGTGTATCATGCCAACATATGTCAAGTTAATCGGACCATTAACTAAAGAACCCAGCTATGATTAGAAAACATGCTGAACAAAAATTATGATTCTTTTAAATCCCATATAAAAATAATGTCGCGACAACAAAGTATTGATTTTCATTGTTTTATGAACTTTCATTCTGCAAATAATAAAATCTTCATGGCACCATACAAACATTTCATAAAGGAACGAAAAGTAGAGTTAGCCAGAGGTAGTGTCATTGACGAAATTGAAAATCTCGACCTTACTTCTGAGCAGAGTTCGAATAGTTCCATTATTATCGTGATGCTTAAGTAGGAATAAAATTATTCGTGTGTGATCTTTTGCAATATCCAGTTCGACTTATTTTAAGAAAAGGATTACAGAATCTGGATCGGTTTTATTACTTTAAACCGACCTGCATGCTTCCACCAATTAGCAATATGTTCTTGTCTGATTTTTGTGAGTATTGATTGATGTAAACATTTCTACGCATATTTCTTGCCCTTATTAAATTATTTGTGAGTTTTTAATTCAAATCGACAGGCAGTTTGCTGACTTTAAGAAGGTCACCGCTGAGAAAGGCGAAATGCCAAAACGCATGACTTACCGAAGCAGAGGGTTGGAAGTCAAATACGATCAGCATTCATTAACTAGGTGAACTATAAAATTAAGCCGAAGGACGTGGGTTCGAATCCCGCTCGAGACACTAACTTTTTCCTTTCAACCAAGACCTTACATACAAAAAAGTAATTAATTGAAAGAAGTAATTTGGTCAATCAGACGACTAAATGTAATGGATATAAAATTAGGCTTATTTTTTCTCATGTATTTTCTTCGCTGAAGTCTTGCGGTTGTTGGGTTGTTTAAGCCGTTTAAGAATTTTCTGCTAAAATCACTTTCATGGACGTGGAAAGTTTGCAAGACATCAGTCCGAGTTCATTTCACACTCGTTTGGTGATTCACAACGAGTGCAATTTGATTTTACGAGGTGACGACAGCCGTTTCTTTCCGACGATAACACCACAGTAAGGAAAACAAATTTAGATAATGGAAGAAGCGAAATTCCCTCTGCGTATCATTATACTCTCCGGTTAATACATCACAGGATCAATTTTTTAAAGTAATTGTTACAGTTACGAGGAAACGATTTGCTCACCTACCGGGATGATTAATGAGCCTATGACCGGGGCGCTCCCTCTCCAATCAAGCCGGTCATTAATTCCGCTCCGACACATGGCGTTTCCGACCTCGGTCCAGTTCCATTATTTATTCTGCAGCGTATCGGAAGGATGGCGGCAGGAGGTTCGGCATTGAAGCCGCAGGGAAAGAGGGAGCCGGGCCCGGTGCCGGAGCCCATTGGTTAGCCGCTCCCGGCGGGAAATCGGCCGGAACCACCTCTTCTATTCAACGGACAACGGAATTTTTTTTCCTTCTCTCCTTTCACAAAAAGGAAAATGGTCACGCATGGAGTGAGGCCGGCCCGACAAGAAATACATAAACATGGCGTCACGGGGTTTTTCGCGTTGGAGGACCTCCAACGATCCGTCGGCCGGAATTACGAAACGAGCCTATTGTGAAAGCGTATGAAAATAAGCAGATCTGCACGATTAGGCAATTCGAAATGCTGCAGTTCAACTAGGTTGACCACAAAATTATTATTGCAACAAATCATTCATTTCAAAAAAGACTCAGTCGAAACTACCCCTAATACACGAAGAGGGCTAGACTCAGAGGAGTGATAAGTCTACTAACAGATCACTGGCATCTGAGAAATCTATACAACATAGACATACGATGCATGATCCCATCTGTAGATTATGCAATGAGGAGGAGGAAACAGCTACCCATATCATCCTCGAATGCTAAGCATCGGCTCAATGGAGATTTAACCTAACATACAGGAAAAACCTAAGAATTGCAATTGTAGCAGCGAATGACCTGATACTTCTAAGAAGAAGGATTGAGTCTGTTGTACTGAACTAGGGAACTAGGAAAGTACAATAAGCCAGAAGGCTGCAGTGCCTGGGGAGCAAAACCGCACACCTAGTATTCTCATTACCATTACCCGGAATACACGATTTTCTAAGACAATTAAGAAATTTAAGATTTTTATAATCCATCTTGCTTTCCATTCCTTCCAATAATTATAGATGATATTGATAAAACATGGATGTGTGATAGGTTAACTAAGGATGATATAATTTTAATGTAGCATGGACGATGGTAGACCTTTTGTGTTGACGAAGGTCGAACTCATAATTTTACTATTGTAAGTAAATTTTGATATTGTTAATGTGTGAATTATTAGACACAGTTTCAAGTTCATATTCCACTAAAAGCTCATTGAAGAAACTGAATTTTCTTTCAATTAAATTTTTTACATATAATTAAAATGAGATAAAGGCATGAACATCGCAAAGAAATTAGTTTAGTTCTCATTTATGATTGATGTTGAGATGATATTTCTATACTATTCACAATAATTGACACCAAAAACACATAAAATACAAAGCATTCACCTATTTCTTATGAAAACCATAATCAATTATTTCCAACAGAAAAGTGCAGGAAACGTCATCGAGATAAAACGGAAAACCAAACAAAAGTGCATTTCAAATGACAGTTTTTAAAGAAAGGCATCACCTGTAAACACGATGCGAACATTTTAGCGTTCGTAAAACGTAGAATAAACAAAAGTAACCTATTCATTCTTTTTCTTCCAGGAAAGTCCAACAGATTTTACGGTATTACAAATTCTATAGAAAACGCTTCTTTTCTAATCATGCTAATCACTTCTATAAATATTTCCTGTTTTATGTACCTAGCTTTCTTACAAAATCCGTAATCCCAACGTACTAACATCAGTCATTACAATTAAAAAAAAAAAAAAACATTGGAAGCTGTAACATGGATTCGATTATAATAATTCATTTTTCCTAGCCATTTTATACTAAGCTTAGTTGGTGTAAGACTGTGTTTCATAGGTTTATCATTGTGACCTATGCTGATGCATATTTTATTGGCAAGTCTTGTTGTAGCATATATAAGCACGTAATTTTCCTTTTGTGAGCCTGATCAATTATGACCCTTATTTCGGTCTGACGCATTTGTACATGTTGATATTTTTGTAGATGGTTGTAGTTAAAAGCATACTCAACCATGTGTATCATTTATTGCTTTGGTAAGACGTTCAATTCTTGAGTAAGTTGACACCCAGCGAGGATGGACGGGCCTGAAAAAGTATAATGGCTATAATTGACTAATTCAACTACGGTTATACATCTATTAGTTTTTAAATTGCATTAGTGAATGATTCAATAGAATTAAGGGCTATTTAACAGGAAGGAATGTTGTTAAACTACCGCTGATGATTTTATTCTTACTAAAGATAATTATGTACGGAGTGTCTTGATAATTTTAATTTTGCATCGGTGTTAAACGGACATTTTGTATTCAAGTTGAGAGCGCAAAAACAAGTCTTTAAGATTTGTTTACTAATTGAACCTTCGGGAGGTAATGAGCCATGGCGACATGGACTAGGAGATACACACACGCCCTTCAGACAATGGGCACGGGCTCACAGATAATAAGCGGGCCCACCACACCCTGCCACACTTAGCATACCGAGCACTCCTCGAGAATAATCCGAGGGGAGGGCAAAAGCCACGCGAAGGTATAAAAAAAGAAATTGTCATTTACGATGTGTTCGCGAGGTGAAGTGTGGCAGTGGGCGGCGGACAAAGGTCCGGTCGTTTTGAAGTCTCCAGAGGAGATCTGACCTGATCTTAAGAAGTGACATTGGTATGGCTGGAGTTAATAAACATATTTAAAAAAATAATTTTATTGATAATTAATAAAAGGGAGATTCATAGGCCGATTTTTTCATGTCTAATTTTCATAAACTACTACTCGGTCCAGAATAGGCGGACCGAAGCTGTTCTGTTGTGATGAACGCACTGTCTAAGTTTGAAAAAGTCCCATGGAAAAAGTCACGAAACGTCGAGTCGATATTTTTAATGAGCGAACGGCTAATCCACTTAGCGTACGCCCGGACAGGAAACAGAAACATCACTATCATTGTGCACGTCATCTAATGCCGTGATCCGTTGGTCTATCTTTATCAATCCGGGTGATGAGAGCTTCGAGGATGTCTTATGAAATCAGCCGGATGCTTTTTTATACCGGCCTTTAATTAAAATACGCCCCCTATTCGAAATCAAAGAAATAACAACGATTCCCATCCAAGAAAAAAAACCAATGTCAAAAATATTAAATAACATTAGATTGAATGATGTAAATTATACAAACACACTGTTCATATTATTCGAAGGGATTTCACTGAGGACGGATCAAAATTGATCTGAAAATCGACGTCTTCCACAGAACAAAATCAAAATTGACTATTTCATAGAGACTAGGTAAATCTAAGAACAACTTCGCCAAATATGTCAATCATGAATAATGTAAAGAACCATCTCGGTATTTGATGCTAATCTGCTAATGCACAGCTTTCTTGATGGTAAAATTAATTTAAGTATTTCATTGAATATAACTAGTGACTTATATAAGTAACTTGCACAAGTGAAAAGCTAATCATGACTACGAAAAAAAGTAGCACCTCTGGAATGGGCGAACCTGTCCTTGGGAGTTGCATAAAACTTGGATTCGAGCTGAAAAGCAGGCACGAATTATTATTATGCAAAATATGTTGTTTATAACATACAACGTGAATGTAGTCAAAGATCAACAAAGGATAGCGAAGAAAACTACAAAGGAGTTGAGTGATTAAACCATTCCAGTCACATGAAAACTTAATTTTTTTGCTGTAAGAAGTAACGCTATCGCGAATTAATCAGGAAAAGGTTTTTAATTGTCGGTGTCAACGTCTCATATACGGTGGTGTGGTCCGTGTGACCCACAGAGCGTGGTAATTACGAGGACAATCTCATCCTGGACACTTCGTCACGCCAACCGGGATGATCAAGATTTTCAGAAGATAGAAAGGGACTGGCAGCCGGAGCAGAGTAATTGGACGCGCGGAACAACCCGCCGACTGTAAATTACATCTTCGGTGACTCCGGTCTTAATGGCACGTACTGTACCGTTGTCTCTCTGCAATTAGTACCTCGAGGTGTCCGCGTACGCCTGTTACACGCCTCAATCTCCTGTAAACAACGAGACCCCCTTGTTATCGGTGAATAGCATGCGAGAAATTATAAACAACCGGCTTTCGATTGTTTTCTCGAATCTTGACAAGGTTATCCCAGGCCTCGACGGCCGAGGCTGACGTTACGTCCGGCACGGAAAGACGGGAGGGCCCCTTCTGAAGTAAACATCGGGGAAGTTTTAAAAATAAAGCCTCATTTTTTACGTAAAGCCTGGAGCAAGGCGTCTCGTCTTGAGGCTCCAGCGTCCCGACGAAAATAAACCGAGTCCCCTTCTATTTCCGGAGGCCTTCCGAGCTAGTCGACGCTCTGTATTTCGGAAAGAGACATCAAAACGCCGTTAATATAAATGCATATTACGGCCAGAGTGGCGTGATTGGGTTATTAAATCGCCGAGGACGTAAATTAAAGGCAAGCCATGCTAAATAGCTCCGCCATTGGGAGCTTTACGGCTTCCTGCCAAACTATTACGACTCTAGCCCGTACGAAGCCAGTTTACTCAATTGTTCGAGGACCTCGGATCTGAATCTATCTATGGTTATTTTACACTTTGTTTAACGCCAAAGTACGTGAAACCAATTTAAACTCCAATTAATCAGAATAACAACATGTAACAGCGTAAGGAAACCACGCAGCCTAGACTGTAATCAAATCTGCGATGTCAGTACATCCCAGTATTCAAACTCTTTTACCAACGATGAATTCTGGAATTGTTTTGGAAACAAAAGTAATCAAACATTCGTTTATAATTTATAAACACACAAAAATAATTTAGAACAAAATGACAGAGCTCGCCTGGAAACAAAACAATATTAACATCTCGATTGCCACAATAATTAACTAAACATAAAATTCAGGATAATCTATTTGTTCCTTTTGACTGCGTTTTTATGCATATAATTTTTTTCGAAATTTGACATGATTCCTTAATATTTTACCGAAATTAAAAACTGATATTGTAGAAAACGGGACCACATCAAGTTCGCGGTTATTTTTTGGTTTATACATTTAAAATTAAGTGTAGTCTAAAAACGACCCATAATAAAAACAGGCAGATCGGGTATTCGAACAGAAGTTCCTCTATGTAATATTGCAACGTAACCAAAAAAGTGGAAAGAAGCCAAAAGGGGACCTATTTATTTACAAATATTCTCTGACCATGTTGATCAATATTAGTCATTTAAACCCGTTCTTTTCAATTCGTTTTATTCATTTTAATCTTATTGCAGTTCAACCGTGTCAAATGTCCCAAACTGGACAGTCAAGAGTACAAAAAAACATACATAAAAATTTAGAAATTAAAAACTTCACATTAGATAAAACGGATAAANGTCTACAAACGACCCATAATAAAAACAGGCAGATCAGGGATTCGAACAAAAGTTCCTCTTTCTAATATCCGTGAGTGAATTACTCTTTTGTAAGCTTGTAAAATCGTTTTTGAAAACCGACGGGTCAGAGAAAGGGTCCGCGACATCTCTATATTAATGTGCCGGACTATCCGAAAAAGACGAGATTCCAACTCATAACTCGACCTATGTTGAGGAACGTAGAAATAGCTCACGGTAGCGGAGTCGGTTCTTAGTGACCCTAGTACTAATGCAGGACAAGATCTCCGGAGAGTCAATCCTATCCGAATCTCGTCTTACTGTATAAGGTAGGTCACGACTGACTCATGAATATTCATTTTGAACGGCAAATATTTAGATGCCCTCCTTTGTACCTTCGCAATTATGAGCGATCCGCTGTCTGATCCGGGCGACACAACAATACTAGCATACTCGAAATGGCGACAAAGTGATTAGTAGAGGATTTTTATGGCAAATGCATTTTCAAAATCTACCTGCCTTCTAATTAAGACCAAATTTTTAAATGCTTTTTTGAAACAGCTTCAAAGTGGTGATGAAAATCATAGGTTCTTATAAAAAAAGTCAAGGTCCTAGATGGAACTGATGTAGTCAGTAGGATGACCATTGAATCTGTAAACAAATAAGTCACGCTCATACTGGCCTTCTTTGAAAATTTTATGACCTTACATTTATTTTTAATTCATTTAAAATTATTAGTGTCGCACCAAGACCAGAAACCATCCAGATCCTTCTGCAGTAAATACATTGCTCGAATAGGAAAGTTCGGCGAAGGATTTTTAGGCCGACAGCTAAGGGAAAAACCTGGAGTTATTTATGACTTATATATACTTAATGAAGTATGACTTATCAAACATCATTGAAAAATATCAAAAAATTAAAATAACTAATTCTATGTTAACTTAGATTTAAACTAATTATTCAGAAATCGTGCGGTCTGGTGTGATGTAGGTTTCAGAAAAACATTTTCTTTATCGTGCCAACGTTTCGATCTTTATTGAGATCATCTTCAGGGCTTAAAGTGTTTGTCTTCTGTGCAATTGTGCCATTCTTGCGTGTCGTGAGAGTTTAGATTTAAACCTAAATGCTTCCATGACGATTAGTGTCATTGTTTGAATACGAAAAAAATTGATTTTCAGTTGTAAACTAGAGATTAAAAGATGACTTAGGTAATCAAGACTTGCTGAAAATTTCCTCGTACTTGAAATGTTGTTTGGCCCGGATTAGACTTATATCACCGAGGCTAGGGCCAGTGTGGTAGGAATTAGCCACACCGCAGACCTCTACAAAAAAACTCTTACAGTTCCATCTAGCAGTCTAACTCATAGGCATAATTGTTGTAAGTACAAAATCGCAATAATTCCTGCCAGAACGGTTGAGCCAGTTCTAAAATTGCAATTCAGGACCTGTTGACCGTCGAAGAATTCTCTCCACCCGGCATTCCAGGGCGTGGGCCGCGTTGGCCGAACTTCGGGGGACAATGCGCGCCAGTTGAGGACTGAGAGTAATTTTCATCCCACACTTTTACCTTTCCGTTTGTTTGGTAATCGTTCTCAGTGAACGCCTCCGCCTGGCCATTGATATTGTAATGAAGAAGCCTCGGACGGCCTCCGAGAGGAGAGTACGAAATAGGGTAAAAAAGTAGACAAAAGTAAGACATCCTGTTTTAATTGGTCCATATTTCCTGTGGCTCCGGGTCCACTGAACGGAAAGGTGTTTTTCTTTCCTCCGAGTCACTTCACGGCCTTTGTCCCACAGGAAGTCGGCGACCAATACCGTCTAACGAACCTTCAATTCCAGCCGAAAGCCCTTATTGTTCTATCTGCCGAGACCGAGAGGAAGCAACAATAGTTCTAATTGTCCGACGTCACTCTCTGGACAAACACTTCAAATTGGACTTTGCACGTGTCTTATAAACTTCTTTGCTGTCCTGTGTCTGTTTTTTGTTTGTTTTTTATTCAAAAGGCGAAATGGCTGCTGAACGAATATTCCGGGAAGGCAGGAAGATAGAGCGAGATAAGAAAATCGCGTTGAATCTCGTGCTTTATCTCTACTCAGAATTGGTTTAGAACGGGGTCATAGAGAGCCTGGACCACTCCCATGCTTGCGAGCATGTGTGCACAGGGACTTGGATGTGTTTACACCTATAACGGTAGCCGCCTATTCACCCTCGGATGGAATTTTAATGACAAAGGGCTTTTAAACGTATCCTTGACCCCGGAATACGAATTGATAAGTTAATCTTTGACTTTTTCTCAATTCCTAATTACGGGAAGAACAAGAAACGATAAAAAACAAAAATGAGTAACTTAAATTTCACGGTCCAGATTCAATTCTTTCCGTGCGTCATACCTGATAACAACAATCGGGCAAATTTTACCTTTATACCGTAAATATCGACTTAGGAAGAAATGTATTACTGCGAGAAAAGTTCACGGTTTAGTAATGGGAATAGTAGATTTTTTATTGACTGAACCGGAACAAAAATACATTCACAAGTTTTATTGAAAATTCAAACATCTTCTGACACATGGTTTTTCCTCAGTTTGTAACAAAGTACTGCAGTTTTCACGAATGTAAAAGTCAGAATTATACTGAAAATTTAATTTGAATTGTTAAACGTTATTAAACCAATACTTTCAAAACATTAATTTCATTGATGAGTGTGTAAGTGACCCAGTAGCCGTCCAGCATGATTAAAGTTTATTAGTTTAAACAATCTCTATTAAATCATTCTACGCTATCTACAAACTGTGTAACAAACTGCGTGCGTGAATTGTTTATAAAAAAAAGAGTACCGTTGTAATGCTTTTGTAACTGTTTTTAGACAATTGTTTGTTCCAGTGTAAATAAACAATTTTGGTTTTAGGTGTTTTGTCGGTTTTACTTAGCGATTTTTTTTTTTTTTAATTTAAGCCTTGATAACGTTCCGGAATTAGTGTTCTTCATTATTGAATAACATAGCGTTTTGTCAGTGGGATTTCCAGATTGTTAAAGTAAACAACTCTTACGTTTTGTTATGGTATAGAAAATGATAGAATATTTAAGAAGATATTTGTATTAAGAACTGTTAATGTTTATTATTAAAGTTTTTATTTATTTGACTAACATGAAGCTAAGTCTTTAGTTTACTAGATATAATATAAAATATGTATATGTGAATTACTTATGTTTTACGTACCATTTTAAAAGAATACAATTGGAAATATTTTATGATAGCAATAGACACATTTTGCAAAAAAAGTGTAAAATTAATTATTTTACCGAATTTAGCTCAACTCTCTTTTCGGACGTTTTGAATCCTTCTAACTCTTTAAACATTTCGAGTATAGCACAGTACATAACATTTAAACTTGCTAAGTAAATTATTGATTGTTATAAAAATGATCTGACGATGAATGATGAGATATAAAAAATCCAGTTGATTTTACCCAATTTAGCTCATTTCGTTTTCTAACATTTAGGCATCTTTCAACCTTCTTATCGGCGCAGCACTACATAAAAAATGGACAATGATTGTTAGTATTTATAAATAATTAAAAAAGACAACCAATTTGAAGAAAGTTTAATTTATGAAGTGTTGTACTACACCCATCAAGAACTATCCACCGTTCTGGCTAGGAAGTATATTATTTAAATATAAAGGTCTACTGATTGTCCACAGTGTAGCACCTATTTCTGACCTTTTGAATTCATCTGACGTCTTAAATGGGTGGCACAATGTTTTTCGGATTTGCTTATGAATTCTATCCATAGCACACCTGCTAGAACTATAGTCCTAACAGTTAATAAAAATTACATACAACAATTACATACAAGACTTAACATTTTTTAAAATTATCTAAAAAATCAAACTAATTGGTAGAGAGAAAAATTCAGAGGGTGTTAAACTGCGCCTTTCGAAAACTGCTGTTTTTTTCTCTTCTGTACACATAGTACATATGATAGTCAGAGATCTTTATGAATTTTATTGCTTACCTCAATAAAGAATGAGAGTAATAAATGAGTCCTTAGTTTGATGGGAATGTGTCAGGGTCTCTTCTTTGCAGTAATTGAACATGCAGTTTTCTCTAGTGTCAATCCATTTGAGATAACCTCTGTGTATTAAAAGTTTGCTCTTATGCTTTTTTAACACATTTTCTTTCATATTGCACCGGGATCCTTGGAATGTCTGTTTAAAGACGTACTCGATAGGACTTTATACGGGAAATATTACAGTTTTATCAACAGAAGTTTTATTTAATCGATACGAACGCTCCGGGAAAAATCTTGGGCAGTGGGTTGAACCATCCGGCTGTCTGTGATTATCCTTGACAGGAAAAAGGACTGCTTCCTGGATGTTCGTCTTCAATTGACTAAGCATTTCCTCGATAGTAAGATATGTTTTAATTAGTTGTACCAGTTGCATCCAGGGTTTGTGCGATCCAGTTTGAGGTCTTTTGTCGGCTCTGAGAGGAGGTAGTTGTGGGCAGTTGTTGATTTATTTGTTTTCCTAATAGGACTGACCGGTGGGACCTAATGGCCGGGCAATTTGTACCCTTGAGAGCTTCTTGTCAACACTTCCGTCTGTGCGAATTTTCAGGGGTGAAAGCTCGGCCGTGTGTCGGGACCTGTCGGGCGTCGGGGCAACTAGGGCGCAAGCCCAACTTTCCTGGGTGGCAAAGAGCAAAGAAGGCCGCGACGTGGTCGCGCGGGGGGTGGATTTAAAAGTTTTCTTTTATTAGAGGAAGGCGTCGACCCCTTCTAAAGCAGCCCTTTCGCCCTTGGATTAAAGGGGATATGCCGATTCTGAGATCGACAACCTTCCGGTACAGGGGCTGGATTTTTCAGCATATAGGTTGATCATTGTGAAAAGCGTGCTGGCTTTAATATTTACCCTTCAAAGTTAACGTATCAATCCATAATGAACACTTCAAACTTAAAAATGTAAAATTTCTGAGATAGTAGATTTCTTGTTGAGGCTAGAGTCTACTGCACTACACATCAGGTCACGCCAATACTTTTCATCTGGAAAAGATTTAACCTCTAAAATAAAAGGTAAAGATTCCTTTTAAAAATCTCGGCGAACCATGAAAACCGAACTGATTCACATGCAGCACTAACTGATTGAATGATTAAACCTATAATTAAAATTTTCAGTTTAATACCACTTCATTATGATTAATTTAGCCAGTGAACGGAAATGATCCAACTAAACTATAGAATCGTTCAACTTTTAACAAAATGTTTTTTTAGAAACAAATCACAAATTTTGGCGATGCAGAAAGGGTCGCAGACAAAATAAGCAAGGCCAGGTTGACTGGATGATCAGAACGGTGAAACTTTATTTTATTACGTTTATATATTTATTATAGAAAAATGTTTGCTAAATTGTTTAATTTGAAATGTAGCCATAATCCAACTTGAAAAAATTTCAATAATCATTATTAGTGATTTCGTTTTGAGAGTTTCAAATTTTAACAGTTTGTCTGTTTGTTGTTGTTTAACTTTCTGAACTACAAAATTTTATAAAAATTTAATAATTGCGATTTGTATAGGCAGACCAGGATGATCATGGACGAACGAACTATCGGTTCATTACCTCCTAGACGAAACCACAATATTTCACAATTCTGCTTTGGTTGAGATGAATTTCGAGCTGAAAACTGAAATCTATCTAAAATAAATTATTATCTTATTTAATGATTTTTGATAAGCTGGATGCACCGTATTAATCGATTTCAAAACAAACCAAAGCTGGAGATTATTAAACTTGATGCTATACAGTTTATGGATGATTTTAAAAGGTTAGAAAAATTATGGAACGAACCATTCTGGCATGAACAATTGTACGTAATGAGCACTTTTTTATTAAACGAAAACGTTTGCGTCTAACAATGGCCAAAGTTTGAATAAAAAAAGGAACAATTTATTAAACGACAACCATGACCCAAGTTCAGTGTCACTATGAAGGTCCCTAAAACATTGTCACTTGTCGAAAGTGATGTTTCGGCTCTATATATGAACTCGGGACCTCTTAATGACCATTTAATCGTTAAGAGCAAACAAAAAGTAGGAGAACAAATGAGAAATCTTGCGGTCGGTGTCGTCACGGTTCGCAATCTTTTCTGTCAATTATTCTGACCCCCCCCCCAAACAAATAACAAGGCATGGCCTGAGAAGAAAACAAGTTAAAAGCGGAAAAGAGGAAAACCATTTAAAGAGTAACCCGACGGTGATTTCTAACGGACTCCAATTGACATTCTAAATAGCCACCCCGATCCGTGATTTATCGGGGGGTCAGAAGGTGATGGGGGAAGATCGGGAGGTTTGCCAACTCCGAATTTCCGCATACTACTATCCGACACTACGATCCTTTGTGATAAATATCTAAACCGCAGACTACCAATATCTATTAAAATACAATCAAAAAATAATAAAAACGAATATCGTCCTAGGAAAATTGATTTCACTATGTTCATCCCTGTAAGTATTTTATGTATAAATGAGCATACATAATAAAATTTGAAATAGGTGTTAAACAAACAATGGTCAGTTATTAAGTTCACAGCAAAAAACCATGTTATTCCAATTAATTATTCTTTTTTTATCTAAAGTTTTCGGTTGAGATGAAAAATTAGTGTCACGAGTGGGATTCGAACACACGTCCTACGGCTAAATACGCAGCTGCTCTAACCACTTGAGGGATCGTGACTTTGATCTCCTCGGACACCAACTCCCCATCTCAACCGTCACTTTGACTTTTCCCTCTTTTTGCCATATTTTCAAAGTCGAATCCCGCTCGCGACACTAATTTTTCATCTCAACCAAAAGCCTTAGATATAAAGAATAATTATGTGGAATAATTAAAATGGCCAATTATGACTACTAAGCAAATATGGACTAATAAAATATTATACAATATTACAATTAATTTTGTAACATGTATATGTCACGATGTTCATATTGTTCAGTTTTACAAATTTGTACTGTTCTTAAAAACTATGCTTTGTTGTCTAAATTACACATTTTAACATATTGCTTACAGTATTATTTTTAATAAAATGTCTATTAGCAATATATTTTTTTAAACAATATTTGTATAACAAAATATTTTTATTATTTGTGGATTTCTTTTCACCATGTCCGCACATCTCCCTGCGCGCCGTTAATTAAAACTTTCAATATTAAAATATTCCCTAATTTTTTTGTCGATTTTATTAAATTTGTTGAAAAGCTAGAAGAAAAAAAATTATGGTTTATGGATAATTTTTATTTCTTAATACACGTCAATCGGTACAAACAAATTATAGCCAATTTGTTAAACAACAACAAAACAAATTTCAAGACACCTAAACGGCTAAAACATAAGCATATTAACTTTAATTCTGCGGATTCATAATGTAAAGAATTTGGCCAGTTTTTCCTTGATAGATCATTTTATGCATGCATTTGAGAAAGTACGTCGTCTGGCCTCGTGGTTTTCAACTAATCAGTAACTAAGTTTACAAAGAAAACATACAAATAAACATAAACAGTAACTAATCAAGATTAAAATTTTGGCATTTTATAAATTTCCGTACAAAATACCTAATTTACTTTTAAACTGCGGGGAAGTCTTTTATTATTTTGTTTGAAAATTAAATCATACGCTCCGATATACACGCAAAGAGAAAAAAAAGTAAATTTGTATTTATTTATTTTCCATTATAACCAGGTATAAAGTTTAATAGTTGACTTAAAACGTTAACTCAAGAATAATAATATTGTTTACCTTCATAGAGTAATAATAATCCTTTTACACTCTTTGGATTAAAAATTTAAAAAATTAGTTCAATTTCGTCCTTTCTAGAGCCGAGAAGATCTCCCCGGGCAGATGCTTTGGCCAGCGTCGGACGTAGCGGCCGTTACATAGTCCTGGGTTGAGTATGCCGTGCTGTCCATCCACGATTTAGAGCCACCGGAAGTCTCGATGGAAGAATGGACCACTGCATTCTGGTCGACCGCCATGTAAGACGGCTAGAGGCAATACTTTTATTGCTCTTACCGCACTACGGAACGTCAAACGAATCAGATTCTACTATCCATCTACTACTGCAGAAGGATCGAATAGAAAGGCGATTATTCGCAAATCAGCACCCGCTTGGACAGTAATAGTGGGGCTGTTCTCTTCTCAGATGAGTGCTGGTTTCTGTGGCAATCATACGAGGAGAAGACCTGAAGTACGCGTTGCTTCATGTGCCATGCGAGAGTCACAGCCTATTCAAAGACAGTTTTGGTATTGGGTGAAGCAAAGTCCATGCCCTTACCGAACTGATTATCATACAGAGTAGGGCTTTGACTGCTCTAAGGCACATTGACGAATTCTTCTTGAAGTTTTGATCCCATTCGCTCCATTTGTTACGGACAACTTCGTGTTATTGCATGATAATGCTCGACCGCATGTAGCTCGACTTGGTGGATGTAGAAATCATCACAATGAATTGGCTTGCACGTTCTCCTGATGAATCCCATCAAACACTTATTGATCATGATAAAGACGTTATTCGATTCCTCCAACAAGCGTTGAACATCTTCAAACCGCTCTTCTTCGCTGGAGAAATCCGGTCGCTTATTTATGCGATGCCTAAGAGGCTTAATTCCCTACGCAAGCTGCTTTATTAAGAGCAAAACAGGTTGTAAAATGTTAGTTAAATTTTAATCTATAATTAAATGATTTTCCGATGTTTTGGTGAATTTTCTTTCAAATCCTCTTAATGAAGTAATTTTTATTAAAACTCATGGATTTCTGATCTAGTTTAATTTGGTTTGCATCAAAATAAGTGTGTTGTAATTAATATAACGATAAAATACATACAGTTTGAAACAAACAACAAAATGAAGCCTCCGGTATTTCTCTTTGAGTGTATATTTATAATCATTTTTTAATAAATAAGAACTGCAATTGTATTTAGTATAGTTTTGAATTTTACATTTTAATATCAATTTTGAAGATAGAAAACTCTCATAACAAGCAAATATTGGCAGGATATTGTTGTTTTGTTTTTGTTGTCAATTTTCTGTAGATGGAAAGCTTCCTATGTTATACCAAAGATTATATACTAGAGATTATGATCGCCGATATCCTTGGGATTTCGAAGCGTGCCGCCAATGAATTAACCCTTCCACCGGTTGTAAAACGTCGAGGGGGACTGCTTCATTTCATGAAATATTAATTCGGCGTCAATGCGCCCCTTGTAAACAACGTTGAAAAAAAAAATCAACACAAATTTCAAATCATTTACAACACATTTTGGTTTTGCGTCGTAATCTTCGCGTTATTCGTTTATTTTTTAATTTCTATTATTTAACTTTTACGTCATAGAACTTTGTCCTAGAATGCCCCGATTGCCACCCCCTTTCATAACTTGGTCGTAATGGACTTTCCGGCCTTGAACCAGCGAATATAAAAAAGTTGGGGTATTAACATAATCACTCCGTCGTAAATTGATCCAGCGGCCTTATCGAAATGTTTGCTTAGCTCGGGCACAGGCAAGAGTCAAAACATATTCACAACCGATCGTAAAAAAATATCCTAACTTTCAACATTTTTTCATTTCACATTTTTCAATTCAATTTATAGTAATAATTAACGCATCGTTATTATTACGATTATCAAAAAGACATTACATAAATTACATGCAAAATTACGACAACACGATCAGTAAATGGTACAGCCGTTTACAATACATAAAATATACAGAAAAAATAAACACTGTTTTAGAAAATATGATAACAAAAAAAAACATTATTAGTATTAAGAATGTTCATGATGATAAAGATTATAACTATTAGCACTTATTGTATTTTTGTTGGGCCATAAACAAATAGCAATTAAACTGTTGTAGGACTATAGATTTAGTGTGTATTATTTAAAAAATTGACTACATCAATTATTGACCTATGAATCAACAAGCATTATCCTAAATATTTAACATGCAAAATTGTATGTTATTAAAATACTTTGGTTAATAATTTCGGTACTGGTTATATACCTATAACTGTTTTTTCAAAATATAAACAAGAAGTTATTATTTTTATTAGTAATTAATCCTATATGATTAAAAAATATTTATTTTTATTTCACGAAAAGAGTGTCATAATTTTTAACTTTCAATATTCCCTCATATTCCTACATTAAAAAGTAACTTATTGTTTGAGATAAAAAATAAATAGTAGTGTTTAGAAAATTTTTGGTTTTATTGATGTTTTATTATTTTTTTATTGACTTTTCTTCAGAAAACAAGATTAATGTTGGAATTTAGAGCAAAAAAATGAATCTGCAGTTTTGTCGGCGAAATTAATTTTGATATATGATGTTTAATGTTACAGAATTAACCGTAAACGATGTCGAACGAGATAACCTGTCCAATAAATTTATGCTGTTTTGGCTTTAAACGTACCATTTTTTCTTCATGTATTTTCCTTGACTTTTGGATTTCGCGGCCGTGTATAAATTTCGGTAGAGCACAAGAGAAACCGGCATAAAAAAATCGCGTAGGACAAGGGTAATTTGAAGTTTTACAACCGACTTAACATGACCATATAACCTGTATGTCATAGAAATTCGACGAAACGTCGATTTAAAAAATAATAAAACTGAAAATAATACTGGTGATGTTTTTAAATCGGGGATCGTCTTTTGAACGTAAACTTTATATTATTCTAAGATAAGGAATATAAAATTAAATTATATTTGTTTATGTACGATTACAATTACGAATAATGCCCAACAAGTAAATACGTTCTTTATCAAATTTCTTCAGTGTGCAAAATTTTCAGAAATATTTGTTATTGTTTGTTGTATAAAGCCCTCGGTCATTGTCATTAAATAATTTTGCCATAGTCAAATGTAAGAACATATTAAACATTATTTAATGACCTTTTTTTATAAATCTGGCGCCGGATTGACTACTGATGATAATGATAGTAGAAAAGATATGATTCCAAGTATTTATGCAATGGTAAGTTCTAAACTTAAGGCAAAAACTTACAGAAGATTATTTGGAATTGAAATGTCAAAAAATAAATCCTTCTAATTTCAGAAATAATCAGTTCATCTCGTTGTCAACTTACTTTATTTCCGCGAGATCTATTTATACAAATGATTCGATTGGTGTATGAATTTTAATTGTAGACAAATTAGTAGACAGAGGATTGATAGATAATAATTTATTTTAATAGTCTTGTATGTTGTTTCCGATTATATCCGTAATCTGTGACAGAAACGCGTTTAATGCACTAAAACGCGTTAAATTTGAGTCTTTTAAACACCGTAAAAAAACAAAAAATATAGATTATATTTGCGAAATGAATTGAATCGGACTTTTGACATATTTTTTAAAACCGGGAATAATATTGTCTTTAAATAATAAGGAAGTTTATCTAAACACTCTAATTATATGTCAAATGAAAATGTGAATAAATTTAAAGATAAGAAACTTTCTCTAGGACTAATAAAAGATAGTGTATTTAATGATACGTGCTCTATAAATTGTGTAGTTCGATAGTTTTAAGTCGTACAATACTTGAAGTTTTTATTTAGTTATTAGAAATAACAATATCTTTGTCATTTTGATAAACGTCTGACGATCATAGACATTTATTTTGTAAGAATAAACGTGGGCCTGAAAAATAAATAGTTTTCCAAGACACGTACGCGAGTGTCAAAATTTTATAAGAACAGGGACTTTGTTGTCTATAATAAAACATTTATTATAGAGACGTCCTTACTCGAGGACACTGACATGATTCGATTATTACTGTTAATGCTTAATACTTGTGAACTACTTGATTAAATTAAATAATAAATCATCTTTCATTTTTCTTTATTGATAACATGACGTTCAAATTCGTATTTATATTCGAAATCTTAAGAGTTGGACTGGTGGACTGTCAGTAGTTTTGGGAAGTTGGACATTAATCGTCTAAATGAATTACGGCCTCTGAAAAGTTTTCAAAGTCTCGTTTCAAGGAGTCATTTGTGCTCGTCAGAGGGAATCGCCGACGATAAACCGTGAATGAAGGTCTTACGCACACCATTTTAATAACAGGTACGGCCGGCACGTGCTTCGGTACAGCGAGAAGTACGTCAGGTAAAGGGTTCACGCTTTTTTACGACCGGGGGATGGGGCCCACGCGACCGAGGGGTGGGTGTCCGGGGGTTGACCGCACTTAAAACTCGTAAGGGCTTATGTTTTAATCGGTTTTTACAAAACAACCCAATGTGATCAGTGATTATTAAACTTACCTTGTGCGATCCGAACTGCTGGCATCTTTATCCTCATCTTGCCCGAGGGGTGGATCGACACTCCAGGGGTAGTGACTCAGTTGCACTTTGGCTTCAGGTGGATCCGTTGGAGACGGGTTCCATGTCACCTGAACATAAGCACTACACGGGCACTGCACGAGGCCAAGTACGTAATCTGGGCTGCGCGATGCTGCGACGAAGGTCCGTGGTTCTCAGGGCTGCGATGCAAACTAAGTGTACAGGGGGGCCGAGCGGAGCGGACGAGCAGATCGGCACCCCTCGGCTACGGTCGGTCGGAGTTCCAGCAGAGGGGATGGTCTAGTTCCAGCGACCCCCAGAATAGCGCCACATCTTGGATGTCCACTACACGGACGTACATTGGTCACAACTGACCCCTCCCACTGACCCCACCCGCTCTTATCAATACAAACCCCTTGACCACTGCACCAATTCGACCCCTTCTATCGCCAATTACATCTGCATGACCACCATATTCTTTCGGATAATTTTCGCACCCTACAATTCCCTGCTCTCGTCTTCGTTGGCATTCAACTGCACGTATTTACGAAGATTGTTTTCGTCTTCCCTTGGTAATGACCTTCACCACTGTCCATTCGACATCATCAATCACATCCTTCTTAAAGGACTCCAATTACTTTGTCCGTCACTTACACGCTTAAGTCTCAAAACACGTAAAATCAATTTTATACGTCAAAACCGTTTAATGTATATTAAATTTAAAATCAAATTAAAACAAAGTATGATTTTATCTTCCTACGAAATGTTCAAACAAGAGCGACCTTCATCGACCAACGAACCCATGCGTCACTAAAATTATTATGATTTATGTTAACTAGATCACTCCAATAAATATTTCTTCCAAACTTTTCTAGTTATTTCAATTTTGTGTTAGATCAAAAATATTCATTTTTAACAATTGGGTAAGCGTAAACAAAAAATACTGTTGAGTGGAGAGTCTAGTATTTTTGGATGAAATCATGGTGTACGTCTTTTCTCGCCTATATTCTTCAGTGAAGAACTGAGACCAAAGCCAGTCCGTAAAAGGATGCAGGGAAGTGATTAATTTTGATCAATTCATCTCGAATTTGTTCCAATTCGTAAGAAACACCAATACTGTGAACATAAACATTATAAAAATTGTACCAACTTTTTCGATAATGAAACGTTTTTTAACTATTTAAAATCACTAAAAAGTACATAAACAAAATTTTACAAATAAAAATACACAAATATGCAAGTCACAAATATAATACATGCTGAAAAAAAAAACGTTTCAGCGTATGTTTTCCACTTAAGCTTACTCGTATATATTATCTTCCATCTTCCTTTGGAATTTGATTTCGGATTTTTGAACATTAACATAATTTTTGGGTTAAATAATGGGCTTCAGGATTTGGCCTTTTGAAAAAACCCGTTTAACACGACCCATCTCAAGAAAAACTGAACAATATGTACATTTTAAAGAAAATGCGCCGAAAAACTTGACAAATTTTCAAGTTCTTTTCCGGATTATTCTCCAAATCAAAGTGTATCCACGATTTCATTTAAGAGTCATATTGTCTTGTTTTCGGCGTGAAATTTTCATTTTTTCCCTCTCCTGAAAAATTATGTTTTCATCTATAAAGGCATGAATCGATTTTGATAGTAAACTTTTACAATCATCAAGCAGAGTTAGAGTTAAGGAACTGAAAAAGTAACGTGTGGGGAACGAGAAAAAAGTTTCAATTTGGAAAAATGTGAAAAAAACTCAAATTGTTATCAAATTAAAACAGATTACCGTAAATTTTTTTACAAACGTCATATTTCATACAAGAATGTAAAATTTAAGTCGAATTGTGCAGTATTTGTGACTCGATGATATGGATGGGTATATCTCATACGGTAAAGATATCAATCATGACTCCCCCATTAATGACTTTTATAGACCCACCAATAACTTTTCTAATTTGTACTAATTGCAGCCTAGGAAGGTTAGTTTGAATAAAAATTACCGTATCTCTTAAACTAACTCAACAATTTGATATTTTTTCTTTTGAGACTAAATTAAAATGCGTTAAGAGACTTAGAAACTTGTTAGATTATAACTAGAACTTACAGTATACCATCGTGATGTTAAAAACAGGGGATTTATTTTTTAATCGGACATTTCTTGCTGGTGAAAAGATCACGATGTACTTACATCTTCCTTAAGAAATTCCTAATTATTACGACCTCAGTCGACCCATCCATCAAGTTCTGTATAATCCTTAGTCCTTAGTCAATACTTCTGGGACCATATCCTTCACTTTTCTTCACGTTTTCACTTCAAAAACGCGTTGAAAAGCACCGTTTTTTTAAAATAATTGTTTATTTTATATGCAATTTTGTAATTGTATTGCACTTTCATACATTCGCTCATAAACCTTTGTAATCACGTTCTGATCATTTTTATATAATATTAAAAAACCTTTGCGCACTTTTATAGCAGTCAATTTATATTAAATAAAAACATTACTTTATGTAAACCATAATGTGTTTCTCACTCTGAAAAATAAATCTACGATTATCTATGATTGTTTATTTTCATTTTACCGAAACAGAAGTAGTACAACTAATTTGAGCCCACGTTGTTTCACATCACTTTGTATACATACATCGAACTGTAATTTTTGTGTAATCTTAATTTTTGCTGGCAGTTGTTTCTTATTTGTATCTTTCTCATAACCTTTAAAAAATGGTTGATATCGATTATCTTATGTAAATAAAATACCCTTTCTGATTTAGTAAGAAATCTTTTTTCTATATGAATTAATAGATTCACAAATTATTCAGTTATTGCATTTTTCGTGAAGAATAGCGGGTTTCTTTATCTACTTATTAACTATTTTTCTCGGTTCGGCTTTCTTTGTGATATTTTTACTTCTTTTGAAAGCAAGAAACATTTGCTTTCTACAATGCAATCCATATCCAACTTTCAATATAAAACGATGACTACATACTCAAACCATTGGCCATTATTTTCGACCAAACCTCTATCCTCTGGTCGAATTCGATCCCAATCTTTTGTGTTCGTTTTTTTCTATCGATTTCGTCTGTAAAAAAAGTTCAGAACAACAATTCAACAATTAACCGCAGGCTGAGTACCCCTGAGACCTTTGTAGCGATTCACAGAATGAAATCAACCATGGGGCAGAGCGCAAATCCCTCTTTTCTGAAAAGATATTTTCACTTTTCTTAGGGAGGGAATATTTGATTTAGAAACGATAACTATACGGAACTGAATTATAAGTAATTCTAGCTCCAATTATGTGGACTTTCCTGGCAGGACTCGAAAATTTATTAAAATATTTCAAACCATGAGTATTTTGTGTTCATGTTAGTGATACCATGTTTTTTCACAGCATTTTTTAGAAAATTTCCTATGATACACTTTGACTCTTTACTGAATGATTCTCTCTCAATCTTACATACTCCCTCTCAACTTCACTCTCTCTCTTTCACCCACTCACTCTCCACTTTCTCTCTCTCTCTCTCTCTCTCTCTCTCTCTCTCTCTCTCTCTTTCTCTTTCTCTTCATTTCGACATGTATGTATTGGGTTGTCCGGAAAATAATGCAGGATTTTGGTATTAAACAAAAAAAAAGAAACTAGTTACTTTAAAGCAATGTTCTTTAATCAAAANATAATTATTGACACTAGTTTATATATTTATCTCTGTCTTTGTCATTAATCTGCCTCTCTCTGTTTCTCTCTCTCTCTCTCTCTCTCTCTCTCTCTCTCTCTTTCTCTCTTTCTCATTCAATCTCTCTTTATCTTCACCCTCTCTCTGATTCATTCTTTTTTTCTTCTCTGACTATCACTTCTCTGTCACTCTATCTCTCTTCCCCCTCACTCTTTCTTTTTGTTCTCTCTCTCACTCTCTCTCTTTCTCTCTCTCAGACTTTTATTTTTCACTTTCTTTGTTCACACTCACTCTTTATTTTCCTCGTTCTTTCCAATAAAGAAAGTTAGGCTTCATAGACGTTGAAGTCGGAGTTCAGCCTGGGGTGCTATATTATTTTAGATTTATTTTACTGTCGTGATAATTTATTGGGCCTTAATTTATAAACTTTTTTTTTACAAGGATTATTTGTTTGATTATATATTATTGACTCTACTATGGCGTAAGAAATCATCCTTTTTGATCTTGTTTTATCTACTTCTTGTTTTCACCTCAATGTTCCGGTTAAATTGTTGTTGATGGTTTAATATGATTCGAATTTTTATGATTAATTTAAGAAAACAGTTTTATCCCTTGACACGATTTTACAAATCTAGGCTATAGATCGAATCTCTGATATTTATCTTGAAACGCAAAAGGCGGCAGTTCAGTTTTGAGTTTCAACAACTGTGTGTTATTAAATAAATATTAGTGTTTGATGAAAATATTAATTTCATTTATGGTTCATTTGATTATCGCGACTTTTGTCTGAACTATTCAATTTTTCTTTTCGGCCCGCCGGTCGGCGAACGAAAGCGGGTTGACGGCGCCCCCATACAGACGGCAGATAACGATTATAATAAGCGGTCCGTATTGTTTCTATTAAAAAGAAAAAAAGGCGAAATCCCGAGAAAGTCCTTCGGCAAATTATTCACGGTGATAATTCCACCGATAAGCCGAGGCGTAGGTACTCGGAGATAAGCGCCGTCCCATTTTGAGAGACTAACCGGGCCCTTATCTCGGCCAAGAAGGCCAGCCGCGATTCGAACCGGTGTTCAAAGTTTCGGCTCTGGTATCCAAGCGAACAACAACTGAAAAAGACATTTGTCATATATTCTGTAAATGAGCATAAACAATCGTTTTTGTATCAAAAACCGGTATGATATGTTTACAAAGACATAGCAGTCAACAGCTTTAATCGTAAACGCACCATTGTAACTTCTCAAAAGAATTAGTTTGTTTAAGCTTACTTATTGTTTAAACAAATTTTATTCGTCTTGGATAAGATAGTAACAAAAAAATGTACTCTTCAGGGGCGTAATTATAGAAACAAACTTTTTTTTAACACACTTGTTTACGTAGATTCTGTCTGTTTTTATTTATTTTTTATTTTACCCAAATAATATTTTAAATTTCCAATCCAAACCTTGTAATTGGTCGCAATGTTTGGAGAAAAAAGAAACAAAATCTCCTGTCAAATTTGGCAAAGTTCTTGAAGACTGGGAAATGCGAGCTGAGCATATCAGATTGCCAAAAGACTACTCACCTATCCTTTTTCTTGCATGCTGTTTTTCAAACTGTGGTAAAAAGCAAACAACATATGCTTATTTTTAACAAGGTCAATGATTTTTTTACAAATTTAGAAATAAACATGAAGAGAAAATTAGAATAAAAATCGGGTTTTTAATTACACCAAAAATCAAAGAGAGAAAGATAACGTTTTGGTAAGAAGTGAATATCCTTCTTCTAATAAAAAAAGTTTTTATATATAAGTAATTAAAATAATTAGTTTGTAAGTAATTTATGCTATAAAAATGTGAAGGAAACATGATTTTTGCATTAAATATTAATGTATTATGGCTATTATATATTTAAATAGATTCTATAATATACATATTCTTTTCTATTATTTATTTATATTTATTATTGAATAAATATTTCATAATAAAAATACAACTGATAAAACGTTTTGTAAATTTCTTACGCCAACCTTTTAAAATGACCAACGATCACTATTGGAATTAATGGAAATTTTTTACCTAGTCATAACGATTGATTTGATGATGCATTCAACATTCAAGGTGAAATTCTTTAATATTTACTTTTTTTAAATAGACATAGGTCAATTTTTTATTTTCAAAAATGCTGCTGATATGAAAAAAAGGAGAACACACTCTGTGGTAGCCTCGTATGGATTATGATTTAACAGTCAAATTTTCTTCATCAGTACATAAGGCATAACGTGGCCATTGACGATTCAGTCGACGGGGAGGATTATCTGATATGGTATTGGAACTGATCTGATGGACCAAGTCATTTGGATATGTGGAAAGGGGTTGAAGGAACGTTCTGTAATAGGCTTTCGCTACTTCTGGAACAAATGAAATATTAAGGGCTCGGTTAGGCTGAGGTTTGATACATAAAAAGGTGGATAAACAATTTTTCTTAGGACTTTTCATTGTGATTTTTGATTAAGTGTTCGGAGTTGAAATCCTCGGTTTACGTCCTGAGTTCGATAAGCCCACATAGGTTTGAGATGAATCATGGTGTATATCAATCTTTTATAGTTATGTGTATGTTTGGATCATCTGTCGATCAATGGTGATAACGGTTGGTAACGTCCGCCCGTTATATTTTCATCGCAAATAAGCCCTTAGATAAAAAATGTAATTAATTAAAAAAGGTTGTAATACCCATTTATGTTTCTGGTCTAATTGGCCAAATTATTTATTTCAATTAATTATTATTTTTAATGTAAGGTCTTGGTTGAGATGATAAAGTTATTGTCACGAGCGGGCTTCGAACACAAAGCCGAAGATCGCGGGTTCGAATCCCGCTCGTGACACTAACTTTTTCATCTCAACCAAAAACCTTATATAAAAAGAATTGGATAATATGGTTTGTTTGCTGTGAACTTAAAATCAACCACTGTTTGTTTAAACCATAATTCACATAAAAAGAATATTTAATAGGTTGAAATAACGTTGAATTTGAATAAAATTCAGAGAATTTATTAATTTTTAAGAGGCTGACCTAAACTTAATAATTTTTAACTTAACCAGCCTAACCTTAAACACCCTATGCGCACTCTTCGGTTCCATGTTAACAAAATTCTTGATTCTACTGGATTTAAGAACAAATGATTTTTAGTTGAAGATTTTATAATTAATTTTATGTTGTTTATCTACTATTCAATTGTCATATTTGAATTCGTTTTATTATTATAAACATGGGATAATGCGTAAAATGGGATTATTGGGATCACCGATTTTAATGAAGCTTTTTTAAGTGATACTTCTTCTAATATTAGACACATTTCCCAGGGTATAGAAAATATATTTTGGGGGCCGAAAAACAATTAACTGATTTAGATATATTCTTTAATACATATATTTTTATGCATTTGTTGTCATTGTTTTTAAAGTAGAATATGGAAAAAATATATTGTGTTATGGGCGGTTGTCGGTGGTAAGAACGCTTATAGCGTTGAAAAAATTATCCCTCTAGGGTCCCGAGTTCGAATCTCAGCGGCCCTGAAATCGAACCCATTGTACTTACAAATGGAATTTTTTTCCAAAAACACTGGCTTCCTGGTGGTTGACGCCGGTGTAACCAGTCAAACAAATTCCTATTGAAGGGCTTTAAACAGCGATTAAAAAAAATTCAAATTTTTTGTCAAATATATTTTTAACTTACTTTACTGTTACTTTCGTCTTTTTATTTTTATTAGTTTTCATATATCAAATCTCATTTAATAACGAATAATTTATAATAATCTATTACCCACAACGAAGGCAGAAAAACATATTAACAAAAACTATGTAAATTACTCGAAATATTTTTTTTCTCAGTTCCTAAGGCCCATGGGCAAGAAAGCGCGACACGTGTATGATTTTTTTGACCTAGTGCCACCAAAAATAGTTTCATCAAAACCCATGATCTTACGTTCCTCTCCTCGCCATTGCAGGTCAAGGAAGTTATGTGTTAAAATATTGAAATATACATATTTTTTTAAAATATTTGACCCGATATGTAAGACAAAGCAGGTACAACTGGTCGGACTAGCACAGTAGAGACGTAGTTCCGAACCGTTAGGTTTTAGAAATGCAACACCACTAAGGATTTTACAGTCAGCTTCCATTTTCACCGATGTAAAAACGCGTAGTTCGAGAGTGACGTTCCTAGCTCGAAAGTATTTTATCTCCTGCGACCTTTGAACCTGCGCGATCGTCTTCGGATTGACAAGTGTCTTCGGGGTCACTGAGGAAGGACCTCGGTTTTCTCTTCTCACCTTTGTTAGCTCCACCCTCATCACTGCTTTCGAATGGGGGCCGAGACAATCCTCGTTCGTTGAAGTTCATGCCGATTCTGATGGACACATCGTTCTGTCGTAAAATCTCCCGGTTTATTTCCACAATTCGCTACCGTTTCGGGATTCCTTGTGCAGTTTTGATAAAGGCAACCTATAACCGGCACGTCCTGTCAAACGGGGCCGTGTTTGATTCATGCCCGGGACCGCTACGACCATTAAGATAGTATGGCACGTGCTCAGTAAATCGATACGTGGCTGTCCCGCAAATGACAGAACACGAAACACACCGCTGAGTTTATTCAATGTAAATCAGAAATGGGCGAGCCGTCGGCCATGGCCAGGCATTCATTAGATGCTCTCATCCTCCGCTTATGAATATTATCGGAGGGGCCCATTCTCCTGCCAAGGTGACAAAATCTAGTGAAATAGCTGAGAAATCGCTTCTGATTAGTCTTCTTGAAGGACTGTAAATAGATTGATATTAAAACAATCTTCTAGATGTCACGCTTCAATTTTATACATTTAGAATTTGTAATTTTTTCAACGACCATTTTCTCTAAGAAAATAGAAACATAGATTTATATAATCTTTTTATGTACGGTTTTGGTTGAAATGAAAAAGTCAGCGTCAACCCACCGAAGGTCATGGGTTCGAATCCCGCTCGTGACGCTGACTTTTTCATTTCAACCAAAACCTACATAAAAATTCACTAGTTTTCGTGGTCCGCTTGACCAATTAATATCATTCAATTAATTCAAGTTTTAAGTTGAGATAAAAAAGTCAGTGTCACGAGAGGGTTTCGAACCCATTTTGTATTGTTCAGTTGGTGGATTGACTATATTTTTGTTTATATCTGCATGAACATAAAAATCAGACGGTTTACCGACTCTGGACCATGCGACATATAAATAATTGCCCATAAGAGTAGCATTCTTTTTCAAAATTGCAAAAATTGCTATTGCGCTATAATCATAGTCATAACGAACGCAAGCCGTATTGGATAGTGAAGTCGTTTGAACTCGATGCCATGTCGGTCGGAATGGTATTTTTTAAATAACTAGAGCATCCGACAGCCAGGTCATTTCAGCCCTAAGAGCATACGAAATATAACAACAGACGTTCAATATACATTCACACAAATAAATACATTCACACATTGCGCTCTTTCTGTTTTTCTAGATGGAGTTTTCGATACTCCTCCATCGACCTGCTACTCTAATTGGGGGTCGATGTGGTACTTTAATAAATTTGGTTTGAGTTTCTAGTGCTTCTGTTCTACTGCGGTCTCGTTCTTCATGAGTGGTACTCTTGGAAGAAGTATGCCCTTACTAAGAGATCCAATCATATTGTTCCTTCAATTAGATTGTTCATCACTTTTTAACTATTAATCTTGTGCCATTGCACAGCTTTGGCTGATTGATGTTTTGGAATGATACAATTGGCCATCCAATTTGCAAAGGATGTATGACAGCAATCCGGGAACATAGAGGAAATGAAGAAATTCCGTTGGAAAATTCACTCCTTCACTTTGGTTCATCACAGAGTCGATAGATTTGGATGATGTACATATCGAGTACGTCGACAGTTTTAGCCCGAGAAAGGCTCTTCCGTTCAACCATGCGTGATTTCCAAAATTTGTTTCGATGCCTTTTAAAAATATTTTCTATTAGTTCTGCTTTTGAATTCACGATGTTGCAGAAATTAGATGGTAAGGTGATTTTTCCTGTTTCTGGATTTGTAGGTACAGTGCCGTTACCGACCTCGAGTAATTGTCTTGAAAATATGTCAGCTGTTGAAATACAGCCGATGATTAGCTGGAAAGAATCGAAAGAAATCAATTCGATTTTCGAAAACAAGTACGTATTCGAATGCAACGTTGTGTCATAATCAAGTATATTAAGAATTCAAGTGTAAATAAAAGCAGGAATACAATCAATAATCGATAATAAATTAAAATAAGGCTTAATATTTCTCTAACCATTATAATAACTAAAGGTTCGACCCTTGGTCAAGTTACACAATCTCAGTTAAATTTCATCCAATTAAGTCGATCAGTTTTGAACTACTTAAAGAAAGCGTTGTACTGAAAGGTGCATATTCATAGACTTAAAATACTATAAAAAAAATTACACCCCTACAAATTAAACAAAGAGAATCTCACTGGCACTCTCAACACGACACGCAAGAATGACAAAATTACACAAAACAAACACTTCGAGTGAGTAGAAATCCTTTGATTGAATATAAAAAATATATTTTGCATTGTATAAATTCACTTTTTCCCACATCCTACGTGTATTTGTTAAATGTAAACAATGTTTGTAAATCCCAGGCCCTGAAGACGATCTCAATAAAGATCGAAACGTTGGCACGATAAAGAAAATGTTTTTCTGAAACCTACATCACACCAGACCGCATCTCACGATTTCTGAATAACTAACTATAGACAGTTAAAAAACAATAATAGAAGAATATATTACATAGAAAAATTGTTGTGATAAATAATTCGAAATTATGGACAAGATTTGTAATTATTTTGAAATTGTTATTTAAAGGAGCAGCTATGGTACCACCGATGAAAGTATTTAAAGGAGCATTTATGTTACCACCGAAGAGAGAGAGAGAGAGAGAGAGAGAGAGAGAGAGAGAGAGAGAGAGAGAGAGAGGGAGAGAGGGTGAGAGGGAGAGAAGGACCAACAGTTAAATACAATTAATAAGTTAATATAAAAAAGGCAACTAATTAGATAAGCTTTATGCTGCCAATGATGTTGACGAGAAGCTGAAACGCACCTAACAACAGACAAAACCCGCGACATTCCATAATTATCAAAGCCCACCAAACTTCAATTTAGGTTTCATGAACAGTTATTAACCAAAAGCACAATATCTCACTCTGTTACTTTCTTTCTCACTCACCCTCTCACCCTCAAATTTGTTGATATATTAGAAATATTATTGAAATACGCTTGATATAAACCAAATTACGAAAATGACACCCAGAGAATCCTATATTTATATAATTACCTATAAGTTTCAAAATCAAAACCTTTACAGTGTCATTTTTTTACCTCCTTCGGTCTCACTGTAGAAGTCTCTGTTCGTTCCACTGCAACCTAAAACATCTAATGTAAAAGAGTATAAAATTTAATCAGTAAATTTTAACTATATAAAAACTCACAAAAATCAATACGTTTACTAAAATAACCAATTTTCAATTTTAATTAATTTAAATGAATCTATTAAATCGTTTTTAGCAAATTACGATCGGTGTCGCTAAACTGAGAATTGTAGGAGATCGGAGTCGTTTTCAAGTACGTTCCCTCGTTGAACGTTGAATGAATTGGAGAAGTTGTAAAAGGAAGCCGCCCTGGATGAAAGTTTTACTTCCAAAGGGGGCTCTCACATAATTAAAAGTGAGACTCTGTTTTTAACGGCCTCGCAAACTAAAGCTGAATAATGAAGAGGCTACCTGTTGCACAATGACTCCGTACACCTTTCACGCTCGGGGTTCGACTTTTTTTCTCCACCGCGGTTTAATTGAAAACGTCAAGTGTATAAACGGGAGATAATCTAATGATGCGTGTGTAATGGTGTAAAACGTTATAAATCTTTTTATACTTTATTACTGTACAACGATCCAATCCGGTGTTCTGAATTTTAAACGGATAATTTTTTACGATTTCCAGAGAGACGAGATAAAAAAGATGCAGCGTGTGATGAAGTCAGGAAACAAATAAAACTATGAAAGTCGACGACAGTGGCTTTAGGAGAAAGTAAGAGAAACGTTTGTTTTAAAAGTTGCCAACTGTGCTTTATCCAACAGATAATCCCATGTATCTTCACGTACTCTATAATTGGATGACAACTCTACCCAAATAATAAAGTTTTTATATGTAATACTGAGTATGAAGTGGAATTTTCAAAGTTATTATTTAAATATTTGTGTATTTTTGTTAATTAACTAGATGTTTGTTAGAAAACTAGTATTTTGACATATTTAAAGACCCAATATCAAAAAACCTGAAGGAAAAATTAACAAAAACAACGAACAAAAATAATCTAAAACTACATTACCTATTGTACCACCTATTGGGATTGAAGGGGAAAGAGTAACAAAATGGATAGAGAAAGAAAGAAAGAAAGAAAGAAAGAAAGAAAGAAAGAGAGAGAGAGAGAGAGAGAGAGAGAGAGAGAGAGAGAGAGAGAGAGAATAAAACATAGAGCGTGAAAGATTGATTGATTAATTTAACATTTTAGTTAGCTACACAAAGTTAGGTCTAGTGGACCCTTCTTCCACTTAACGTGAGTGTGTACATTATACATTATGTATACAATTAATGCAGTCTCTTTTGGGCTTTACAATTTACAAAATTTACAAATAGAATACGAATAAAAAAAAATAATTTTTTTAATTTAATTTACACTCAATCATTTAATTAACAAATAGTTTTTAATTTTCATTATTGCTAAAGCTATTTAGACAGTACAAACCCATATAATATGCACATAATATTAATTAATTTATGTTTCCATGATTTTATGATTCATGCAATGATTATTTCAATTATTTTCCATCAGTTCTTTTGAACTCTAAAACTGCTCTAAGAGGAAATACAATTTGGGACAGTATTAAACATCTTTATGCTGGTAACTAAAAACGAGTTTGTTTATGTTTTATTTTTATAAATTGGAATTTCAAATATATTGTTTTATCTTACGTTGTTTTATATTTAACAAAAATATACTTCGGTAGTTTTGTGTGTATCATTTTAAACATTATTGATTTGGTGGTCAATTTTGGTAATTTATTTATCTTAACTTATTAATTCTCTTAAATTTGTCATATATAGTGGTATCGTACTTTAGTCTTAATGTGAATCTATGACTTGCATTTTGTGTTGTTTGTGTACCACGTTTCTTTGTATCAGATCAATCGGACATTATAGATGGAATGTATCACAAACGAGGCATTATGAGTGAATTAAGTAATTTATTACTAACAAAAGCATTACTAGTTTGTATAATAGGGAGAAAGTGAGAGAGAGAAGATATGCTTTATTTTATTGCGCAATGCTAGGTTTGGTGGAATTTTCTGCCACGTAACAAGAAAAGTGAGACAGACGGAAAGAGGAATAGAGAGAGAGAGAGAGAGAGAGAGAGAGAGAGAGGGAGAGAGAGAGAGAGAGAGCTATAGAGAGATGATATGCTAGAGAGAGATGAAATGCTATATTTTTCTGCACAATGTTAGGTCTCGTAGAATTTTCTGCCAATTAACAAGAAAGAAATGAAAGACAAAAAGTGGAAGAGAGAGAGAGAAAGAGAGAGAGAGAGAGAGAGAGAGAGAGAGAGAGAGAGAGAGAGAGAGAGAGAGAGAGAAAGAGAGAGTGAGTAGGAAAGTGATGATATGCTTTATTTTGCTGCGCAATGTTAGTTCTCGTAGAATTTTCTGCCAATTAACAAGACAAGACAAAAAGTGGCAGAAAGAGAGAGAGAAAGACAAAGAAAGAGAGAGAGCGAGAGAATTGAGGGAGGGACAGCGGTTTGTGAGTCTAAAAGGCTTTTTTTTAATGTACCAGTGGCAAAATTATTGTCTAATATATATGTGAATGTGTGTCTGTATTTACTTACGTGTAACATACTTATGTACATACATTTCTACATCTTACATATCTTGGAAAAATTGTTTTGCCTTAAAAATCGAATTTTTATTATTATCTCTATCACTTTATTCTATGAATCAATCTATTTATCCATATCATGTTTCACTTAGTCGTAGTTTTTCTTTCACTTGTTTTTTCTTACTTTTTCGTGAATCGTTGGCCATTGTCAGTCAGTTGGTCTGTCCTATTACAAAATATACAATCTTCAATCAAATTTTTTAAAAATCACCATGAAAATGTCGTGGAAAGATATATATATTTATTAGAAAGGATGGTGTATTTTAAACAGGAATTCAATTATTATTTTATAGTGGAGTATATAAAAAGTCATAATATAATAAATCGTTTCCTTTTATAGTATATTTTATGCCCCCGTTTTCACCTCGTCCTCTTCCCAGTGTTTTGACAAGTCCAACGCTGATTTATAGCGTTGGCTCCCTGTCGGTAAATAGAATATTTAAAAAGGACTCTCGTATTCCAAACGACGCCTCCCCGCGTCGGTAATGTCCATGTGTCGGATTCTCAGCAGTTGTCGGTTATTAGTCGAAAGGTTTCTATTTACAATGAGGCTCAGGGACGTCTCTGGACCAGACAGACACATGGGCCACATCTGAACTCGGCTCCCCTCACGGTCCCATCCTCCGGTAGCGCTACTAATTAATAGACGCCTGGGAACCCAGCGTTAATAAACCATTTTTGTTTTCCTAAGGGCCGCCGCCAGCAAAGGAGCATAAGAAAAGGCCCGTCGTTTCAAATATTAAACCAACTTTTCCCGACTGAGACGTTGGTTTTATTTGAAAAGTTTAGAACGAAAAATTCGTGGACCAACACCACAAATCATAGACAAGTAAAATAAATTAAAAAACTTACTTGTCAAAAAGAACAGATTATATGGATTATATGATTTTTACGATCACAAATTGTAAATATGGCAAAATTTACATGAAAAACCTTCAAACACATTCAACACATTGAGACTGCTAGAGATACGAAATTTACATTGTCAGGGTTTAGTTTATTCTAATAATAAAGTAAAAGTAAGTTGTAATCGAAATAAACTTGTAATCACATATTTAAATAGTTCGAAATTTGATCTCAACTGTTTAATGATAATAACAACTTGAACGAAAGAACTAAAATAAAAAATCCCAGTGAGAGAGGTGTGAGAGAGAGAGAGAGAGAGAGAGAGAGAGAGAGAGAGAGAGAGAGAGACGAGACGAGACGAGACGAAACGAGACAAAACACACACACACACAGGGACATACACATGCACACCAACAAAATGAAATTGAATTTAATTGTGCTGAATAACGTGAATACGCGGTAAAAGGACTGATACTAGAATTTCAATATCTTGAGTGACTTTAGATACAAGATGATCCTGAAACGCTCATATTTATTAGTACAGGTATTAGTTAAAAAAGCCTGCAGAAGATAGTCACTTGTCAAGATAAAGCTCCACTGGGGAATTTCGTCAGGACTTACAGCGTTTATGACAGTTCTATGGTTCTTCTACTCACCATCGCTCTCCCAGTTTGATCTGAAGCCATTAAAAGAAAGTATAATGTGAAAGCTATCCTCAGAGTGCAGATACTCTTGCTTGGAATTAGCGAAGGATTCCGCACTCTCGTACCAACTGGCCTGTTGCCAATAACCCTCCACTGGATATAAAGATGAGAGATATGTACAAAAATAATAAAATCACTAAGGTATTGACGAGCAATTTGAACTGGAGATTGAGTCAACAAGGATGTTCTGTCACTAGCTGCATCCTGGTTTGGTGCCGGAGTTAGAAGTTCTAATAATCAAGAAAGTCCCCAACTCATTATACTATATATTTTGATGACAGCAAGAGAAATGGAACCTTCTTGAGCTATTTAAATAAACAAACGATCCAAGAGGGACAATTAGATTAGCAGACCAGTGCTCTAATCAAGCGGGTCTACATGCAATTTTGTACTCATTGAAATGTCTAACTCAGTACGCTTTTTCTCCCGAAAATGGTAGTAGTCACAACAATCGTAAGGATAGATTTGGCATGTTCTGATACCTATAAAGCATTTGTGTGTTCTTCAGTTAGGTGAGGGCCTTTTTGGAAAAAATGAACGAAAGAGCCGATATACTGGCCAATAAGATTCAGAGGAGTCCGCTCTGCTAGTATCCTTCAGCTTGGTACCGAAGACCTAAGTGGATTGTTGGTTGTATAGGACGTGCGGAAGTTGGCACAAAGTTGGTCACTAGCTACAACGGGTCATCATAACAGATTTGGCGTTTTTCCCCACCATCTCCTCCTGAATAAAAAGAAGTGTTCATCTGTCGTTGTCTTAAGATGTCCAAAGTTCTTTCAGGCCATGGACATATCTGCACAGGTTCAGAAATCTCCAGGATCCAATTTGACATCGAGACTGCGATGCAAATATGGCACCACATCTTGTTCCAGTCTAAACTATCTGGAGAAAAGAGCTCCTTTTCTCA
The DNA here is from genome assembly GCF_000648675.2 of Cimex lectularius. NCBI lineage: Eukaryota > Metazoa > Arthropoda > Insecta > Hemiptera > Cimicidae > Cimex > Cimex lectularius. The sequence goes on along the minus strand of NW_019392904.1, from coordinate 1,172,518 downwards.
AAATCTGTTGTTGAGCCTGCCTCCAGAACAAAAGTGAGATAGCGAGTGATAACGGATAGCGATCTGTTCTATTTTTTCGGCATCAATTCCAATGATTGTGAAAACTGTAAATGTTTGAATATTTGGCTAGAGAGACTATTCGGTTTTCTTGGGTCTAAACTATCTTGAAAAAAAGATGTGTAAATTCACCATTTTGTTTTACTATTTTGTAGTAAAATTATAAATTGTGCCTAAGAGCATGCAATATGAAATGTAAATCATGCAGAAAATAACAAACTGAAAAAATACATCGCGCCACAAACAAACAAACGCCCACACTGCTACACAACCCATCATAAATTAAATTAGGTTGATAATAAAGTTTTGGTACAGTGTTCGTAACGGATGAGGCGTTGGCATGGCCCTCATCAGTTCCGAGTTCGAATCCATCTTAGAAAGTTTATTTTATTATAGTTCAGATAGTGTGGGTAAGATTTTGTGTGTGTGTCTTTACAAAACAATCATGGTCATATTTTTCAGGTTGTCGCATTATATCCATACGATATTGTCTTGTTTGGTAGCTAGAATGGCGGTTCATTTTGAGGAGGAATTCTTCCTATTTTTTTTTTAAATCTTAAAAAAAAACTCTTGAAAAAACTGTGTTCTCAACGTTCTTAGATAAATCTTAGGCGATAACAAGACGAACCAAAATAGAATTATGCATTACGTTAATGATTGTGTAGGTCACGCGACTAACTTCGTTGGTCACGGCGTTTTAAAAAGCTCAGATAAAATGCAAAACAATATAGTTTAAAAAGGAAAAAACAGAAATACTAATCAGTACTTTAGTTTTACGTTCAAGCAGTTCTATACCTATTTTTTCGGACTTAATGTAAATGAAAGACTACTTTATGGGAAACGAAGTTCAAGTAGTTCATACTTAGGTCTTTCCACGGTGCGGTTTTAATTATTCGTAGGAAAAGGTTTTTCGAAGGTTAATCACTCTATAAAAGCACCAAATTTCACATACTTTGCATATTTCATTTACCAACAGGTGTGAGTAATTATAATGGCATTATCGTGATTTGAGTGTACAGACCTTTGTTACAATACGCACTCATTAATTTTATGTGTAAATATGTAATATTGTATTTGTACCCGTCCAAACGAAGACAAATCAACAAATTCAGAAGTTTAAGCAAGATTGGAAACAGAATTTGTTCACATATTTTAGTTATAAGTTATAACCATTGAAATATGCGTGAATTCCATCAGTAAGCCTATATGCAAAAACCTGACTTTATTACTAATTAAATGGCATCATACTGACATCTTGTCATTAAATAGAAAAAAATAAACCCAGCGAAGAACAATTAGTTCAAAGAAATAACCTATTAAGGTTAAAAATCTAAATATTTACTTTTTTTAATAATTGTGTAAAATGTGTGCTGGTGGTGATAGAATCATTAAAAGTTATTTAGGTTTTAAGTGTTTCATTTAGAAACGGAATCTGGTATATTTTCTTTTCTACACAGAACTCAATAAATTAGTCAGATAAGTAATCTAGTCCCTAACACTAACCCGAACTCTAGCCCTACCTAGCCTATCCTAACCTTTACTCTCTAACCTAAGCAGCCTCTAATCCTACTTAACCATAACATAAACAAACCATTCCTATGTTAATCTAGGTTAATCGCCTTACATAACGCATGTGCACTCCCCAATAATGCAAAATCAAAGACGCAAAAGAAGTTATGAAAAAGTTAAAAAAAGTTGTGTATAAATCAAAAGTAAAAAAAAAACCAAATTAGCATTTCGTTTAGCTACAATTTTTATCTTTTTCTCCTTTAATTCTACCTGTTGCGTCTAATTTGAGCAAATGAATTATGAGATGAGCCTTGTAAAAATAGCCTTGCTGCTGGTTGTTACTTACTAAGCAAATTTATAGTGATGGTACTTTTAGAAAATTGGTCTTCTCTGCAAATTTTGAAATATATATAATTATACATGTCTATGTCCGGTAGAAAGATTTCACATTTGGCTTCGTTTCCCGCACGCTGAATTACTCAGAACGTGGTCAAGGATTCCGATTGTACAATTGAAACTAGAAAAGCCATTAAAATAACTCCGTCTCGGATTTCATAGTTGTCAAGGTGCGCCACTCCCACAGACACGACGTCCTTATGTTCATTAGCCGGCTACACCTGTCCGAGCGAGCGTTTAAGACGACTCTGCCGGATTTTGTTCGTGCATGAGCTCATGAAACGTGGGGAACTCCAGTTTTTGGAATTTGCCGTTTTACAACATGAGATAAAACGTGTTCGCACAGCTTCCGTGCAAAAGGCGTGGGCCGATAGCCGGCTTATCTAGACTCGGAAACGCGCTTTTCCGCCTCCAGTTTTCCCCCTTGGTCCGAAAAAAGAACATTGAGCGAGATTTTAGTACCTACAAGGAAAACCCCTTTAAGGGGTTTGGTTACCTTGTTCGAAATCTACGGTCTCTCTATTTCATTTTTTCAAATAGTAAAATATATTTTTCATATTGAAATAAAGGGATCAGGGCTGAAGCCGTGGCTTCATATTAATCTCTTTATTTCAATATTTATCATGAAGGCCGATACTACACTCAACGATATATTTTTCCTTTTATTTATGCTCCAGTTTAAATTGATAATATGTATATCATTTACATGGAGAACTTATAAGGTCAACAATGCACGTTAATTGGTACTAATTTGAAGCTCGAAGTTAACAAGATTTTATGTATGAGAAAGAACCTTGGAGAACTTTTTTGCATTTGGCAATATGGAGTCGGTTAGATATTTGCGAGAAGGACAGGTATTTTATTTGGATATATAGAAGAGAGAGAGAGAGAGAGAGAGAGAGAGAGAGAGAGAGAGAGAGAGAGAGAGAGAGAGAGAGAGAGAGAGCGAGTAAGGGTGAGAGACAGACAGACGGATAGTAAATAATTAGATAATTAGATGTATATGTGGCAAAATAATGCGGAATAAGAATATAATATACTAAGGGAAGAGTGAGAGATAGATAGAGAAAGAGAGAGTAGGAGAGAGAGAGAAAGTGAGAGAGAAAGAGAGGAGAGAATGTGTGAGAGAGAAGAAAGGGTGTGTGAGAAAGTGAGTAAGAAAGTTGGGGTAGTTTGAGAGTAAATAACAACAGGGGACGGAGGATTATAAAGTGAAATTCAAAAAGATGAACATATGAAGACTGTTGTCTGGTATAAAAAGTAAATATTTGACTTAAATCCGTTTATATGTATTTCGTTGTAGTATAATGATTAAGTGTTCATTTAACCGAAAAGAAATAAAACTGTGTACTTACGAATAACATTACGATATAATTGACAATTATAAGCATTATATTACACTATAATGTCCGATATACAAAAGAAATGTTTTGTCACTACTCTCCATTCATTCCTCTCCCTCCCATATTTTTTGTCAACAGGAAATTTAAATTATAATGTTGGCAGCTAAATCCAGTTTATCCCCTTGGGTTTTATTCGTGAGGGTGGGATCCGAAAGTGAACGTGTCTGAGGCGGAAACAGAAGTACCTGTCGGCCTGTATAAAAACGACTGGCCGTCACAATAGGGGTGACCAGGCTGACCTTCCTGAATAACACCCCTTGTAAACCCCCACGTCTAGACTAAACACCCGACCCTGACCACGGTAAAAAAAAACCAGATAGGCTCCGACGGTCGTGGAAATTACTTCGACCCAGCTCAAAACTTTTGGGCATTGGGGAAAGGCGTTTTTGTGTCTGTTTCTTGGTCGCAACGCATTATTCGCCACGGGCTGTCCCTTTATTAATGTAATTGTACTCTCTGGAATCCGTTGCCTGTTCAAAAATTACTTCACTCACGACAGGATGAACTAACTCTGAATTTTTCATCCAACACTAAATGTTTGCGTTATAATAGTTACAAACATTCCAAATAATATATAAAATGACCTACAACTATTAAGAATTTTATTTAATTGCAATAGTAATAATATTCCTTTAAATTACGTACCCGATAATTTGATAGTTCTTTTTCTCTTTCGACTCTCTTTATCAGACCCTCTTTATCTCTGTTTGTCTGGATTGTTTTATTTCTCACTCACTCTCTTAAACACTCGCTATCTTTCTCTATCTCTGTTTGGCTGACTTTCTTTCTCTTGTTCCCTAACTCTTTTAATCACTCTCTCTCTCTCACTCTCTCGTTCTCTTTCATTGCCTCTATGAGCATCACACTTTCACACAAACTAATTATTCAGAGATCGTGAGATGAGAGAGCCCTCACAACACGACACGCAAGAATGGCTCACAACAGAAGACAAACACTTTGAAACCTGAAGATGATCTCAATAAAGTTCGAAACGTTGGCGCGATAAAGAAATCGTTTTTCTGAAACCTACATCACACCAGACCGCATCTCACGATCTCTGAATAATTGTCGATGAACGGTCACTAATTACCACACATTTTACACAAACATTCTCTCTTACACTCACTCTTACAGACTCACAGAAACTCCAATTCACCCTCCCACCTGCTCATCACAAAGCTAATGCTTGAATTTTGCTTGATCAAAAACGTATCCACATATAGGGAAAAACTATTGCTTCATTCTCATTTGTATTTATAATTCTACCGTGTGGCCGTTTGTATTTATGCAAGTGTGTCGTAATTTGTTTTCCGTAAAGTAAATTTTTTTCGTTTCTGCATTTCACAACTTTTGAAATAGGGCTGTTATCATGACCCCTCGCTGGTTATATAATAAATAACTCGATTATGTAATTTCATTACTAATTAATTGGCTAATTTTGTAGTTAAGGAAGAATGGGTTAGAACAAAATGAAAACGATTGCCTTCCACCACTGCCAGATTGTACGGTTTATACTGACATAATACTAACAAAACATTTATTTATGATTTATATCATAAAATTCTCAGGTAAATCTAATACATTTTCAGTAATATAAACCCATATATAAAGATAATCATTTATTTAAAAAATCCAATATCATGGATTGATTGAGCCAATATTGTGATGGCCATGTTGACCTTACTTGTCGATAAAATGTAAAAACAAACTGGTTTTAGTAGTAAGTTAATCATAAACTTTTAGGCGCTGTACTTTGGTATTATTTTGATGTTGCATGCAGAATGATTGGAATTACAAAGAATTTTTTTTGTTAATGCCAACTATAAAGATCATATCAAATTCCGTTTTCGGATTTTCCGTTTTTCCAATGAAAAAATCTGTTTGGAAGTATTTTGAAACTCGGGACCTTCAAGTGATGACTCCCTCCGTTGCCCTTAAAAATTTCACTGGGCTTATCATTTGCACTGTCTGCGATAGTAGAGTGGTAAGGGCGTCCGATTCGTTTTTACCAAGCTAACTTGAACATTTAATTTATAAAAGTATGTAAAACGTACTGTATATTGGTTCGACCTCTCGGCTGCGACAAACGGTTGACCTTAATCCCTCATGTATGATATGAATTCTTTTACTTCCTTACTGTGTAACGAATAACAACTGTTCAAACTAAAATCCAAATATTTAAAGTCAGGGACAATTATACTGATTTTTTAATTTTATATGAAAAGGCAGCCAGGGTTAATGCAAATAAGGAAAAAAAACATCTTATGTTTTATTCGGGGTATGAATCTATACTCGTCTAACAGGTAGACGAGCGAGATATCTATTTAGAATTTTCAAACCTATGGTTTCACACTTTCACGTAGGTAGAGAACAACACAGAGAAATATACAGGGTATCCCAATTCCTTCTGACGAAACTCAGGGAATCGATTCTACTCTTCGTTTGGAGCAAAAAATGCTCAGGAGAAAATTTTCGGAAAATTCTCTATTTTGAAGATATTCGTCAATTAAGTTTTTTCAACTTTTCACTACCTTACAACATAAAAACGCTTACAACTTCCAAAATGTTGAGACTACAAAAAATCCAATTAAACCATTTGAAAGAACGCTAAATTTTCTGTTAGATACTTCTATTTGCAATCATCTGAATGACATAAAATGTTAGCCAATATCAGTTGGAACATGTCAAAATTACAAAATTTAAAATTTTGGTCATTGATTTTTCAACTCTACAAGAGCGTTATTTAAAAACCTGAATATATCAACGTAAAGCATATTGGATGAAGAAGTTTTTGTGAAATTTGATAAGTTGTAGGCATTTTTTTGTAACCTCAATACAACGTGCAATCATGGCCAAAATTTTAAATTTTGTAATTTTGACATGTTCCAACTGATATTGGTTAACATTTTATGTCATTCAGATTATTGCAAATAGAAGTATCTAACAGAAAATTTAGCGTTCTTTCAAATGGTTTAATTGGATTTTTTGTAGTCTCAACATTTTGGAAGTTGTAAGCGTTTTTATGTGGTAAGGTAGTGAAAAGTTGAAAAAACCTAAATTGACGAATATCTTCAAAATAGAGAACTTTCCGAAAATTTTCTCCTGAGCATTTTTTGCTTTAAAGGAAGAGTAGAATTGATTCCCTGAGTTTCGTCAGAAGGAACTGGGACACCCTGTATAGATAGAAGAGAGATGTATACAGAGACTGAGTTCCCTGAGAATTTTAGTATTAGTTGTAATAATATAAATGCAATAAAAGTTTTAAATGTTTCATTTGTTAAATTAGTCATTTAAATTTGGTAATGTTATGCAGCAACTATTATTTGTTTGTCTTAATATTACATAGAATTTTATAGTTCTACATTCTTCTTCTTCTTCTTCTTACGTACTTTCCACCATATTACGCATTCTATATCTTACTTTGAAATGTTAAGTCTCATACCGTTATTAAATTAAATTAATTATCTTAATTAAATTGAATATTTTCAATATAATTGGTAACGAAAAAATCACACCATAATTTTAGTACAGAGGAAAATGTAGTGAAGTAGAAAATATGTATATATTTATAAAAGTTAAAGAAATAAACTTATTCCTGTTAAACGGGAGGGCTTAGCGTCCTAGCAATTTATCACCTACCAAATATATCATTATGTATAAACAATATTTGTCTAATTATAGATTGTTTACAAACATACAAATTGGGGAAAAATTTTGTTAACTTGTTTATTTACATCAGTCATGGAAATTAATGACAGTTTCTTCCAGTTATATAATTTATATCCTTAATTGGACCCCTCCAGTTTATTTTTGTTTTTATTGGGCCAGTATTGTTGTTTAAAAGACACAAAGTAAGATTGTTTTATAAAATTCTTTCTTCAAAGGCCTGACGATTATCAGTCGAACCTGTTTCCCAGGAAGGTCTAAAATTGGGGATATGAAATTATCCCATTAGGCGAATTGTTCCGAGGCTCATCTATATCCTATTGTCCGAAACAACTGACCAAACCCGGGCCGAGGGATGAAAGGGCAGGGTTAAAAAAAAATCTCAATCATCTGCCCCCAGATTTTCTCCCTTCACCGTGAGAAACTGCGTTTTTTAGGGGTGAGGCCTCCTGAGATCGGACGTGCTAAAAAAGGCCCCGAGGGGTGAGCCAGGTAACCCGGTGGGCACCCGGAGACGATTTTTTACAGCCCTTACCCAGAGAGAGGATGGGGATGATCCTCGTGGACGCCATCTGATGCTACCCTTCCCTCTATTCAAGGAGCACGAACATCCTTTCTCTCCTAATGAATGGTCATACACCGGTAGGAGCCCCTATCTCGAGCGAAACGCCCGATTGAAAATATTCTTTTTTTTCGACCCTAACAACAATAGGCCGCATCCTTCACACAAACGCTTTTGGAAATAAATACTCCCTTATTAAGTTTTACCTTGCGCAACCAATTTTCTTTCCTCCCCAGTTGGCCGCAGCCCAGTGTTCGTTCGTTGCAAATTGAAAATAGGACTTTCAAGACTTTCAGCACCAAATGTAATAAAATATATAAAAACGTTGAAGCATCTTTCACGAGTAACATTATTGGTCATACTATTATGGCAGTAATAATGGCTATAAGTTATGTCGTATTGACGGATGCAACCGAGATTCGAATTTCCATCCAAGCATCAATTCTTTAATTGCAACACTGTTTGTGACAAGATGAATACAAAACATTTAGTAAAATTTAAAACTATTGATACAGAGATTGAAATAACAGCTTCAATAATGTGGAGGGGCGTCGGTGGGCGCAACGGTTTAGGCGTTGACACGGCGATCGTCACTGTAAGGTAAAGGTCCCGGGTTCGAATCCAGCGGCCCTGCATTCGAACCCGACATAGTTACAATTGTTTTTTTTCCCCAAAAATACCGGCACCTTGAGGGTTTATATGACCTCTGCTGTTACGAACCCTCGTAAAAAACAAAAAACAATTAATAAATAATGTGGATGAGCGAGTGGTCAACAAAGTGGTGTTTTAAATTTTTTAAAATTTTATTTTCATAATGCTTCATAATTTTTGCCTATGCTTATAACACAGTAATCTATGCGGAAAGGTGCCAGTGGTATAAAAATGGCTCTACAGAAATAATCCACATAGAAAAATGCGATGGTAACTTAAAAAAAGACAAGAATAATATTGACCGTGTAAAATGCCATATTCAACTATCCCGCATTTTTCTAAGAAATACACTTTAGTAAGCAGCCTAATGAACTTTTCATAATAGTTGATCAATAGTTTAAAGTGTATCCTTTCACTGATTGCAAGTGATTCGTTTTCTTTATATATTTTAAAAACTATAAACTAATATAAATAGGGATAGCGACTACAACCAAACATCTTGCCAAGAAAGTAGTAGGAAAAAGTCGGTAAAGTTAATAAAAAAAGTAGTAGGTAAAAGTAGTAGGTAAAAGTAGTTAAACAAGGGCTTAACGTGTAACGACCTGTTGGGTTTCGGACCAAGGGTCAAACCTATTCACAAAACTTTCTTCATATTATTTACAATTAAAAGCCATGAGCTATGCCGGGATTCGAACCAAGAACTCTAGCGTGGCAGTCAGATAACAAGTCAGATAAAGCATAAACATTCAAGCACCGCAGTCCCCCCACAGATATTAATATTTAAAATTATTTGCTTTTTTAAAAAATTAATAAGTTTTTAAGAATACATGAACTCTCCCATTTTTACATGGGTGATGAAAATATAGAAAAAAGTATATAGTACATTTTAGGAACATATTATACATTAGTGAAAATTGTTTTTTAAGAACGTAAAAGCCACAAGTTTACTAGTGTAAAAAACATGAAACTTTCAGGTGGGAAAAGTGCTGTCAAGAATCGATTATCTACATCTAAATGAATAAAAAAGTAAATAAATAAAAATAAATTTAAAAAATAAACAAAGTTACAACCAAAATGTTCAGAGAGTGAATCCAAAATCGTCAAAACCTGGGAAAGTACAACAACGTGATGATATCTTGGGTCCCAGGGCACGATTGTGGGTAATGAAAAACCAGACATACTGGTCAGATTGCAAGACTAAATATAGGCCCAGGACGTATATTTGATATGACAAGAAAAAATGAATACTTCTCCACCTCAGAATGGATTCATCAAAACCCATCGGTGAAGACAGCTAGACAAAGTAAACTCGCGATTAAAGCACCCTCTCCAAAGTTGACATTACAAATAGTTAGAGAATGTATACCTCAGTGTACTGAGTCTATGGAACCGTAACCGAAATACGAAGAAGACCTAGGCAAAAAAATTCCAGCAATGCCTACTACATCTTAAGAGAAATTGAGGAAGTTAAACTGAAATAGAGAATTAGGCAAAATGTAATAAGCCAAAAAAGCAGCAGCGTTTGGGGAATACATAACCTACGCTTTCTAATATTCATTCTAATATTCATCAATGACACTGGGTTTGTAAATTCGTCCCACAAAACTTATAAAGGTTTTTTTCCCAAAAATACACCGGAATCACCGGTGGAATATATAAGGGCATTTTAAAATTTAAAAAAATTGTTTACTTATAAAGAATCGTAAACTAGCATCAAGGGGAATAACGTGCTATAAGTTTTATTAAAACAAAAGTAACTGCTTTTTTGTTTTTTATGAATATTTTAAGAAAGGGATTATGTAGCGGTATTTAAAAAAAAGCCCATTTGTACGTCGGGTTCTAATGCGGGGCTGCTGGATTCGAACCCTGTACTTTTAGTTACCCGTTAACTAGTTGTTTTACACAGGCGTTGAATAATTTTCAGTGTTAGAATTATGGGCCACTTTTTTACTCACGGACACGCTGGATGAAGATAGTCTTCAAATAAAAAGGAAATTCGGGGGTTACTTCCAAGCTTTCGACCTATTTTAAGTCATAATGAGGGCAAAATAGTCTTAAATATGTCTACAAATTTCCAAAGATTGGCAATGTTAGGACTGAGTCGGTCGTTAAGGAAATTTGGGATCGCCGGTAAAAAACGTAAATATGTCAATCTTTAGAAATATTTAAAATTGTTTAGCTCTGATGATGACCTTAAATAGGTAGAAAGCTTGGTAGAAACAAATGAATTTGCTTTTTTCGTCAAGACCATACCTTGATCCAGATTGTTTGTTGAATAGTGGTTGCAAAACAGCTTACAAAACACAAAGCCTTTCTTTCCGGTCACACTAAACAGAATAGTAAATTCTTAACCTTAATCCTTAATAGAAATGGACAGGGCGAAATTATTTTAATACAGGTGACAAGCTTGTTAAATAATGTGCTCTCAACCAGCGAGTTTTATTCCATAATTTGTCTATCATGATGATATGCAATTTTAAAGATCTAAATGTATTATGTTAAATATAAGTTTTAGAGTGTTTGTTATTATTTTAATTCACAAAATGACTTATTTTAGACTCAAGTGTACTGTATAATGCTATTGCAGATAATGCTTTGTTTGGTTTTGAAACGATGAAGCAAATTTGGGCTCAAATATGAAAAGTGAAAACAAAAAACTCTAGTATTTTGAATTTTTCCAATTTTTTAATTAGGCAATGAATCAAATATAATTATTAGCCAAAAACTAGTTTTGTTGCTTCTTCATTTTTGATAATTATCTACAACGAAAAATTTTTTTAATGTCACAAGTTTAATTTGGTCTTAAGTACACATATATAACTCTAACTTTTATATATTTGATATAGTCTTTCTACTTCAAATAATATCCATATTCGTATATTTAAGTTTTGTTGTGAAAACCTGTGATGTTCAGTGTTATGATCACATTTGAGGAATATGTGTTACAGAAGGACAATAATCAGGTTGAGATTGCGGGGGCAGAAATGAACTAATAAAAGGATGGAGGCGGTAAATGTCCTCTTATGGCTTTTATTAGGGATATAATTTGCCATAAGGAGAGCTTTTCTCAGATGTAGATTTGATTAAATCTCGAAACGAGTTTTTCAAAAGTTGCAACTTATACTTTCGTCAAGGTAAATATTTTCTGAAGGTTTAAGACATAAGGGATGAAAGAGGAGAGCCACCTGACCCTCTTTCACGTATCCCCCGGCCACTATTAAACGACTACCTGGGTCACACACGGCATTCACCCCCTTTAAAAAATAAGGCCCTTGCGAACCGACTTACCCTCCTTCCGTTTTTTCCCTCTTTGTCCCATGCCCCTACCCCAGAGGAAAGGTTGACCCTAGAAAAAAACACCCGAGGTGGCTCATGGTAGCCATCTGTTTTTTAAGGGGGTTCTTAACTATTAAAGCCCTTGTCTTTTGTTGTAGCCTTACCCCTAACGGACATGAATCCCCGAAGGTCTCCCTATAATCTCATGCTTCCAACGTCCGTGAAAATACAATGGGCAAAAACATTACTTTGAACCGCTGGATAAAAATTTTGAGACATATATTTTCTCTCTCTCTCTCCCTCTTTCTCTCTCCTACTCTCTTTATCTATATCTCTATCTGAGTTTTTTAAATTTTAGTTCATCATGCACCGTGCACTTTTCGGCATTACATTTAAATAAAACACGTTAAAATATCACAAGTAACTTAATCAATCCCTCTGCTCTAAAAAATATTTCTTTTACGAGTTTGTAAAAATTTGATTTATACTTTTCCTTCAAAAACTCTCATTTGAGCCATCGCAGTTCATGCATCACTATGCGTCGCACCAATGGGAAACTGACCTGTTGGATACTGTCGGACACCATCAGCAAGTGGTCCACTGTCTGAGGTAATGTTTGTCCACACGGACTGGTAGGGCTGTTGATGATCTGAAGTCGGTTGAGGTATTCCGCTATCCTTCGAGTCCGGTCAATATTTGCGGCGTTCTTTGGTCGATTTTTAGATCCCCGATACGAAAACGTGAGTTGATGTTTGGGAAAAACTCTTTTGTAATTTTGTCCCTTAACCGAGGTCTTCCACGATTTTTCCCATGCCTTCAAGCTGCGTCGTCATATATCCTTTGAATAACTATTATTGGAATCCTGGTTTAGAGGACATGCGGTCTTCTCTCCTGGATGCTTCCTTAGCCATCTGAACTGCGATTCCATTCATTGCATATGTATGTTGTTTTGAGCACTGTTTCTAGGGTGACTCTGCTATCGATCGCAATTTTAATTTTGGTGTGTTCCTGCCACTGCTGCTCCACCCATTCTAATACTGCCAATTGTTCTGCCTGGTTTTTTGAGCAATGGCCTTTTAGCCTAAATTTTTGCCCTACTATTGGTCTCTCTCTCTCTCTCTCTCTCTCTCTCTCTCTCTCTCTCTCTCTCTGTGTGTGTCTGTGTGTGTGTGTGTGCGTGCGTGTGCGGGCTGGTTGATTTTCGAGTGGATGTATACATGTTGAACTGAACGACACTGGTTTATGCTAATTTCTAGGCGTGAAAATTATTATCGTAAAAAAACAATAACATATAATTAATATCTGTCCGTTGACTAGTTGCTTATGCTTAAAATTTAACTGAATGAAAATATATTATCATTTAATTGTTTTAAAATTCAGTTGATGCTACTTTGCTCATAAAAAATATTCATTCAACGAGTGGTTATTTTCAAAGGACGAAATTATTTTAAAAAAATGTAGTGTTTTCAATATAACTTAAATGTTATAACCGAGCCACAAAAATCCAGTGATGCAAAAGAATATGACATTTGATTTATGAAGAAAATAGACGTAAATATATAGCCTGCGTTAAAAGAATACTTAAAACATAGAAAAAGTTCGAGAGTCAAAAGTAAGGTTTAACATCGATTTTTAATTTGAAAAGTTGTGTAATTAATTAAAGCTTCTAAAGTGGCAGTACTCTAACCTAAAGGGCTTGTTTTATCAAAAGCTTAGTTTGTTAGTTGTACATGCAAAAGTTTTTAAGTTTTAAGGTTTATCGCGATCAGACAATACAGTTTTCGCTTTTCCGGGCCAACTTGGCCAAGAGTCGATTAGTTTCTCCGTCTCGAAACCGTTGCTCAATCTCTCGTATTATAATTTGTCTTCAGCGTCACACGTTGCCGTACTCACGTGGAACAGGACTTCAAAGGGCCGAAGTGCGAAGATGTGACGCAACTCTCTCTTGGACGACTTGGCTTTCTTCTCTGGGCTTTTAGCGCCTCCGGGCCGATTCTAGAAGACGCATTTATCTTCTAACCCAGATGTAGGTTCTTCAAGGACGGACAAGAAGAAAAAGCCCGAGAGTGAGGTCGAATTTAGACGTAGTAAGTGTTTAATTTGGCAAATAGATTTCCGCTTTTGGAAGTAATGGTGAGAGCGATAATGAGACAAAAATAGTTATATTAAAACATCGATTGAATATCTATTAAGATAAGATAAGAGAGGAGAGAGATTGAAAGAGAGCTGAAGAGAGAGATTGATTAATAAATATTTTATCTAGAGAGGAAAAAGAAATGGAAGAGAGAGAGAGAGATAGAGAGAGAGTGTGTGTGAGAGAGAGNGGAGAGACAGAGAATGAGTGAGAGAGAAAATGAGAGAGAGAGAATGAGTGAGAGAGAAAATAAGAGAGAGAGAGAGAGAGAGAGAGAGAGAGCGAGAGAGAAATGTGAAAGAGTGTGGGAGTACGGCTGAGAGTGCGAAAAAGTGTGAAAATGAGTGATGAAAAAATGGTGAGAAAGTAAGAGAAAGATAGATAGATAAATAGATGGATATAGAGAGAGAGAGAGTGAGAGAGAGATGGAGTGAGAGGGAGCGAGAGAGACATGTGTAATAAATTAAACCGGTAACCGTGTACTAAATTATAATTAGGATCATTTGTTTTATTCATCAAGAATGTAATAATTGTAATTGTAATATTGTAATAAAGTTCGTGAATATGTTAGTCTAATTAGTATTTACGCAGAAATAACAATTTTAAATTAATAAACAAATATTCGTTAGATATTAAATTGCTAAATAGAAATAATTAAAACAATTAGAAAATTTATATCAACCAGTGGTTGATTACACGTTGAAAAGGATCTACCTTATTTATACCTACAGGAATCTATACGAAAATCCCATTACAAGATTTCATCCGGTCATCGTAGGAAATGAAAAACACCTAAGAGAATAGGATCGTTATAAGCCTAGGCCCTTATGCTTCTTCCATCGTTAGGCCGTTTTTTCTTATAATTTTTCACAATGTCAGACCCTTGGAGGGTTTTTTTTAGGTCGCCCCCAGACCGAATAATGGCAGTCTCGGCGCGATAATCTGCCCCTCGGATTTCCGGAATGGGAAAATGCTACGGAATGGTCCTGGGTCATGGGAACCGGGTAAAAAACGCCCGGACGTCATCGGTCAGCTACCGGGTTTTCAGAGCTTTGCACAATGAGCCTTTGACATCTGGGTAAAATTTATTATTGACGTTAATAAAACAAATTCATACTATAAATAAGAGATTTTGCTAACAATAAAAATGAATAAGTAGGCATTATGAAAAATAAAATAAGGGATATTTTTTCTCCTACTCAAAGTAGTTCTATTCAGAAACTATTATACCTAGAGAAAATACTTACCGTATTGTATGAACAGAATTCTTTAAAAGATCACAATCTGCCTAGAATGGTCATGTTAGAATTTCGAAAGGATTAATTTTTTAACCAATTTTAATTATCCTTTCATTATTCCATACCTACCTGATTGATTGTTTTTAACATATTATCTTTATTATCAACGAAAAACTGCTTTCAATGTTTAGGTTTTATTTGAAAAAACTGCAATATTTTGCTTGTGAAGTTCTTCAACAATTTCTTTTGTAGTATTGGCCTCTATTTTTGCGTTGAAAATCGCATCTATTTCTTAAGCGATAAGGACAAAGGGGCTTTGTAGATAAGTAATGGACACAGCGAACTTAAAGGACGTTCTCATTTCACTGCCCTACGTGATTGATGGGTCTGCCTGGTATCGCTTGTGCTTACCAAGGAAGACTAAACGTTCCTGATACTGGACAAACAAGCACAACCTTCTCACGCGTAAAAAGATCAGTTTTGTTTAGCTCAATTTCGATGAATATCAGACGAACCAATCAGTTGTTTGGTTTAAAATAATTATATATAATAATTTATTGCTAGTAATATTATTTTGAAGAAAGTAATAACATATTAATAAATATTAACTAATAAAATAATAACTTTGACCCTCACACAATGAAAAAATTAAAATTAAAGTCGTAAGTTGTTAACAATTTTTCAATTAATTAAGGTTTTTAGTTGAGATAAAAAAGTCAGTGTCACGAGCGGGATTCGAACCCACGACCGTCGGCTAGGTACGCCGCTACTCTACCACTTGAGCTATCCTGACTTCGATCCACTCGGACACTAACCTCGCAACTCAACCGGTTCGAATCCCTCTCGTGACACTGACTTTTTTTTATCTAAACTAAAAACCTTAATTAATTGAAAGATTTTAATTGGTCAAGCGGACCGCGAAACTAGTCAATTTAAGTAGTTAACAATATTAACGTTAATTAAGTAGATTTTCTGTAAACGGTTCTTATCAACAATATTTTTATAATTATCAGGATAAAAACGTACACCAAACCCAAATGTTTTAGAACCGTTTTGGTGACATAGGGGTAGATAATTTACAGTTAATTGTTTTCTCAGAACAAAACGGTCAGTTCTATCAAATACAATTGGCCAATTAGAATCAATTATTTCAAAAGCGGCTGACATCCGTTAATAATAAAAATATAATGATTTTCCCTCCAGAAAAATATTTTAGGATAACCATTTGGTGAGACAGCAAAACTTATATCACATATTTCCCACTTATTTATTTAATAGTTGGTGAATGCATTATTTAAGGAAAGTATTTCTCTAAATTATACTTTCTATTATTTTTTGTTATGTACTAACGCACGCGCGCACACACACACACACACACGTGCGCGCGCGCGCGCGCACACACACACACACACACACACCAGCAACAACGACGACGACAACATCAACATTTCTTATTCTATGCAGCGTTTTCTGTGAACAGACATCAATAGTATAGCATGTTATCCTTCATGTCAGATTTGACTAAACAATTCACTATTCCTAAGTCTGATTCCCGTATTCGAAATATTTTTTCGAGAAACTTTTCAGCCCGTCGTATTTCATAAAATATTGATGTAATAATCAATGCAAATGGCTTTGAAAATCCGATGAGAGTCGGTTTTTCGTAAAAAAAAAATAATAAAAAAATAAATAAATACAAAACTACATCACTGAGAAAGTTAGAATTGAAATTTTACCGCTTTTTGATGTTTTGTCAATTGGATTTTGATATTTCTATTAGAAATAATGAACTTAACACAAGGTACATAAAAAAGAATTTTTGGTTCCAAACTGAACACAAGAAAAAATTAAAAGCTTGAAAGCAGTAAAGCCTGCCAGTAAAACGATATCAGGCTTGGATTCTCCAAGATAGTATACATTTTGGACATTTAATTTAATTTTTTGATGCTTTTGTTTTTTTACTGTGTTCAATTTGTACCAAAGAGTGTTTTGTGTTTACTTTGTATAAATTTCAGTACTTTTTAATAGAAGCTTCACAATCTTAATGTCTAATTATTTTGAATTTTGTTGAACTGTTTTTAACCGAAATTCTAACTTTTAGCAACGAAATGCCAATTCTGATATCTAATTTAGATAATATTGCCTTTTGTTTGTTTAAAGTTTAAAAAACTAATCTCATTCGAACTTTCAAATCTTTTACTTTGGTGTAATTCAAATTTACATTAGCATTAATATTTTATGAGATACGACGGACTTTACAGGATAATGTTGCGAAATGTTGAAGTAACCGGAAAAGTAAAATGTCTCGAATTCAACTGAGAATCAGACATAAGACAATAGTGAATTTTTTCTCAAATTTGACAGGTAGGATAATCTGCCAAAGTATTGACGTCTGTTCACAGGACACGCTGTATAGAATAATAATAGATGTTTTATTTTTGTTGTATGTGCGTGTGCGAGGTTTTGTGGAAGGTAAATAATTATGTTTTTTTTATGTTTATAAAGTCTGCCGTTCCTCATATCTTGTTAATCCTACTGTGAATTTGATTACACTCCTCCACAAGAGCATTAAAAGTTGCAAAACACTCATCGGTTTTTTAATTCTCTTTCCATTGGTGCAATTCAAATTTACATAGGCATTAATATTTTATTTGTTACGATGGAATTTATGGGATAAAGGAATGAAAGTTTGAAGTAACCTGGAAAAGGAAATAACTCCAATAGAATTTACAATCAAACTTTGCACAATAAGGACTTTTTAGTCCAGTTTGATGTTTGATAGAATTGAGGATCTCTTCCTGAAGTATTGACGTCTGTTCACGGAACACCCCTGTATGTGAATTTACATGTAGGTACGTATTATTAAAATTTTATCTCCATTTTTTAAACTCTTTTTTGTAACATCTAACTAGAAGTTAGATGTAGATCGAAATATTAACCTAAATCCATGTCTTAACCTATGAATCCGAGCGTTATCACACCTAAAGATCCTTCCCCAAAAAAGAACATTGCCTTTTCATAGCAACGTATTTGTCAAGGAGCCGATATTTCATAGTTGCATATTTGTCAAGAAGCACGATTAATAATTACCCGCTTTTTGAAACAAAACCGGTATAATACATCACGGATTTGAGACGGCAATCTGTAAGCTTCGGAGGCGTTAAATAGAACTTTAAAAAAAATTGACAAAAAAACCCGCAGTTTTTCCACTTCTCACCCCACGGCGGATGTTTTTATGAAACAATCAAGGGGTGCTTCCTTGCTTTTTCACGTGAGGGGGGTTGTTTTTTCCAATTTTTTTACCGGATTCCCATGACCCTGGTCCACTCCAAGACTGTTTCTCATGAGGAAATCTGAGGGATAGATTGGCTAGGTGAAACTTCCATTATTCGATAAGGGGGAGAGAAAAAAGTCTAAGGGACCCGACTTTATGAAACACTGGGATAAAAAATCGAGATAGCATTATTACTAATCCATCATAAAGACCTATAGTCAAACAAAAATCTATACAGGATTTTAATGAAAATGTACTAATGTATAAATAGATTTTCATTATTATAAACTTTATGCACTTATTTGTCACAATTGTCAGTATTAATTATTTTAGTTAATTATACTTTTTATCTAAGGTCTTGGCTAAGACGAGGAGTTGGTGTCCTAGTGGATCGTAGTCACGATAGTTCAAGTGGTTGAAGGAGCGGCGTATTGAGCCGAAGGCCGTGGGTTCGAATCCCCTTCGTGACACTAGCTTTATCATCATAACCAAAAACGTATATTGAATTAAAATTATTATTATTATTATTATCAGCGTTAAGTTACCACTATTTAAAAAAATAATATAATTTATAGCTGCTAAGATAAAAACATGACTGTCGTAAATGTTGAAAATTTGTGATTCAAGACCAAGTCAAGTCTATTGTTTCTACGATCATTAGTTTCGACACTAAAGTGGCACAATGCTGGGTGTTGCGGAGAA
This sequence comes from Cimex lectularius, assembly GCF_000648675.2. NCBI lineage: Eukaryota > Metazoa > Arthropoda > Insecta > Hemiptera > Cimicidae > Cimex > Cimex lectularius. The sequence continues at coordinate 1,153,650 of NW_019392904.1, read as the reverse complement.
CAGATTAACTGATGAAAGTCTCTCTCTATTTCTCATAAAGTTATATTATTTAAATAATTATCTGGTTTTGTTTTACATGAGCAAATATTAGTAAATCTTTAAACTTGTGAATTACAAAAAACGAGTTTGGAGCTTGGAACCGAGAAAATAAATAGGTTTGGTTTTTATAGGGTGACATGAAAAAAATGGTTACTGATTGCAAACTTTCACTGGAATGGAATGCCGAATATTAGTTATCAAAATTAAATTAAATTTTATCCATTACTTATGTATTTTTCACAAAAAGTATGATCAGTTGTAAAATCTACGATTATTGTCAAAATAATCAATCATCTACCCCTTCAGTCCAAGTGATACCAATTTCGTTGGAACAATCTTATACAATTTAAAAATGGAAATATGTTTGAATAATTTTAAAAATTCATTATGATGTGAAAACCTAGCTATTGGCGAATCTCAAAACTGTTTCGTTTATTAAGATTTTAAATGTTATGCTTAGTAGAGCCAGTAGGTTTAGGGCAATGGTAGATCACACAATCATGCAGTATGGAACAATCAAAGTTATAAGCGAAGGAAAAAATTTAGTTAGAATTGATGTTTCCTTTAACGAAAAACTTGATTTCTACAGTCTAGATTAAATTAAATATTATTTTCATAAAAGAAGAAACCTGCTGAATGGTTAGGAAGATTTTTGTTTCTTTATCAGGGAAAGAATTGACTTTTACATTGTAAATCATATTCCAACCAAAAGTGCATAAACCATGTTGTGAATACATCTAAAATTCTTCGAGAATTTATTTTTATTTTCATGTAACAGTGAAAGTGATGAGGAAATATGATGAAAATTCTTTGTGAAAATATGATGCACTATCAGTACTTGAGGCTCGAGAGTGCCAAGATTCGTAAAGGTTGCACCTATCAATTTTACTGGATTTTGTTTGTTTATAAACTAAATGGGTTTTTATTTTTATTATTACATTTTTCCTGTAATAAAAAAAATTCTTCTTTCCACTTCCCTTAAAACTTTGATTTTTCTAGCACACTTTTTTGAGGGTGGGGGGAGTTAATCAACATTTTACTATAAAAATATTCAAAAAATGTACTGGTGCTGTCAAATATGAATTTGAAAGAATTATGAACTTTATCTTTATATTATCTGATTGAAATAACGAACGACTACATATTATTTTATTAAATTTTGGTCCATTAAATAATTTCGTAAAAAACTATAAAAAGTCCTGCGTTATATTATTTCATGTTTTTTATTTATCCGACAGGTTGTCTTTGTATGAAAGAATTATAATATTTACTTCAATTATAATAATATATACTTCAATTATAAAAATATTTACTTCAAATACATGTATAAATCATTACTTCTGAAGAAATTAAATTAAAATTAAATATGAAAAATTTGCTGACTTTTTGAATATTCAATTTTGGATCTATGTAGGTAGTGTAAACGTTATAAAATTTTGATGTAAATTGTTTCTCATTACAGATATTGGCTACAAAATGTAATGAATAACGATTGAACACACTGATTTTTAATTAATAATGGTTAATTTCAATAATATAATATAAAATGTGTTTGTTAAAACTTACGTAGTTCTATAGACGATGAGGTTATAAATCAAAAAATGACTTTCCTAAATAAAATAAAATAAATAATCGATTCCATATAGTGTAAGTGTATACGTGAGTGCCGACGCCAGTTTGTTTATTAGACTATTCAATTAATGGCTTTTAAATTTAGAAATTAATTCCGTGTGCCGCTTTTAATTTCCGATGGGCCTCGTGTACGATCAGATAGGATCACAGGCATAGTTTCCGCCCCGCGGAGGTCCTTATCCCAGTATTTTGGGTGGAAAAAAGGCAAATAACCATCCACCACTTTAAACGGGGATCTCGTCGGCTTCTGTTTACAAGAGATCGCCGTCGGGTCAGGTGAAGTTTTTTAAGCCGTGGGAACCGGTGAAAATCCACGCCGGATGCTGGCCGAGCTTGAAAAGTGGGCCGTTCGGAAGTCTTTCGCGCCCGGGTCTTTGTCGTTAGCAGAAATGTTAAATTCTATCTTATTTTCAGCTTATTACAGATTAATTCATTATATTTATTAAACCAAATATGTAAATACAACAATACGCTAAACGAAATTTTCCATTGAAAACACAACAATTGATATATTATCATAAATTCCATTATTAAAGATAAACATAGATTTATTTTTGTAATTACCCAAAAGGGGCTGGCTAAATGAGACAATAATAACAGAAAAGTTTTTATTGTAATTGTCAATAAAAAAAATGCTGAAAACTGCTTGTAAGTTATCTAAAAACAACATTATCAATTTCATTTTTTTCTTAAATATTGGTTATAAATTATAATTTACTACAAGCATCTACAGTTACTTGGTCAAAATGATGAAAACTTTAAAACTTTCCTTGTCTTTTGTTAATTAATACTTTTATACGACCTACTTTTTTTTTAGATCTGTAATTTGGTGGTAAATAGTTTTTTTTAAAGATATTAAGTGTCATTGAAGAGAGGTTATTTTCTCAAGACCAAACTAACTAAATAACTTTTCAATTAATTAAGGTTTTGGTTGAGATAAAAAAGTCAGTGTCACAAGCGGGATTCGAACCCACGACCTTCGGCTAAAAACGCCGCTACTCTGCTACCTGAGCTTCGATCCAGTCAGACACTTCCCATCTCAACCCCACTTTCGAATTTTCCTTCCTTAACGAAATAACTATGAAAAGAAACAATGGAAATACAAAATTCGTACCATCAACGAACCATTATTACATCGATTTTATCGGACATAATCATTAATTGTGGCATATAAGTAATGTTAATACAACGTAATAAATCAAAACAATAAAATTATTATTAATCAATCATATATACAGGTATATATAAATCATACAACTGGTCTATTTTAAGAATGAATTCTTGCCACTTCAAGCAACTTTATTACGTAATAGTCATAAATGTCAGTATTGGAATCATAAAAATGTACAAAGGAAAAAATAAATTTATTAAAAAAATGTGAAGAGAAGAAAAACAGGATTTTTGTCAAAAAGACGACTTTAATCTTGTGTTCTACAAGAAATATACTTATTAACACTGGTTACTGTACAATGCAAAAAAATATTAAATTGAGGTTTGCGTGGTGACGAACCAATAGTTTTATAATAATGAAGATGGCAAAAAGCTGAAACGACCATTCTGTAAATATACAATATGTTGTAACAATAAGTTGTATATAAAAACATATATAGCCTCAAGGAAGATAAAAATGCAAAATATCGGCTGTGAAGGATTTTTAACTTTCTTTGACGCAACAATAATGTTTTTAAATTTAACTAAAGTTTAAATTACTTGTTGATTCAAATTGATAATATACAAGTTGGACTTCATACAACTGCAAAGTTATTTGTAGTCTTAATTTTGAAAAGAAACTTAAACTTGTTTTTGCATTTTTTTAAAATATAATATCTTTATAGAGAAATTTACAATTTTTTGTTGTGAAACTGCATTATAGGATTTTGGAAAGTTTTTCGGTCATTCCGTGTATACGGGTTTCTTAAAATGGAGTATTGCAAGTAAATGGCTTTAATAATCATCTGTACAAGTTCATCGCGTTAATTATAAATTTTGATCTTAATTTTTATTATTAATAGAAGGTTAAATGTAAATCTAACTTTCTAATTATGATACGTAAATTGCATAAAAATTTTAAATATACAAATAATTTTGACAAAAACTAACAATATTGATGCGGTTTATTATTATCTTTTTTTAATAAGTTTTTGATAATTACAAATATCTGCAATATCCTTGAGTGGAGGGGACAGATTTAACTTATCATTATTATTTTACCACGAAAAAAATAAGAACAAAATTATACTTTTGATCTTTTTGATTCGTTTTTCATGATTTGATATATCCATTTTTCATTAAAACAAATACATACTTTTTTTGGTAGTAAAAATAAGTAACTGTTATTTGCAACTATAAATAATTTTCACATAGATTTATATAAATAACATTATTTAAGTGTTTTCTCAAGTCGGTAAAGACACTGTAATTAACCTTGTAAACGGTACATGGTAGTGATAAATATAATAAAATATCAGATAGAAATATATACCTATTTTAGAAAATGGAAAAGACTATTTATTTCCAACCCATTGTCTATTTTTTTACTTGTGTTCGGAACAGCAGAAATCATGTCAACCCAGGGAGCCAATGTTTTTGAGAAAAAAAGTCATTTGTAAGTATTTCGGGTTCGAATGCAGGGCCGCTAGATTCGAACCACGGACCTTTACCAGTGGTGAACGCCGCTGCAGCCACCGACGCCCCATCATCTATAGAGTTACACAAAATAGGTATGGTCAAAAAAAACTTTTACTAATTAATTTTTTTAAATAAAACTGAGTCGGAAAGTTTAATTTCTATTAATTATTTTTACAAACAATACAATAATTAAAACTCGAAGAAAATCCGATTTGATTGATTATCCCCTGCTATATTGCAACACTTCATTATTCTTTCTTATACAATTTCAAGCATTTTTAATTTTGAAAAATTCCAGAGAGACAGCTTTTAATGTTTTTTAATTAATAAGGTTTACTAGGTGTCCTTTTCCGTATCGATAAATCATTAGGGTTTTGGTTATCAAATCCTGGAAACTTTTGTCAATTAGTTTCTGTACATGAGAATGTAATGAATAAAAAGTCAATAAATTACACTTAATAAGAATAAAAACGACTTAGATATTATACAGTGAAGTATATCTAATAAAACGTTAATTGTTATTAAATAAAAACACGATTGTTTTTTATATATTGTTCCTATTGATGAGGCAGTTTGAAATATGGTGAATACCAAAACATGATGTAAAACTGATTTTATTGATTTTGATTATATCCTGTCGTTATTCTATTCTCGTAAAATTTTCATGTATTCTTAATTTTGATAGAAAAACCCAAAAAAATAGAAGTTTATGTTTTTTAAATGATGGTTGGTTGTCAAAGATTTTTGTTTACAACGATCCAGATTTGATCATTAATATTAAACGTTCATCACGAGGTTGAAGGAGTTATGAAGTTTAAAATGGTTATAAACTAAATTAATTAGTACTCTACAAGAAAGTATTAAATATTTGTTAAACATTTCATTTATTTGGGAATTTGTGCTTTTGTAATGAGTTATTTTTTAATACTCTTTTACTGTCTCTGTTTTCCTTTATTTTCGTGTACTGTACAGTCTTAAATTCCTAATCGGATAAAAATAATAAAATGTTGAAATTGCAACGTGGACCTGTTAATCAATTAGAAGAGATTCGCCACGCATAACTCGGCGAGACGAATCGCTCACGATGAAATCGGGGTCACGGATTAATTAAAGCGGCCACCGTCGATATCTAGCAAGAAATCACGGCGGTGAAATATTTAAAAACCCGCATTTCAAGAAACGCTTCGTCGAGCCCTTTTCTACCCTTTGCGGACGGCGAAAAAAATCTTTTCACTACAACTTAGTTCCTTTTGAAAAAAATATTTAAAAACCTGGAAGGGGAGAAATCTCCCCCCTGAATTAGCGTACGCAAGGACGGCTCCTAATAAAGATACCTCAGATAAACCAGTTACAAAAGGATCACGTACTCAACGTGAAAAGGCCTGGTTGTTAAAAATAATTTACTCCTTTATTTTTCTTATTTTATTTGAACGACAAGAATCGCGCAGAAAACGCTTTCCTGAGTAAAGAAAAGAAGTAAGTGTTGCCCGTTCGCCTTTTAAGGATCTGCAAATAGCAGTAGCACACGGGCAAAATTGTCATCATGAAATTATGTAAGACTTTTGATTCCAGATAAGCTATCAGAAGACCAAATGAAAAATTCATTAAATCCTAGGACTCGAAGAGCAAAATCGCTTTAAAAAATTTATGTTCGCTGTCCTTGCAAAAGACTATTAATATTTAGCTATACTTATTTAGAAATCGTGAGATGCCGTCTGGTGTGATGTAGGTTTCAGAAAAACATTTTCTTTATCGTGCCAACGTTTAGATCTTTATTGAGATCATCTTCAGGGCCTGGGCTTTACAAACATTGTTTACATTTAACAAATACATTTAGGATGTGGAAAAGTGAATTTATACAATGCAACATATATTTTTTATATTCAATCAAAGTATTTCTATTCACTCAAAGTGTTTGTCTTCTGTGTCACTTTCTTCACTAATCACCACACATTTAGCTATACTTTGCAATTGACAGAATACCTGTTGTGTGAGTATAAAAAATATTCCATTTAATTACTCTTTTTATGTAAGGTTGAGATGAAAAACCGTACATAAAAATTCGTTTTATGTAAGGTCTTGGTTGAGATAAAAAGTTTGTTTTCCGGGTTGGATTTGGACCCACTACTTTCTACGCCGCTACTCCTACCATTTCACGATAGTTTTCAAAGAATAACACCGCATTACTAACGATAATAACCACCACAATAAAATTCTTCCTTTCCAGGGTCATGAGTGGTCGCACTTTCAGCTAAATACGCCGCTACTATACTACTTGAGCTGTCGAGAGTTGGTGTCCAAGTGGATCGAAGTCACGATAGCTAAAGTGGTAGAGTAGTGACATATTTAGCCGAAAGTCGTGGGTTCAAATCCCGCTCGTGACACTGACTTTTTTATCTCAACCAAGACCTTACCTAAAAAGAATAATTAATTGAAAGAAGTAACTTGGTCAATTGACCACTACAACATAAATGGAATTATATAAAGAGAATAATAAACTGGAATAATTAATATGATCAATAATGACCACTAAGCAAGGGTAGATCAATTTAATAAAAAATATTTTTGCCTCATTACTTATACAATAGTATAACGACATTATTAATGTACTTTCCTAGGCATTTAAAAAAATCGTTGATGTATTTTTGTATCACGCACAAAATCGCTAGGTCATTATATTGATTATTAAATTTTATTAAAGTAATATTAGGGTTACGATTATGGTTATGATTAGGGTTACGATGGGTTATGGATCATTATGATACAATACAGAGCATTTTCACGACTTATTGGCACACCCTCTAACTTACTACTTACAATACCATGATGAAGCCGTGATGGAGTGGAAACGTGTTGTTCAGCCAGCGTTCCATTATCCTTTGCATGTAAACAGCCCAATCCTTAATCCTCAGAAAAATCCTTGATGCACCATTTTATGTGTTATACACAGATCTAAAAATTCCTTTTGTACACGATGTAATTCGCTCCCTCGTTGCAAATTTTATAAAACCATCCCAAAAACGAAAAATCCTCAAATCCAAAAATTCACATCTTGACGAATTCCCTCAAACCCCCCTCGTAGACTGAAGAGTCAATGGCCGCGAGTTCTCTTGAGTAACAATGACTGTGGTAGACCTTCATTAAATATACTGAGAAGCAAAAGAAGTGGCCACCCTCGTTTTTTAAAATACATTCTTGCAATCGATATAATTTTTATTTTTTATTTTTTACTAGATATTTTTAAAGAAAAATATAAAATAATTTTACCAAAAATGTTGCATGGAAACAATGAAGATAATTTTAATAATAATAATTTTGCGTTGATCATCTCTTGTATTCGAAATGGCATCGATTTTATGAGGTTTTGAATGTAGCGCTGTGAAATATTTTCATAATCTTCCAACAGCGCCATTTCTGCCATCACCGGGTGACTTTTAACCTTCTTTCGTCAAAAGGTGTTCGATGGGGTTTAAATCGGGACACACTGGCCCCTCCAAACATTGAATCGTATCTATTCCAAGTAGTCATCAAAAATCCTAGCTATGCAGAGCCGTGCATTGTCATTCCAAAAATAAAACCGTCACCAATTAAAAGGATCAAGTCCTTCTGATAACACCTTCAATGAATCGCGCAGGTGTTAGGGAACCCTCGATGAAGATCAAGTTTGTGCCTTCCATAGAAATGCCTGCCAAAACAATAACACCACCACCTCCACCGCTTCTACAGAGTGAAAAAGTTGTGGGGATATTTCATTTTATATTTCACTGCCTGTTCTTCTCCAAACCCTTTCTTGGCCGTCAGAAGACCTCAAACAAAACATTGACTCATCCGAAAACAATATTTTAGTCCAATTGATGTGATTTCTTGTGAAACTTAACTTAGTTGTTCTGCGCTTTGTCAGAAGTTCTAGACCGGGGGCAGGCCTTTTTTCATATATTAAATCATAGCTAGTATCTTTCTAACGTGGAGTCAGTCATCTAATCGGGTTTTCCAATAATGTTTATGGAGACGATCGATTCAGTTAACCTCGACCCATGCCAAACAATCTCCGGCAATTTATAGAAAAGATATTTGAAACTTCTAATGACACTATTTGTATTTATTTGCTGTCGTTATAAACTTTATTTTTCAAGCATTTTTGTAAATTTTTATAGCTTTTTTTACAAATAATTGGCCACGGTGATCAAACAATTATTATCAACCAGCACGTGAACAATGCAATACAATATGTTATTGAAAATACGTGAAAAACATATAATAACAGCAAATAATAAAGCATAAACTGTAAATAAATCTTATTTTAAATATTTTTAATTCGTACATGTCATAACGTAGTTGATTAAGATTTCACTTTCCAATTTGCATTTTGAAGTGAGGCTGAATATTCATCAATCATTCATTGATTGATGACCTTATTTGCTTGAATATTTTACTTACAATTGACTTCAAGTATAATTCACTAATCAATGAGAATGTTTGATTTTATTTTGACCTGAATATTGAATCTTTGCTGGTAATCCCATCTGNGAGAGAGGGGGAGGGAGAGAAAGAGAAGGAGAAGAAGTTGGAATAGGAGAAAAAGAAGGAGATAGAGAGTGCGAGGGAGGGAGAGACAGCGAAAGAGTGAGAGGAGAGAGAGAGGAAGAAAGAAAAAGAGAAAGAGAGAGAGAGAGTGAGCGAGGGGGAGATAGAGAGGGAGAGATAAATTAAGTGTGACGAAATATCTTTCGTTTTTTTTATTCTCAATCAATTGACGCCTTCCATTTTGAAATATGTTTTTGTGTTATCTGTAAAGTCAAAAGTGGATGTAAAACCAAAATATTTCCGTGTAATCCTTTTTGTCAAAATATTGTTAGCTGTTTGTCTTGGAAAATTCACTTTATATCCATTATCTTTAGTGGTTTAATTGACCAAATTACTTCTTTCAATTAATTATTCTTTTTATGTAAGGTCTTGCTTGAAATGAAATAGTGTCACGAGCGGGATTCGAACCCACTACTTTCAGCTCATAACGCCGCTACTCCTACCACTCGATCAGGGTAGCTTTCAAAGAATAACACTGCGCATTAATAACGATAATCACCACCGCAATAAAATTCCTCCAGACCAGAGTCATGGGTGGTCGCAACGATTAAGTCGTTGACGCGGTGAGTCATCGCTGTAACGTAAAGGTCTAGGGTTCGAATCGGGCGGCCCTACACATTTTAATGCACATATATTTATATCAAATTGTAGTAGAAATCTCATTTACAACACTTGGTAAGTTTACAACGATCTAGCTCTTGAAAATTAATTGAACTTACTACACAATTGTATCATTTTTCTCTAGCGTGAAGTAGTAGTCAATATAAACGTATAAAAATAATATCTAGCCAGATGGATAAAAATTAAACTCATTCGACATGGAAAGATTTAAATTGAGCCTGACCAAGTTAAGTGAGATGAATTGCATATTAACTATTGTCATTAATTCGTTAACCAGTCAAATCAATTATACAATTTAATCAACGTTGACCGTTCTGACACTTGCAATTTTCTACACACGCGGCACTTTTCAAAACATGATACAATTGTGTACGAACAGAAAACGAAACGTCCAGGAGTTTTCAATGTTTTTGGTTCGGCCCATAAAATCTACATTCTTCACTTAAGACCGAAACCGTTAAACGGCCCATAAAAAACCCCATTTTTCCGTTTATCCTCCTCCTTTTCAGAAAAGGCAATTGCATTTAATCGTCTGTTTAGCCAGCATTGGCACATCGTAAGTTTAGGAGACACGAGGGTCACGTCAAACGCCCTAATCATAGGTTCAACTAAAGTAATGGAACGGCGTTTAAGATGATATCTCCGAGTCGAATTACGGGGAACAAGCCTGTAATCATAACATTACCCAGTTTCCCTAATGAACCCACGGTCAGTCAATTACTAAACTGATTTCGTTAAAGGGACATATTCACCATACCATCATCTCGGACCAATCAGCCGCCAATTTTGGAAGTTGTTTACACATAAATTTGAACGGCAGAGAGAAATTGGAATACGCGTTTTGGAATATCAGGAAAAGTGCATAACGATCTTATCTTCTTCCCATGGCCATTGTTTAAATTATTTACCGCAGTCCCTCAGAGTTAAATGAGATTGAGTTGCTATGAGAACACATGCGATTCTCCTATTGTCATTCTTTACGTTTAATACTGGGTTGTAATTAAAGTAGTCGCTGTACTTTACACGGCAGGAAGCACCCGACGGGGGAAGTGCATGACCCCGCAAGTCTCAATTTGCATCCCGTTCTCTCAAAGTTGATGCACAGCCTGCTGGCAGACGTGAAAATTGTTTTATAACGCCCCATACGTTAATTTACAAGATAAAAACTGCAATAAATATCGCAAATTACTGTTCAATAGCACCTTCCTCTCACCGACAGGATTATTCTTATCTACTAAAGCTATCTTTCCCTACTTGCATCCTTCGCCGATGATACAGCTGTACTATCCTCCAATTCCGTTCTTGCGGTTGCTTCGGAAGATCTGCAGGAACAGATCTCGTGTATAGCAGATTGGTGTAGACAATGGAAAATGAAGATAAACGAAAGCAAGAGCGTCCATGTCACATGTACACTCCGAAGCAAACCTCCTCTCACGATATACTACAACAACGTTCCTATCCCCAAATCCGACTGCGTTCGCTACCTTGGGTTTCACCTAGACTCACGACTAACGTGGAATCAACATACACGACTGACACGAGAAAACCTAAACAGACGGTATGGTCTACTGCACAGACTTATATGACGACAGTCTAAACTATCGACAAAAAACAAACTTACAATTTACAAAACACTACTACAACCGATTTGGACGTACGGAATAGAACTGTGGGGAACCGCTAAACCTTCCAATATCCAACGTCTCCAATCCTTTCAATCTAAAGTCCTCAGATCCATTGTAAATGCTCCTTATTATGTCTCAAATGCTACCCTCCACAACGACCTTCAAATTCCTTGTATTCAAAAATTTATTCCCCAAAAATTTACCAAGTTTCACAAAAAACTCTCCCACCATACAATTAGTCTTGCCCAAACCCTGTCCGATAGAACCCATCCCTACAACACCATAAGGCGTCTTAAGAGGAAATGGCCCCGCGAACTCCTTTCCGAGTTAACTGTAAAAAAAACATAAACAAAGTGAAGAGGGAGGATAACATTGATTATTTTCTCCCCTCAACGTAAATAATTGTACATAAGTTCATGTATCCGCAAATTACATATTGTAAATAATAATTAAAGATTGTAATAATAAAATAATAATAATTAAAAAAAATTACTAAACACGAAGAATTTTTTATATATTTTTATTTATGGGTGTACTAGGAGAAAATACACAATGAAAATTGGAGGTCATTTATTAAGTAATCATCTCAATTTATCTTTATCACGCGCTCTGTCCCTTTACATTTTATGCCTTGTTGATCTCGTTCAATGACCACTCAATTTTTAGCACTATATTTTTTAAATAACAAGGTTCAATTTTGTTTGTATATAGTGATATTTTTTAACCTTGCAAGTTATAAATGATAATTTCAAAGTCTTGATGGAGGGAATGTTCTTATGGCATGAAATCTAACGAAGGAACTGAGTATTTGATAGTCCAGCCAATATCGTAACTGATGGAAAACATGTCCTTGCTTCACACTTGCATATTTTTCCGTTTTGGGAATAACACTGACCACGTATATGTAACTCGTACCTAATCGTAACCCTATCTAATTTAACCTTAAAATCTATTAACCTTAACACCTAACCTTTCAAAAACCTCGGAATAACCATAAACTAGCCCTAACGTAACCTTATGGAAATCGTAACAGAGTTAAGCTGATAAAACAAGTACCTTTGATCTTACCCAAAATGCCGAGAAGCGAGTCTGAGTATCAGTACTAGCTGGTTTCTCATATTATGTGCTCTCCGGATGCAGCACTGTATGGGTGTTAGTGCTCTGACCTATGAAAAAACGTTTTGTGAATAGATTTGTAATTTGTACTTACGTGTAAAGAGTACAAATAAAATAATTTTAAAAAACTTAACCCGTCCCAACAGACCATTTACTGATCTTACCTAACACTAATCATAACCCTATCATTACCCAAACTTAACCGTCCCACACTACTAATTACCAATCCTACCCCTAATCTAAACAGGGTGTTCGGCAATCGTGTTTTTTTTATTCGTATAAATATTATATTATATTTATATTTATTATTATTATTAGCGTATTCGTTTTGGGGGGAAGGGTATCGGGGAAAAAGGCCAGAGGCGTCGGCGGGAATTGAACCCACGACCGCGGGGGGTCTCGTGGAATTTGTTGTAAATTTTGCCAGCAGATAGTACATTCAAAATGGAACCGATAAGACTTATTAACTACGGCCCGAATCTCAAGATTTTCGGAGTCATTCACTTTTTTTTTAAGATTTCACGCCCTTGCTTCAAATAAACAATGATAACTCCAAATCCAAAAGGTTTTAGACAAATCCGTTGATACCATTAAAAACTATATTAAATTTCATATAAGATGTGATCAATATTAAACTTTTAACGTTGGTGAAATAAGCGTTCTAGTAGCGAGAACTCTGAAAAATATTTTTTTGTCAAAGTTGAAAAACTTACTATGGTGATTCTAAACTATTTCCAAACCTAGAAACCAACAAATTTCAGAAATTGTACACCATTTAATATCCTTTTTGTGGTGTAATTGCTTTTTTAATTACTTTTTTACAAAAATTGATGAAAGAAAGGAAAAAACCGTGGTTGTCGGATTGGTAAGGTGGAAAGATTAAAAAATAAAACTTAAGGAAATTTTAAAGGAATTTATTAAATTTTTTTAAATTTGGGTTACTAAACGAAATAGGGCGTGTTTACTTACTTACCAACACGACAATATTTTTGATTAAAGGATTATTGTTTATTTGATTATTATTTGAGTTATCTATGTGATATGTTGTTAACACTATGGCTACTTTTTCAAATGTTTTAATCTATTATTTCTACTTAAACTTAAATTAAACTTTCGAGTTACAGTCGCCAATATGAGAAAACTGGCTCGGTTTTGCATTGCGGAGGGTGGAGAGCATTTCAAATCAAAATTTAAAAAGTTTAATAAATGCATTCAAAACTTCTTTAAGTATTTGATTTTTTATTATTAATCTTTCCACCTTACCAATCCGTCAACCACAATTTCTTCTGTCCATCATCAATTTCTTCATTTGAAAAAAGTAATTAAAAAAGCAATTGGGCTACTAAAAAGGATATTAAATGGAGTATGTTCTCTGAAATTTGTTGGTCTCTAGGTTTGGAAATAGTAGTAGAATCAACATAGCAAGTTTTTCAACTTTGACAAAAAAAAATATTTTTAAAGTTCTGGCTACTAAAACGCTTATTTCACCACGTTTATAAGTTTAGTATTGATCATGTCTTATTGGAAATTTAACATAGTTTTCAATGGTATTAACGGATTTGTCTAAAAACTCTCAGTTTTGGAGTTATCATTGTTCATTTGATGCAAGTTCGTGAAATCTTAAAAAATCAGAAAAAGGGGAATAAGTCCTAAACTGTTGAGATTCGGACCGTAGTTTATTAGGAATTTTTGGTTCCATTTTGAATGAAGAATCAACTGGCAAAATTTGTAACATGAGTAGCCTAACACCCTTTATAATTACTACGGATAATAATTAAAATTTTAAACAACGATAAGCGTGTTAGATTTATAGTCATTTTTCGCACTTATTTATTAAATTATTTCGTAACATATTAATATAACATTATTTACTTTAATTAATTACACTTTTAATCTAATATCTTGGTTGAGATGAAAAAGCTAGTGTCACGAACGGGATTCGAACCCTTTTCCCCCTCTTTTTGTCATATTTCCAAATATCATGTAATCCGGATTCGATTCTCGGCACTTACGAAATGGCCACTGTTAACAAAGTAAGTACTTCCGTAATTATTACATTAACCCATATATTTATTTAGTAGTCATAACTGACCGTATTAATTATTTTAATTTTCATCTCAACAAAGACATTGAATAGAAGTATAATTAATTGAAATAATTTATAGGTTAATTATGACTACTATACACACACACACACATATATATATATATATATATATATATATTTGTTATTTGCCTTGTCAATTCTTTTGTTTACTGTACTTTATATGGAATTTTTTTAAATAAACTGTATTTACTTGTGCTTTTTTCTAGAGGTCGCAACAGCAGAGGTTATTTGTTCCCCTGCAGTGTAGGCGTTTTTGGAAAAAAAAAAAAAAGCCCATTTGTATATCGTGTTGGAATGCGGGACCGCTGGATTCGAACCAAGGGCCTTTACCTTACAGCGAGACTGTACCTGTTATGTCCGATTTCTTTTCTATCTATTTAAATGCAATGGTAATTATCATTTAATAGTGATAATTATTAATATGTGTAATGATGATGTTAATCCCCAAATAGTGCTTTGATAGATTTTTGGCTTAACGCGGTTATTATTTAATTTAAATATGGGGTAACGCCTCCGGCTTTGTTGCAGGAAAGTTGGTAAAAAGAGCGAAACGATGCGCAATGACAACAGGCGAATTAATTAGAAACCTTATATCCCGTTTGTCAGCTTCCCTTGCATCACGGTTTGGACAATCTCGAACCGGCGCGGCCCGGCCCGTTAGCCGAACTTGCAACGGACGTGGGCGTCCACGAGGCGTGACATCGTTAGTGTCAACGCGTTTTACAGTCATAGAAGAACATGTCATCTTCACCCGGTACATGGGAACAAGCAAAAAGAAAAAACAAACAAAACGGTTTTGCGTTTTCCCCCCGTAGGTCGGACTTCCTAAATTAAAAACAACTTCAAAAGATCCACTAGTTAGACAAAAACACCCACAAAACGCACCATAAGGCTTAGAACACCCTAACTTAAAACAAATTCCCTTTTACAATTTCATTAAAATTTTTAGCATTTCTTACTTCAAAATGTAAGATGTGTACACAATGTAAATGTGTTCTAGAAAATGAATCCGATAATTTGAAACTTACCACTATTCTGTAATCAGTGAAAGCTTACTTGAAACTCTGTCCAAAAAAGTGGAAAAGTAAGCCATTGTAACCTAACGAAACAAAGTTAGATAACACACTATTAATATTGATATAACGTTATTTAACAGCTACAATAAAGAAGTAATATTCAATTATTTTATGTAATTTTTTCATCGTTATATCATTACTTTGGAATTGTTTTACGATCTGTATTTTTCACGATAAAGACAATTTTAACGAAATTGTAATTAAAAGTCTGCGAGTGGGCGAACAGAAGTTGAACTGACAACAAATTAGTTCACTACCGTGAAACCGAAATGCTTTTGTGTGAAAGGTACACCAGGAAGGCAGGCTCTCAATCTTTGATACCCATACATTGGCGGTTTTTAGCAAGAAACAAAATCGATATTCATTTTTTGCAGGCTAAAAACCCCCTTAATGCAAAATTACGCGAAAATCGCCTTCCAAGTTCCAATGATCCACGCAAATCACAAAATTGGAAATGGCTACAATAGACTACTATAAATTCAATCGCAGTAGTTCGATTATTCTCATGAAATTATGTACATAAGTTATAACATACGTTATATTTAATTGTTCGTAATTCGTTTTGAAGAAATACTAATTATTTTACAATTTACTAGTTGTCGTGGTCCGCTTGACCAATTTTTTTTTTATCTCAACTAAAAACCTTAATTAATTGAAAGCTATTTTACAGTATTATTTTTTTACGGGCAAAAAAAAAATTCAAGTCCAAATTAAACTGTTTTTACCTGATGAAGGTCTAAAACCTGACTGAGTCTTTTTACAAAACGTCCAAATTTAGCTATGGAGCCAAGAAATCGTACTGGAGCGGCGCCCTACAGTAATCGATCGCGATTTTTAGGCAAAAAACGTGTTTTTGATCTGCTCATGGAAAAAACCGATCACTTTCTCTCCTGATTTTCAAGAATGCATACATTTTTTACCGTCCTGTTTTAGTAAACTTACAACTATTACAATTAATTAAGGTTTTTAGTTGAGATGAAAAAAAGTTAATGGCACGAGCGGGATTCGAACCCACGATCTTCGGCTAGATACGCCGCTGCTCTACCACTTCAGCTATCGTGACCTCGATCCACTCGGACATCAACTTCCTATCTCAACCCCACCTTATGAGTTTTCCCTCCTTTTTGCCATTTTTCAATCAACAGGTTCGAATCCCGATAGTGCCATTAACTTTTTTTTCATCTCAACTAAAAACCTTAATTAATTGTAATGCATTAATCGGTCAAGCGGACCACGAAATTAGTGTACTTACAACTATTGTTCCGTGGACCTTGTTAAAAAACGTGGTTTTTAGGGTTTAAAAAAAAAGTTGCAATTCAAAAGAGGTTTAATACATAAAACTATTCAGAGGATCTTTTTTTTTTTGAAAAAGGAAAATGACATACCAAAAATGCTCATTTTCAGCATCAACATTTGGTAATTTCACCTCTCGCTGCTATCACAGTCTCCATACTCCTTGCACGCTCCTGATGAAGCGTGCGACTTCGTATTGCTCGACGCTATCCCACTGTTCTAGAACCGCTTTTCTCAACTCGCGCAGGGTTATAAGGAGATGAGGTATCCACCGAAAATCGCGAATATCTCGAAAATGTTGAGAAATCAGGCAAAGTGGAAGGTGACCAACTGAAAGCTTAGAAAACATTCCTGTCGATTGCTTTAGGGCGCCGATCCAGGACGATTTCCTGGCTGCCCAGCTCATTTTGAAGTTTTCGTGAAAAGTTCAAAAATTAATATGTTCCCGAATTTTTGAATTTACTGATGAATGACTGAAGCTAGGAAAACATTTAAAAAAAGCCATCTTGCCAAGCGTAAATCTTTTTAAAATTGGAGGTCTGTAGCTAAAGACTGAGAAATTACGCATTTCCAAATATGGCCATTTTTTAGTGGAAAAACCAATTTTAACCGGGCAGTTTATTTTTTTAGTCATTTCTTTTTTTTAAGTAAGTAGTAATTCCTTTCGTAGGAAGGCGTAAAGTCTAACTGCTCGTGGGGAGTCGCTGAGGAGGGTTCAAACAATACTTTTTTATATGTACTTTTTTTTTCATATTTTTACAATTCATTTTTCACACTTAATAAAAAGCCATGGGCTATGACCGGATCCAAACCACATCCTCTATCCTGGCAAATACAAATAGGACGACCTAACCAATCGGACACCGCGGTTCCCTTCATGTTTGTTTTTTAAAATATAGAACCAATTTTAAATAAAACATGGTGTTCATAAAATTTTTATGTGTTCATTATAGTCTCCGACAATAAATTACCTTAGGCAAGTTTAAATGTAGACCACTACTAACATGATACCGTAAAATTCATTTTACAAATTACAGTAAAAAGTGTGAAAAAATAGACCAATGCAATTGACGGGTTAAGAAACTAATATTAATTTTGAATTTTTCAACTAAAATACTTCGTTGAACACTGCAAACCAAAATGAAAATCACTCTGGTGAATTTACTCAAATAAATAAATGTATTGTTCAAAGTTTAAGATTTAGGTCAACTTTGCTATGAGTTTCTCAAAGAAGAAATTCTGCAACAGAAGATAAGCAGTTTATTTTATTACTCATATAAGAATTATTATTTTTATTATCTCCTTTATGATTTTAGTTTCTTTAACATCAGTTGTAATGTAGTTAATTTTCTAACACGGTATATTGCATTAATAAAATTCATGTTTACGTAAAGACATATTCTAGACATCTTTCTAAAATTTAAAATACCCGACAATAAATAAAACAGGCATGCACATGTATTATAATATGCAACAAATATTAGAATCTTCCCCGTGAAGAGAACATTCCTTTATCGACCTATAATCGTCTGATCCTTGGTTCTTTCTTTGGCGACATAACGGTTTCTCAAAGAAAGTTGCATTGTTAATCGATCCCTAGATATATGTGGATGTACATAATCAAAACACAGAAAGGGAAAAAATGATAAAAGGAATAAACCTGAGACAGCAAATATTCACGATTTTGATGTTTTAGTTCTTTTTCAAAACATAACACGTAAACTTAGATACAGGAGAGTTTCAACTTTTTTTATCTGACTGCAAATAATTGCACCGACATTTTATAGTTTTACAAATTATTTAAAAATTATTTTTAAGATTGTAAAATTTTTCCATACCTGAGGTTTTGAAAACATTGCGAAGAATATTTTCTATTTTTAAATTTCCAAATATCCGGAACGTTTGTTCAGCTCGAGACAACCGTTGTGACGGAAACATTCGTAACCGTCTCGGGTCTCATCTGCGAGAAAGAATCGCAGCGTCATTGTCCAGTCTGCAGGGTCGTACAAAAGGTGAGACGCTCTAATCCCGTTGTCCTCCTAGCGTGAAGGTGATCCATCAATTTAGGACATGGTCCGTCCGGACAACGGTCCTGCCGACTCATCACACCGGGTGATTTTTTACAGACTCAGGACTGTCACAGGGAGATCTCTCCTAATGATCCAGATATGGAAAGAATGACAAAGGAGCCGCCGAGGTGAAGAGGACGAAGGGCCACGAGAATTGACAGCGACACGTGTGAGGATGAGGAGGGACCCCATGTGCCTTAGCCAGTTACCTCAGCCGGAAAACGAAAACAAACAATGTTTTCCTACGATTATCCTCCGTACTGCCACAACTGGTATGTACCATAAAAACTGACTCAATATCGTGGCTGAGGATATTGTTTCAATTGGAAAAATACGCATAAAAAGTGAATTTTTACAACATGAAACAGCTTCCAATAAAATTTGCAAAACAAAATCAATAATTTAAAAAAATGTCATTTAGAGAGGAAATCATGACATGTGCGACGGAAATGGATAAAAAATATATAGATAGGTAAATAGATATAATATAAATGATCGAAGGAGAATGACTAAGTAAATTTTTTCAGTTTGGATAATTGGCTTCGCACAAGAAAAAGAAAGAGTGAGAGAGGGAAAAGAAAGAAGGAAGGAAAGAAAGAAAGAGAGAGAGAGAGAGAGAGAGAGAGAGAGGGAGAGAGAGTGAGAGAGAGAGAGAGAGAGAGAGAGAGTGAGAGAGAGGGAAAGAGAGGGAAAGAGAGAGCGTGAGAGAGAGTAGTAGAAAGACATAAAAGATACAAATATATTTTATACATAGATTTTTATTATTAGTACCTTGTTACGAAAATTAGATTATTATACTGATAACGTAACAACGGGTATGGATGAAAATTAACTTATGGCAGATTATATATATTTTTTTAATGAATTAAATTTATTTATTAAAACTGGTCTTATTAGACCAACCATTAATTTTACAATAATATTATACAATAAATAAATTTTTACATTCTTATATACCCATTGGTACAATAAGATTTACATTTCACTATTCACTATTCATTTTTAACTACACAAGTTTATATGGATTTGTTCTTTTTAATCTTCTGACCATGTTTCGGTTATTTAAGAGTTTGGTCGCTTCCAAATTCTCGTGCTGGCCGAGGGGAGCCTGGTGTTTGGCGGCAAATCTTTGTTTTTCCGCCTTGACTTCAGGGATCTTAAGATCCCTATGTAGTCCTTATTCCTTATGTACCAAGGTGCATTGACCAGTTACGTAAGATTCTGAAAATGGCTTAATAGGTTTTTAGTTATTGAAAGTTAACAAAACTGCATAAATTAAAACCTGACACAATCATTCTTAAGTCATCGCACCATCAGTTTTCAAATATGTCGTTGAAAAACGATCAAAGAAAGACAATTCGGACTATATTCCATGAAGGACGTTATTCTTGTAATAATGTGTTGCAATAAAACATGTTTGAGCAAAATATATATACTGTAAGTTAGAGAAAAACGTGGTATAGTAACAGATACATAAAAGTATTAGTTTGGGTGCATTTTATACTGCGCCCTTTAAGAGCATGTATTATTTGTGCCTAAAACATACCAGTAAGTCCTAGTTCATCAAGAAACTTGATTAGTAGTCCCGGTTTCAATGGTTGGATCTCTTTTACAGTCCTCCTGCGGGCAAGTGTAACACCACAATTTGTTAGAAGGTCTATCGATGTCTTCTCTGCTTCTTTGCAGAATCTGTGTTCTGTTAAAAATCCTGTTCCTGCTTTCTTTCTGTAATAATTATTTATTTAGAAATCGTGAGATGCGGTCTGGTGTGATGTAGGTTTCAGAAAAAACATTTTCTTTATCGTGCCAACGTTTCGATCTTTATTGAGATCATCATCAGGGCCTGGGATACCGACATCCTTTCCCACCCCTTCTAAATCCAACGTACATAAACACAAAATAGTACTAGTAGTAGCACTCTCGACACGTCACCCAAGAATGGCACAATTACACAGAAGACAAACACTTTGAGTGAGTAGAAATACTTTGATTGAATATANCCAGACCGCATCTCACGATTTCTAAATAAATATCGATTAACGGTCACTAATCACCACACATTTCTGTAATAAGTTAATAAATTCTGTTACCTCTTTCTTTCCAAAGATTGTTAAAGAGGTTCTTGGATTGTTTGTGTCCAATCAGTGAATTCCATTGTTCCCTCATTTTCTTTTATCCTTCTCTCTGAGGTGCTCATTGATAGAGTGTATCCTTAAGTCACAAGTCCTATTTCTCGTTGTCTTCTATTCCCTCATGTTTTGCATACCGACGTTGTATAGTTTTGTTTTGCAATTCAGCACCATCTTTGAGTTAATGATGTATGGACTTAGTGATTTGACTACTGCCTAACTATCTGACATAGCTATATTCTTGTTTGTGTATCCTTTGTTCATATTAGGTACATCTTTCAATTGCACGTCAGCTTGGAAGATACTGGTGTATTTTCACATGGATTCTGAGTATTTGGTTCCAGTACTACCTAGTACTCCTTCCCCGTACCCTCCAGCGTTCTAGAATCGGCTGTGTACTTTTAGGTATGGTTGGAAATTTTGGTTAAACTCAAACATAATATTCATGTCGTCTCTTGGGGACATGAGTATCGTATGGTCGTACATTAGATTGGTGCTATTTTTTAATTTTAGTTTTATTTCTACTTATTCCTTTTGATAATACTAATACGATAATAGTTTTCTGTGCTGTCCTCGTCATCATTTGTGGAGGGTGATTAATCCTTGTATCATTTATTCCAGCTGAGAAACATGTTCTCATTATTTCTGTTCTACTGATGCATGCAATTCTTACGTCTCTGAATTTTCCTGTGTTCTCTTCGTTGTGTAGGAACAGATTTAAGTACTGAAATTTCGAGCTTTATATTAAACAGTAATAAAACTAAGCGATGATAGGTTAAGTCAGTAATAGTTATAGAGACTTGCAATGTTTGATCATATTTAAGGCCTAAAAAATAAATCATTACCACATAAAAATGACGTGTAAACAAAGACATCCAGTAATGAGATGGACCGGGTCATTGTGTGTACAGTGTTAATTCGGATTTATTGTTACCCCTATAAAAAACCGACAACTAAGTATCTGGTTAATTGAATAAACCACACATTAAATTCTCCGAAATCATATTATACGCCTACTCCCACGAGATTAAGAAAAAAAACAGGAAACGTGAGAGGAATTCTCGGGACAGAAACTGGCCAAACATCAATAAAACACAGTGATTAAGCGGTCACAAATATTTCAATAATTTTCCAAACAGCATACTTTCATTTATATGGTCTTAATTTTTTTAAATATTTTTGAAGAAAATTGGATTTAATGGTCT
Source organism: Cimex lectularius (assembly GCF_000648675.2). Lineage (NCBI taxonomy): Eukaryota > Metazoa > Arthropoda > Insecta > Hemiptera > Cimicidae > Cimex > Cimex lectularius. Next base: position 1,131,526 of record NW_019392904.1, on the reverse strand, counting down.
GAAATTCGCCTCTTTAACATTTTGTTGTTTGTTTTAAAAATCCATCATGATGAACATGAATGTCATTTAAGGAATATGCCCTTCATCAGTTATGATTATCACAAAAAAGTCCTTGGCATCAGCTGATCTTATCTTTGGAAAAAAATACTATTATTTAAAACTTTATCCTACGGGGAAGTACCTCTGGGAACCGTCCACTTTCTTTTCTTCCACTTCTCCTTCCTTGGCCAATTAAGGAGCACATGCGAATCCAACTCAATCCAATTGACTTACATTCGTTTCTAATTTATAGCTTATTGTTTCAACGTCCAGGTATAATTAGTTCTCTCGTCGACCCCAGCATTGGAGGGCAAAAAAATTTGTGGAACGGATAATTGGAGGAATTTTTCCAGTTTATTAGCGTGAAAAATGTACGCTGGGCTAATTTGTGTTGGGTTAATCGTTGTTCGCACGCCTCTGCTTCTCTCCCGGCGTTTGTATCCCATCGTAAAAATATTTTTTTCTCGTAATGGTCTCGTCAACTCATCTTCTTGACATTCTGTAATGTAAAAAGGAAAAATTACGACTAAATCATGTCTAGGTTCAAGTAAATCATTCACTGTATTATGACAATAAATGAGTTTCTATTCTATGATAAAAATTAATAGAATGTATTACAATTTTTGTAAAATTGTAAGAGCTGATAAAAATAAAAATATTTAAGTCTTCTTATGTGTCTTCTTATGATATCATCGCAGAAAATTTGCAATCTGACCATATGTTTTAAAAAACTGATAATGTACATATTTTTCTATTATTGTCGCTGTGGAAGAAGGATGCATGCAAAAACAAACCACCTTTTTCATTTTTTGCCGTCGTTTCGACCTTTATTCGGGTCTTCTTCAGTGGATGAAGTATGGTGCTATTCTTGTGGTGTCTTTGGTTTTGTGTGAATGTGTTGTGAGACCATTCATGGCACCACAAAAATAGTACCACACTTTATACCCTGAAGATGACCGGAAAAAAGGTCAAAGCGCCGGCAAAAAATGAAAAAGGTATTTCTCTAAACTACTTCATTCTTGACTACTCCTCCCGACTTCGACAAATTATGAAACAAACAGTTCATGAAGAAACACACATAAATAACAAACATAACACACAAAACATATAATACAACGAATAAAACAATCATTACACCCAGTCTAAATTTCCAACAATTTGTCTCTGGTTTCCCTAATAATTCTGAATGGCTAACCAGGCGCGAACGACAAACCATTACCCCTGTTTTCCATTGACGGCCCCTTTTACCTCAAAGAAGCCGACTTCTCACATCAAAATCAATTTCTATTCCTATCACCTTTCTCACTTCTTTAAAATTAAACATATAAACCAAAAACAATAAAATCTCAATTACACACTCAACACGACACATTATTGACACGACTGCATAGAAAACACACTTTCAGTGAGTACAAATACTATGATTAAACCTACAACTTTATATAATATGTACATCATTTTAAAAATTCATATTTATTTGTTATGTGTATTTGTATAATTTAAACAATGTTTATAAATCTCAGACCCTGAAGATGATTTCAATAAAGATCGAATCGTTTGCACGATAAAGAAAATGTTTTTCTAACCTACATCACACCAAACTGCATCTCACGATCTTTAAATAATATTGGTTAGAGTTAAAATGAAATATCTAAAAATAGAAGAAACCTTAACCATAATGATCCAGTGAAAATTATTTATTTAGTAGATAATAAAATAGCTATTATAGCATCGTTTATAATTAAATTTTACAATTTAATAAAACAAGTAATATCTTTAAAAACACTCCTAAATACAAATTTATACCTTCTTGCAAAACGTTTGTATGATAAATATTTTTCATTTTTAAATTATCTATTAAGTTGTTTAAGTCGTAAGGCAAATAAATTGAAAATTTTTGAACTTATCTAAACGTTTGATATTTAATAAACCGATTAAAATCTTATGTTAATTTTTTGCTCGGTTAGTTTTAAGAGACCTTTAATTCTTCACTTCTCTGTACTTTGAACTAATTAAATTTTGCTTGTATGTTTTGCTCTTCTAACATATAAACATTTTAAGTACTATCAACCTTCATCAGCTACACATACGTAGTTACATTTTAACACACGTTGTATACTATAATGTGGAAAGTTTAGTGGCCAATAAAAAGCTGAGGTCATCACCGGCATGTTATTGCTTTTTTCTTATCTTTCACGCGTCTTATTTTAATCTACAACCATTATAATTATTGACTTTCTGCTTTTAGGTGTATAGTAAATCGAGAGCGTAAAATGCTAACCTCTTAATTCTTTAAACCACAACCAAGACATTGTAGTGCTTCATATAGGCCAATAAATCTACTACACTCATTGGCAGTTTCGAAATGCTCCTAATACAGAGAATTATTCCAAAAAATTTCTCAAAATATAATTTTCGACCTTCAATTACCACTATCTCATACTGCATTTTATCTCAATGACCGGTTTTTCCGAATCATTAAAAGCAATTTCCTCTCATCCATTCTATCTCAGTACTATCCTCAAACCAACATCCTAACCTTGGCAGAAGATACATCGATTTTTTTTCGATAACTAATCCTTTGTTTCCAATCTATTCAAAACCACCTTACACTACTATAATTGTAATGTGAAACAAAAGATACACCAACCACAATATTCTATTTCTAACTCCACCAACAAGGTGTGGTACCTAGGACTGTTTATAAACAAACGATTGACGTAGAAACCTCACACACGTCTAAAGCGTTAATAAGTTACGATACGTTATAGGGCTCTTTCACGACTACTAGATAAACGCTCTGACTTACCTCTCAGAAATAAAAGGCAGTTTTATAGCACCTAAATGAAGCAGATATGGACGTATGGACTAGATATGGAGTGGGGTACAGCCAAACATTCCAATATACGCCGCATCCAAACTGCCCAATCCTTAACCCTAAGAAAAATCATTGATATCTATTATGTGTCCATGATATTACCCTCAGAGACGTTAATATTAATTTAACCTTCTTCTAGGTTTCGCACATCTACTTTGTGCCGTGAAAGCAATGAAAGTCAAAGTTTACACGCTGAAGCTTGTTATAGTTTTTGACGCGAATCGATTTCCATAGTTTCCGTCAATTCGCCATTCAAGACCGAATGTCTACCAGACCGTACTTCACCTTCAATCCTCTCATTCCATAAGCAAATTTTTTGAACATATTCTGGACAGTGCGCTCACTTATTGCTTCATTGTCAAACGAATTGCAACTTTTACGAGCTCCCTCGCCAGCCCTAATAACATGGTTAACTTTATCAAATAAAAATGAACGAATTCTGGGTTTGAAATAATAATAATAACAATAAGTAAAAAATAACTGATTGTTCGGAGATAGTGGTATGCGGTCTGGTGTGACGTAGGTTTTAGAAAAACATTTTTTTTCGTGCCAACGTTTCGATCTTTATTGAGATCATCTTCAGGGCTCAAAGTGTTTATTTTCTCGTAGTTGTGCCATTCCTGTGTGTCGTGTTGAGAGTGCCCTTGTCGACAGACAATAATGACACATCTACACGGAAAACAAACACTTTGGGCCCTGAAGATGAGCTCAATAAAGATCGAAACGTTGGCACGATAAATAAAATGTTTTTCTAAAACCTACGTCACACCAGACCGCTTTTCACGATCTCCAAATAATCATCGACTAAAGGTCACTAATCACCACACAAAATAAAAAATAACATTAATAATTATAACAAATAAAAAACGCTGGCACTTTTCTGGTTGCTTGGTACGTTTTTTTATGTTCTTGCCGAAGAAACGTATGCACAAAAGTACACCAATTCATTGTTAGAAATCTAATTAATTAAAATCACGTTAGTTCACAGAAAATAATTTTGTTAAAATTGGCGTTGTTTGGGAGGGGTGACAATATTTGACTTGATTCTTGATTTTAAAACATCCTAACTAAATGGTCTTTAAGATTATTTTTTAAATAAGCAGAAATTCTTTTAGATATTTTGAGATTTATTATAATTTAAGATGATACTGGCTATGAAATTTTTCAAATTAGGACAGGCACACAAAATGGCAAAACCTCCTTAACTTATCACAAGTAAGTTTTGGCTTAATTTTCAAGCGTTTATGCAAATTTTGCCCAATTAACAAGTACAGTAAAATGTTGTTTCTTTTTTTAAAGATATTTTCCCTTGTACTGGATTTGTTGGCAACCACGTAGAAAGTTTCCCATAGGCGGTTTTCATGAAAGCCTAAATTTCCGAATCGAGGGCTTGTGGGAAGGGTCGGCGGAGGGTGAAGTAATGGTAAGTTGACCTTTTCTGGTAATGAGAGCGCTCTTCCGACTCGGCCTCACGTACGGACGGACAGGATGTCCCCGGACGTGCTTCGTTCAAGTCCCCACGGAAATCAAGCAGACCAGAACTGCTTAATTTCGATCCATGCGGCGCAAACACTATTTGGCCCTAGGCAAATTTCATTCGATTTTTACTCAATGTTTTAATGGTTTTCTGTTGGAGTCATCACGGTGGAACTGTGACTTCTTCTACATTATAATGATTGGCGGTAGGCTTTGTAAATTGGCGAAATAGGGTCAGACAATACTTGAAGTTTAGGCTCCGTTTCTTTTATGTTTCAGATCATAAGTTAAAATTATAAAATGAACATTTTTAGCTGGAAGAGTAAGTCGTATACTATCAATATTTTTATAATATTTTATCTTGCTGTTGAAACCTACTCAAAATTGTTTTGAGAAGAAAAAATGATGGCGACAATGAAAAAATTAATCATGTCTAAATTTTTTCATCTATCCGCATTGCAAGTATAAAGAAGTTTCATTTAGGTTTTTATCAAAATTTTTATTAATAATTGTCTAACGGATTTCACGTTCATTTAGAAGTTCATTACGCAATGTTCAACAAGTTCGCAGGTCTTCCTGACGAGATAGACCTAATTATTTCTCTAATTATTATATAAATCCTAATAACTCCCTCATTATTGTTTCACGTTCTGCTATTAAACTTATTAATTAATTAGTACCTTATAGAGTTGTTTTATAATGGTACATTTTCGACTAATTGATAGTAATGTTGGTAGATAATGCTATGGTTTTGTTTTGGTAATGTTTTAGTTCCCTATGTCTATTTCACAGTTGAAATGATTTTGACTCTATGTGAAGAATCTGTTGCGTTTTTCTTTGTGAAAAGTTTATTTTTCGGTAGTTTTCCTTTGTTGGACCTGTGTGTATTAAAGGACCTGCTTATGAGCATCGTGAATTTTACAAAATCAACATGAGATTATTGTAACATGGAGTTTGAAAATACGTTTGAAAACGGGCATAGGCAGGACCGCACGGCCTGCAACAATGGGAAATCATACTTATTTTTTTCCAACAGGGGTTTTTCTCGATATTGACTTAGAAGGCCATTGTCCGCCGACCACAATGGGCTGACCGTGTTATTTTTTCATGGGATTACATCAAGCTACCGGGCGCACTGTTTGCTCAAAAATTTCAGCCGGGTAGGTGGGCTTCAATTGGACTTAATCCAGTTAGCTCTACGGTCCTTTCTCGTTCCGAATCATCCGTTTACCTGCCGGGGCCGGACAAAGGGAGAATCACGGTCAATTATGTAAACCGTGTTAGTTTTACAAGCAGCTGCTATCCAATGAAGAATTTTTTTTGCAAACGCAAACGCTTTTTCCGAGGTGATAGCAGTTTAGATTCGCGGTTTTACGGTGCGCCATACTATGATACAGATACTAAGTATAGAAATAGCGAAAGGTAATTAATTATTTAGGCTTTGAACCCACTTCCGAACCTGCGCCGAAGTTATTAACAGCCCATGAAAACAAGATACCGTGTGCAAATGATTTTTCCCTTGTACAATAGAAACATAAAACAGAGCACTATTTCCTGAAAATCAATGCATAGAGCTCAAAATCAATTATACTCTGACATAATTATATTTTGCAATGACAGGCAAAAATTCCACTCACTTGTAACATAACTTGATTTGTATATATTTTTATATAGTAATCAACGTTTCACGTTTTTTAACGTTTAATAATTGAGTTTTTGTCTAAAAAAGTTAAAAAAAGAAAATTGCTAAGGAAAATGAAAAAAAAAACGGACAGATATTTGTTTTATATTTTAAAATAATTTCACTAGTTTTCGTGGTCCGCTTGCCCAATTAATATTATTCAATTAATTAAGGTTTTTAGTTGAGATAAAAAAGTCAGTGTCATGAACGGGTCGAACCCACGACCTTCGACCTTGAAAAATGGCAAAAAAGGAGGGAAAATTCAAAAGGTGGGGTTGAGATGGAAAGTTAGTGTCCGAGTGGATCGAAATCACGATAGCTCAAGTGGTAAAGTAGCGGCGTATCTAGCCGAAGGTCGTGGGTTCGAATCCCGCTCGTGACATTAACTTTTTTTATCTCGACTAAAAACCTTAATTAATTGTAAATTAATATTTCAATATCACGTATTTCCTCTCTCCTCTCGCCTTAATTACATCTCGAAGTCGCCTCGGTATATTTTCTACAAGTCTGGAAATGTGTCTTTGCTGGACGTTAGCCTATTCTTCACGAAAAGACCTTTCAAGATCGCAGAGTGTATTAGAGAGTGATGGACGTGCTCTTATTCGTTTTTGAGGTTATCCGAAAAATGTTCTATCGGGTTCAAGTCTGGAGATGGGCTGGCCAGGCTAAGACCCTGATGATGTGATGAAATGTTGTTGAAGGTACGTTTGTACCATGCGAGTGACATGTGGACATTATAATAGGATTGTCACTGATTTAATCGAAGATAGGCAATGCATTATGTTCCAAAATTTCATCCACATAGCGAGTGGCCATCAAAGACTCTCCAGGAACAAGAACCAACAGTGTGCGACTTTCCATTGAAATTCCCGCCCATACCATCACTGAGCTACATGGAAAAGGTTGGCTCTGGGAAAAAATACAAGCTACTTACTTTTCATTTCACCTGCTCCACACTCTTTCACCCCCATCTTGAGACGTTGAGCAAATCTACACTCATCTCGCCGAAATACGAATGGCTGTGTTTTCGAGCCGTGCCACTCTGTGTGTTCTGGTCAATTCTCTTACGGGGCGAAAAGCCAACAGACCATACTGTTTTAATCTTCTTCGAGCAGTGCGTTCAGAAATTTGGACACCTCGAAATTCCTGGAGCTGATGAATCGCTTGACCAACAGTTAGATGCCGGATTCGCAAAAACCGGTCATTCTAAGGTTCTGTTATCCTAGGGATTTCGAAACTGGACCTTCTATGTAGGACCCAGTCTCTAGAAAAAATGTGACGGCGTCTTGCAGTGTTTCATAGGGAACTCCGATGGCAATAGTCGCATAACTGATGGAACGTCCATCTTCAACAAGTGCCACACCCGCGCAACATCCTAAGCACTAAGTAGCATTTTTAAGTTTAAAAATTGAATTTTTTAAAACGTAAATATTGAAAAATCCTTTAAGCTTTTGTTAGATTAAGAATTTTATTTCTTTACTTCGAATTAATATTAACCATTTAAAATATAGCATAACGATAAATAAAAACGACGAGGCAAATTAAGGGCAGTCGGGTTCGAATGCAGGGTTGCTGGTTTCGAACCCGGGACCTTCACCTTACACTGACGAGCGCCATGTCAACGCCTAAACCGTTGACGATTATTATTAGAATACATAATTTGATTATATTATTACCAATAACTTATTAAATGCTTAACTTTTTATGATATAATTTTATCAATTGTATTTGTGTTTATGCGTACTTGTACAACAAAATTGCCTTTCTTTACAGTAAGCTAGTTGTTCGAGAGGCTATCAAAATCTCTCACTTTCTTTTTCTTTTCCTCTTCCTCTGTATATTTCTAATATCCCTTGATTTCTTTTAAACAATATAACTGTATTTATAATTGAGAAAAGTGTTATAGAAAAAATGTTAATTAAAACATTTTAACGGTTTAAAAATATATCGTTTCTGAGGGTATACTTGCTTGATTTTTTTTGTAAATCCATGCTATCTCAAATCGTCCCGTTATTAAAAAGTCCTCCACCTGTTTGTTTGAAATAATTTAAGAGACGAAGCTGTGTCATTACCGAATGATAATTAAGCTTTCTCATGGAACACGGGGGGAGGAGAAGTCCTGAAAACTCAAAGGGCTCTTTAATCTGATCCAAGTTCGATTAAGTTGGAGGAGTTACCTCTTCCGCGGCGCGAAAGGGAATAAGGAACGAACACTTCAAAGAGATTCCGCGATAGGCTATCTCCGGCCGCACCGGACCCGATTGTAATTTAAACTTTGGCCCTTGGTCAAGGCACAAAGCCTAACTCGATCCGCCCTTTGTCCCTCGGGAAAAGTAATTGAAAGTTTTTACCGACGAACAGTCTGAGTGCTACAGGCAGTCGAACAACTACTGAGCAACAACAACTAAGACGAAAACGTTGTAGTTGTAAAGTTGTAGGTCTGAGTTTTATCACTGATCTTTTACATTATTCACTGTCTTGAGTCATAGTTGGTACCATAATACGTTAAAAAAACAATCAAAATTTAGCGTATTCATTAAAATAAATACATAATTGAGAACAACTAAATACTTATTAAATAATAAATTAAATGAACAAAGGATATCTATTAATAATAAGGCCTTATTAAAATCTAATGAATAATACAATTTATAAGTTTGTTTTTTAAAAGTAATCGATTAGCCATTTGCTAATGAAGAATGTATAAGTAAATGCATAATATTCATATTCTTGATCATATTTCGATGATTTTGTTTAGTATTTACTAGTGGGTAATAGATAAAAATAGAGTAAAGCAGAAGTGAGATAGAGGGAGAACGTGAAAGTGAGAGAGAAAAAGGGAAAGGAGAAGATTAAAAGAGAGGAAGGTAATAATATATTGATACAAAGATTGACAGATCAACAGAAAGTGAGAAATAGAGTGAGTGAAAGAGAGAGAGAGAGAGAGAGAGAGAGAGAGAGAGAGAGAGAGAGAAATTGAGAGTGATGGATTCAATTGAATGACAGAAATCTAAAGGGAGAAAAAGAAAAACTAAAAGTAAGAGGAAAATAAATAAAGAAACAAAAGTAATAGGTTTCGGAGTCCAAGTGAAATTAAGAGACAAAGATAAAAAAAGATGCGATGTAAAAATGAGAGATAAAAAGAGAAAGAAAATATTAAAAAGAGAGGGCGGAAAAATATATATATAGAAAGATATACAGATCAATAGAAAGTTAGAAATGGGGTGGATGAGTGGGATTGTATGGGTGTGAGTGATAAACAGATAGATAGGGAGAGAGAAAAAGAGATATAGAAACATAGAGGAAAATTGAGTGAGTTTGTGTGAGAGAGAGAAAGAGAGAGAGCGAGAAAGAGAGAGAGTTATGGAATGATGGTGGAATGAATTGAATGACAGAAATCTGGAGGGAGAATAAGAAAAAGTAAAAGGGAGACGAAAATAAAGAAAGAGAAAAAGTAATATGTTTTGAGTGAGTCAAAGAAGAGAAAGAAAGGTAGAATGAGATGATGAGAAAGAGAGAGGGAGAGAGAGAGAGAGTGAGATTGAGAGAGAGAGAGAGAGAGAGAGTGAGAGAGAGAGAGGAAAAAAGGAAAGTGTGTGTGAGAGTGTTTGAAGGACTTTCAGAAAAACATAAACAAATGTAAATAGATATAAATGAATACATATAGGATAAATGAGACATAAATAGATATATAAATGATTAAGTATGTGGTGATTAGTGACCGTTAATCGATAATTATTCAGAAATCGTGAGATGCGGTCTGGTGTGAAGTAGGTTTCAGAAAAACATTTTCTTTATCGTGCCAACGTTTCGATCTTTATTGAGATCATCTTCAGGGTCTGAGATTTATAAACATTGTTTAAAATATACAAATCCACATAACAAATAAATATGAATTTTTAAAATGATGTACATATTATATAAAGTTGTAGGTTTAATCATAGTATATCATAGTCAACAGGACACGCAAGAAAGGCACAATTACACAGAAGACAAACACTTTGAGCCCTGAAGATGATACACCAGACCGCATCTCACGATTTCTGTATAATTAAATAGAAAAGGAGTGATAAAGAGAAAGAGGGAGAGAGATAGAAAATTGGCGAGAGAGAGATAGAGAGAGGAGAGTGTGAGTGAGGGAGAGAAAGAGTGAGTGAGGAAAACAAAAAAGAAGGAATGAGTGAATGAGAAAGAGGTATTCCGATTATGCAATTTAACAGACTAGTATTTATTTTATGAATAGACTCGTTATACATATTAAATAACTGCACGTGTTGTTATAAAACCCCGTACCGTAAAAATCTTTTGTTGTTAGGGTCTAAGATTTGTTCATGACCTTCCGTTTGAAAGCTTTTCCTAAATTGGAAACTTGCAAACTTTCTTCGAGCTCGTGTTACGTATTTGTTTGGCCAGGGACACACCTCCAAAACATAAAATGCATAAGAGCAATAAATCGCTGAAAGAGAAACGTGTGTAGCCAGTAAGGTAGGTCGTGCGAATATGCACAGTTTGTTTCGCCCCTTTTTCATCCGCGAGGATGGATTGTAAATAGTCGAAAGACACATTCGGAACCGTTGCCCCTTCGATCCTCCCTAAATCATCCGTATTAATCAGAAAATTGCCAAGCCCCGGGGCCGGGAGGATTCGGATCGCAGATCAGGTATAGCCATTTACGCCTTCAGGGTAAAGGTCAAGCAGGCTCATCGACTGCCCAAATGGGTATTGTCCGAACTAGTTGGTAACGTTTTATTTCATTTGTTAATACTATTTATTCACTGTTTCACCATTTGACTTTATGTACAAAATTTTTACAATTATTAGTAATGTAATCTACTGTATCTAGTCTTCTTTTTAGACAGTAGTAGTAATATATACATAGTATTATATTCACTGGTTGTACTTTAAATTACGATAAAAATTTTCTTGAACAATAGGTGGATTTTGGGTCCTTAAGTTCGCTGATATACGTAATATTAAAATTTAAACAAAGCGTTTAAGTAAAATGGGGTCAGGTAGTTTCATTTGTACCCTGATGTGATTTATGCTATGGGATTTATTATGGGAAGGAAGTACTTGGAGAAGATATCCCTAGTGGAATATTGCAATAACGAGGGCTTATCTGCACTGTTTATTCTTGCGCTAATTGTGATAGTAACGAGGGGTCATGATAGTCGGATGACCCCGACGATGACCCGATGCCATCTTCCCTTTCTCTGCTTTTTCCGCTGGCTATATAACTCGGGCCCTGGCGTCCTAGTACGTTCGTTCTGAGTTAGAGCACCGGCTCGTTTGCCGTACAATGCACCGAGGCAGCAACTCAAGCTCGAATGCGCCACACACGGCGTACTTACTCGCCCATTGTTAGCCGGCTATTGCGGTCCTGCATAAATCCAGCCGGCCGGTGGAATGTCGTCCGATCCCGTCCACTTAGTTTCTACCGGCTGGTTTTCTTATGTGCTAGGCGTGAATAGGACTTTGCCGGTTTCGGTTGCAGCCGATTGTCGTCGGACAGTAAAGCTCAGAATTGTAACCGCAGTGGTTACATCACTCTTGCAAATCGATGTAATTTTATTCAAACATTACAAAATCAAAATTACTGATAGTGTGCACCTACACTGTTATGAAGACATCAACAGATGATATTCGTTATAAAACTACATATTCATTTAAAAAAGTTATGTTTTATGTTTAAGCCATATTATGCATTTTCTATAAATTATTCACTTGCTTTTTAAATTTATGAGTTATTATTTTAATTATATTTGGTTAATTTCTACGCATTAAATATAAATTTGATTCACTAGTTTTCGTGGTCCGCTTGAACAATCTATATCATTCAATTAATTAAGGTTTTTAGTTGGGATAAAAAAGTCAGTGTCACGAGCGGGATTCGAACCCACGACCTTCGGCTTGATACGCCGCTACTTTACAACTTCAAATCAAAAGGTGGGGTTGAGAGGGGAAGTTAGTGCCTGAGTGAATCGAAGTCACGATAGCTCAAGCGGCGTATCAAGCCGAAGGTCGTGGGTTCGAATCCCGCTCGTGACACTGATTTTTTTATCTCAACTAAAAACCTTAATTAATTGAATAAATTTGATTGTTGATTGATTTTACAATGAATTTATAAATTTTTATTTAACTCTCCACTAAGGGAAAAAAACATCAAAGGACATTTTTGAACGAGGGAATGGTTCGGTTTATAGCGTGAATTAAACGAAAATGCGTACTATTTCGTTATGTAAACTATCTTACTAACATGTATATGACGAACAACTCGCTAAAAATAGTTCCTTCATAGTCACAAGAAATTTCCGTTATCCACGAACTGGGAAAGCCTTTTGACAATGCGTACTAGTTTCAAACAAGAATTCTCCGGAAAAACATTTCATCATGCATGAAGTATTTTGATAATTCTTGTTCAACACCCTATATACTGTTTGTATAATTGGTAGTTGCGTTCTTGACCAATTTTTTAAACTGTGAACTTATAGAGTTGTTCGAAGTTGCTATTTTGCTTTTTAGTTGCTTCAGATAATACACGTCTGTCTTTCAACTACACTCATTGGTAAGTCCGTAAATCGTTGAATTTTACCTATTTTTAGGCAGTTCAAATTCAACAACGAATCATACGAAATGACTCAAAACCCGGTCCGCCAGCGGAATCTTTTTGACGCTAATCGTGTTTCCCGTACTTTCATAATGTAGTCCATTGTTGAATGTATGCTCTTGCAAAGTGGAATAAGTTTTCTGGACGGTTTAGTTCTCTTAACTGCCGACTTATAACAAGTCAACAAGCATTAAATGCTCCATCCATGTCCAAAGATTGTTCTTTGACATGCGTCGAACTATCCCGTAGTTACTTTTTCTAAAATCGATTGAATCGTCGAGACATTGTTTATGATAACAAATTAGAGTATATGATTTATTATAAATTGCTATACTTTTCTGATTTGGTGTTTTGCCTGAACTAATTGTAAAGGACAATAATTAAAAAAAAATTTACGTTTATAACATGTGTTTCCTGTTATTTCGATGTATGCCCTTATGGTATCTACTGATGGCCGATTATTTTTTGCAATACAGAAAAAAATGTGAAGTAATTGGCTAGAAATTGCCGAAACGAATAATAGGCCGTTTTTCTCTCTAGAAACTGGTTCTCTTTTATAATGGCCCACTAGCTGAATCCATTCGCAGGACGGGGCCGTTCAGGGAACATATGTCCGGTCTCAAGGGCCCTCGAAATTTCGCTAAGTGTTGTGTACCTGGAGGCCCGGCCTCTTTGTCAGGGCGTTTTTTAGTAAAAGGCACTAAACGTTCTCCGGCAGCTGAGCGGTCATCGCTGGACGGGCGATTAGCCTGAATAATTAGAAGCATTCGGCCGAAAAATGACGGGGGTGGATGCCATATGCTCGGTCTCAAGACGCAACCCCTTTTTTCTCTTCTTTTGTTCTTAGAACAAAAAAGGACCGGTTGAATGATTGCTTTTTAAAATCTGTATGACGAAATAAATGGCGGTTTCTACAGGACAAAACGGTGTGTGACCTTTTAATCCGTTCACTCGATTCTCTGGTATTGTGGGTCAATTTTTATCTATTGAATCCGTGACAAAAAAGTAAGTCATGCAAAATGGAATAAATTTACAGAAATATTAAATTTTTGATAAATTTTATATAACATGTTATGTAAAACAATGTTTTTATACCATAAATAACAATTTGGTCATTCTTTATGATTTTATTCGGCCTACTTAGATGAATTGTAACATGAAAAAGGTACCTGGACTCTAAATAAAAACAAATATATCGTTTCTTTCTTTTTTGTACTATGCCTTCTTTAACTTTATTCACACACTTATTGCAGTAATCACACTGACCGCCTACTGAAGAGGGCGTGAAGCGAAAAACAAAAACAAAAATAAATAAATAAGAAGAAAATTATCAAAGCAGAAACAAAGATCATAAACATCCAATTTGTAAATAAAAAATGAAAGTATAATAAATAGTTACAATCAATATTATATTTAACAACCTCATGGGTTCTAAATCAAGTATAAAATCCTTAAAAGATGAAAAGTGTTAAAAATTAGTTGATAGTTTTACACAAAAATAACATTTCTTCAAAGATTCAGGCCCGTCCAAAATATAAATTCATACACTAATCCTAGGATGAAAAAAAATTTCTTGATCAACTTTGTTTGATTTTATCAAAATAGTCTAATAACTTGCATAAACATATTTAATTTTTCATTACCAACCAGTTTAGTAAGGAACTGGATGTGAGAAAGATAAAAGTGGGATATGATTCCATTTATATAATTTCTTTAGCCACTCAAAATTGCAGAGAGAGAGAGANGAGAGAGAGAGAGAGAGAGAGAGAGAGAGAGAGAGAGAGAGAGAAATAGAATGACAGATAGATAGATATAAATAAATAAATAAAGATAGAGATAGAGAGAGATAGATAGGTAGAGAGAAAGATACAGATAGATAGATATAAATAAATAGATAAAGATAGAGATAGAGATAGATAGATAGATAGACAGATAGACAGATGGACAGACAGGTTAATAGAATGATAGATAGAGGTAGAGATAGAGATAGATAGTAGATAGATAGATAGACAGAGAGATAAAGAGAGAGAGAGAGAGAGAATGAGAGAGCGAACATTAAGAAAATATTGAGAGAAATCATTACAGAGTGCTTAAACTTTTATAAATTAATCATCAATCATCAACTACAAATGAACAAATAATTAAGCAAATGTAGTTTAATGTCTTAATTAAACACTTAATGTCTTAATCTTACACACTGAACGATTTTCAACAGTCGTTATTTCTCCGTACACCAATTTTTTCAACTCTTTTTCCTGAAATATCATCGTTTTTTGGCCAATGCCGTACGCTGGTCACGGAGGACAATCTCGGTTATGTTTATGTCTGTCTGATTGGATTGACGGACGTTTTAGCCCTATTGTAAGTGATATATTGAAGGTAAATTGCCCGGGAAGGGCCTGGGGCAAAAGGGAGGACGCAATCATCCGTCGGCTCAGTTCTACTCGTACGTGCGTTAACACAGGCCTACTCGTCATCAACGTCGGCCAGATGGTTTGTGAACCCAAGCGTCGGATAATTTCCGATCAGATTTGTCCTACTGTCCTTATCGGACCGAACTATTGTAGAACCGGTGAATCCGCCAGTCACCAATAATCAATCCTTGATGAGACAAGATCTTACACAAAAATTCTATTTCCTATTATATAACATTAGATGTTGACTTCTCTATAATATACTTAATCTTTCTAATCTTATATCATACAACAGTTTATAAGTTTGAAGAATTTCTTGTGTCAAAAATTTCCTGGGTTCAATGTTCTTTGCAAAAACAAAAAAAAACCTCGTGACACTGACTTTTTTATCTCGACCAATACCTTTCATAAAAATATTAATTAATTGAAAAACGTCAATTGGTAAATCAAGAACTGTAATGTACTTATACAGACATGGAGCACTACTTTTCCCCTCTTTTGGGAGGTGTCCTCTAAAGAAGAGTTTTTATCATCTGATAACACATAGCAATCTATATATAAGATACTATATGTGAAGTACTTAGATGTACATTTCCAATGACTTTACGATCTTTTAAATTTTTCCCACTTGCAGTTTTGACCAATTAACTTGACACTGACTTTTTATCTGAACAAAAAATCTTAATTAATTTAAAGATATTAATTGGTCAAGCGGACCATGAAAACTAGTGAACTTATTTGTTACCTCCGTTGAAGAAAATATCCGATCGACCACTCAATTTCTAAAATGAATAAAATTAATAAGTCTGTAGGTTAATAAATAAATTTTAAAAAATAATAAACTAAAATAAAAATGTATAAAATAATAAATAAGCTTAACTAAGTTGAAGTAAATTAAGAATTAAAAGTAGTACATTAATTATTATAAAAAGTAAAACCGTACAAAAAATAAATGGAAATACAAAATGGCAACTCGTCAGACGGCTAAGAGATATTAGCTTACCTATTAGCTTTTGAGAATTATAACATCAATGTGCATATTCTTACATAAATAAAGCATTTATTCATTTAAATTAAAAATGATCAAAACTGCAAGTGGGAAAAATTTAAAAGATTGTAAAGTCATTGGAAATGTACATCTAAGCAGACACTTCACACATCGCATATATAGATTGCTTTGTGTTATCAAATGATAAAAACTCTCCTTTAGAGGACTCCTACCAATAGAGGACAAAAGCTCCATGCCTATTAGGCTTACCTCCATTTCATTATTGATTTGTATTTGTAATAAAAAAAGTAGAATGATATTCTTGCTTAACTCTTATAACCTGACAAAAAATTATCTTTAGTATAAGTCCATTGCAGTTCTTGGTCCGATTGACCAATTCACATTTTTCAATTAATTAATATTTTTATGAAAGGTATTGGTCGAGATAAAAAAGTCAGTGAAAATTCCAGACGTGAGATGGGAAGTAAGTGTCCGAGCGGATCGAAGTCACGATAGCTCAATTGGTAGAGCAGCGGCGTATCTATCCGAAGGTCGTGAGTTCGAATCCCGCTCGTGACACTGACTTTTTTTATCTCGGCCAATATCTTTTACTGTATATGGAAATATTGAGTGGAAGGTAGAGTGGTTTTGCAAGATGATGAGGAAATCGCAGGTATAGGAAGGTTTAATTTTCTGCAACCTGGCAAACTGAGCTAAATCCTGTAGAATAACTGAGGAGACACTATCCAATCAATTGGCCTTAATAGCTTCAACCTAGAAATTGACCTAAAACACGTGTGTGGAGAAGGACATTGGTCTTTCCTTATGGGTACAGTATCACCTCAACACCAAATCAGCAAACGACTATTTGCAGGGAAATAAAAAGGCTGGTGATAATCAATAGATCATTAGCCATCTACTCGAACAGCCAGGCGGCACTGAAGGCTTGCTACATCGACGGTAAAGTCCAGAGTCGTTTGGGACTGCACTAGAGCCCTGTCAAACATTGCAGAAACCCTTGTTTGTGTGCGAGGGCACACAGGACCGAGGGGAAACGATGTGGCCGATAAATTGGACAAGGAAAGTTCAATGGCTTCACTTATTAGCCCTGGACCCTTTTGTAGCTTACCAGACAGCCAAAAATGCGGATCCATTAGTCAATAAATTAATACTAAGTTTTCCGCTCAATGGAATACATTCGTTAACATGTATCAGATATTTTCATTTGATTTATTATCTTTATGGATGAATTTTCCATCCCTGGAAGTAGTAACAGTTCTAGTATAATGGGAAGTAAAATACAGTTTGCTAAAGTATTAGTACCTGTAAGGTATAGTAATATTAGCTAATGATAACGATTATAATACTAGCTCTACAACAGATTAAACAATACTAGCAGTAGTATATGCTTGTAAAGTTATTGGTTCCAATCCAGGGCACACAGGGCAGAGGGACAACTAAGAGGCAAGTTCAATGAGGACACCTACTGGCCATGAACGCTTTTGTAGCTTACCAAACTGCCAAAAACGCAGATCCATTAGACAATGGTTTAATAATAAGTCCTCCGCTCAATGGGAATGTAGCTCAGAACAGATACATGCGAAAATTTTTATCAAAGGACATCGCAGAAAATAACATCAGAACTACTAAAACCAGGACGTGCTAGAACTGGAATAATAATTGAACTGCTAACTGGACACTGCACATCCCCGGAGGCATATGTATAAACTCGGAGTGGCTGAAACAAGCCTGTGGAGATATTGCCAAGAAGAAGAATAAACAGCGGAACATGTCCTCCGTTTGTCCGAGGGTCTATGTCGGTTGAGATTCCTAATCCTGGGAGAGGAAAGGCCAGGGTCTGAAGCACACGGAAGCCCTTGAAAAAGCTTTGGGGTCTGGTAAAAAGCTTCAAGCTTAACAATGACCTGTAGATAAAAAATAAAAATGGAGATGCACAATAGGCCAATACTAGTCGAGATGCATAGGTCATAAAGAGGCCGGCTCCTATATAATCTAATCTAAATTACTATTTCATTCCTGATTCCAATTGTTAGCGTCGGACTGTCGGCTATCAGTTGTAAGGAGTTAAACTATAGGCGTCATTGGATCCATTAAGGGAGAATTAAGCGCAATGAACACGGGGTGTGAGTCGTACGCTAACAAATTAGGAAGCGCGGACCGGACAGAATTCATCCATTTACTGTCCATCCGAGGCCGGAAGTTTTTAAATTTATCAATTGGCCGGCTTTGTGAGTCATCGTCTCTTTCCGCCAGCTTACTCGCCTACTTCCAACAAAGGAAATGGGGCCGTGTGAAAGAATAATTAATTGAATATTTTATCATGCAACAGATCAATTTGTTTATCTCAAATCCTTACTGTTTTGTGGTAATAACTACCACTGAAATGTCCATTATGAAATAGTGACTTTTTTTAGGTTTGGATTTGTCGTATTGGGTCCTGTAAATATTCGTTATATTTAACGCTAACAGTTTGTCGTCAAATTGTCACTAGAAAAAGAAAAAAATTGTAATAAATCTGTTTATCCTGTGCTAACAACATTTGACTATTCTCAATCAAGACTAGACGCGAAAAGAAAAACCAAATCGAGGACATGCGGACCCCCCCCCCGTTCCCCCGTTTTAATCGAATTTTTCATACAGTTCGTCAAAGATTTATTAAAGATCAACTGAAAAACGAACTATCAAAATGCTTTTCTCCGTTATTTCTTGTCGTCGCGTGCTATGAACGGAGTCCGTCAGTGTCGACTCGCCAAGAACGAAAGCACTCCATTTATAAATAGTTACTAAACTTTAGAAAGAATCGATCTATTGGGAAAAAATCGTGTTTCAAACAACATTCGTTAACTTTATTCTGACAAATTCTAGTCAGTTATGATGTTAAAATACACTATTTTTCACAATTTACGACAACCAAGGTGATCAATTGGGCAGATCGTATGTATGTGTATGTTGACGTGCCGGTTGATCTTGATAGAATAATTCCACAAAATCACTGATTGCTTTGGTAAACTCCATAGAAGGTATAATTTCTTGAAAGACAGATAGATAAGCAAAAAAGGATCAAAACATTATTTTTACTACTATTTAAAAGCTAGTCTTTTAAGTTTATTACGACGTTAGCTCAGATTTCTGCTTGATCTCTTGAAAATATGCCAATTTCAAGGATCCCCGTTTATAACAAGCTAAAAAGGCGTTTCATTGGAAGGGGAAAAATCCACTGGGTCGCCACAGGGCATCCCGTGTGCCATATTCCATCGGCGATGAGGTCAAACCGGGCAGAAGGGGATGACTGGCATAAACGTGAACTGGCTCTGCAGAATGTCCGACCTGAAGTGGCACATGATTGTCAGGAGCCCTGGCAGCTTTAATTCTGCTACTTACCAAACAGCCCACTTTGTAAAACCAGTCCTGTACGAAATCTCGAATTGATTTCATTGAAATATTAAAGTAATGGTGTTCCCCTTTTCATTCAGGCCTCGATTGAGCTAATCAGGTTTTATAATTCAAACCTATTTTAATAGGTCACTGTAATGATTGAGCTAAATGTTATGAAGAGAAGTAATTTCCTTAAGCAATTACTCGTGGGTAACCTAAAAACCTCATAAATTTAATATAAATATGTTCGATGAAGGTGTAAACAATAAATCTTACAAGAATAAACCAGTTATCATTATAAAGAAGAGTAATTTATTTGGGCTACAACCTCCGGCAGACAGATTTTCTATCTANCAGAAAACAAACACTTTGAGCCCTGAAGATGATCTCAATAAAGATCGAAACATTGGCACGATAAAGAAAATGTTTTTCTGAAACCTACATCACACCAGACTGCATCTCACGACTTCTGAATAACTATGCCATAACGCTTTTGTTAATTATTTGTTTATTAATTATGAACACATTTATCAACGATGTCTATCTTTCTATCTATCTAAGTAGAAACCCTTCACCCACCATTGAATCTCCATTCAAAGTTATTTTTAAAGCTAAACTTATATTTCCTAATCTAAAATGTAATAAATTCATTTGGTCAGCGAATGAAGCTATTTTCAAATAAAAATACAACCACGATTTATATTGTAATGTATTTATTAAAAAATAGAAAATAACTTATGAACACACAAATTAACAAAAATGTTACACTTGCACGTACAAGCACACGTTGTACCTAAAAGTATATATTTCCGTGCTTTTACATGTATTTATATATCTTTATTTATTTGAAGAAATTAATAAAAACACTTCGTATACGATGTTTGTTTAGCAGTAATTTCTGTTATGTTTCCATCCCTCTCACACTCTCTCTCTCTCNTGATATTTGTTTAGCAGTAATTTCTGTTATGTTTTCATTCCTCTCACTCTCACTCTCTCTCTCTCTCTCTCAATTTCTCCCTCTCTCTCTCCCTCTCTCTCTCTCCCTCTGTCACTCTCTCTCCCTGCCTATGCTTTTCCTCTTCCAATATATACTTGTGTGCTTTTACATATATTTATTTATCTATCGGTTTGAAGAAATTCATTAAAAAAAACACTTCATATATGATATTTGTTTAGCAATAAATTCTATTATCTTTCCGTCGTAACTACGTTGTATAAAAATTATTTTAAATAAAAATGAAAAGTAATGCTAATAATAAAGTATATTGAACATAACATTAAAATTAATGAAAAGAAATACAAACATAAACAATACGGAAATTCCGTCTGCCGATAAGAAATGCAAAAGTAATTAATAATCTGTTACTTTTTAAATATTTAGATATGGTGTCTGAAATATTCCGAAAACACGGAGGTATTTGAACTATGGCGGTATATGTCATAAACATGTGAATTTTATTAAAAACTTCTCTCTTTCTTTCTCACTCACTCTTTCTATCTCGCTCTTTTTCTCATTCTCTTCCTCTCACTATGTCTCTCTCTCTCTCTCTCTCTTCCTCTTTCGCTTTTTATCTCCACGCTCAATGTTTCTTTCCCTGTGTGTATATATTTGCGTGTTTTTATATTATTTATTTATTGTTTTGAAGAAATTCATAAACAGATATTTTTGAGAAAGCAATTTTGTTATATTGTCGTTGTAGCTATGCTATATTCAAATTATTTTATATGAAAATGAAAATTCATAAATAAACAGTTTCTTTTCAATCTTTTCCAATTTTTTTTGACACACATACTTTTAAAATAAAACTCTTGAGAAAATACAGTATTACAATTAGTTATTAATTTCTAAATATATTTATCTCCACCGTTATAATTTGCTAATATATTGATCGTTATGCTATCCTAGCACAAATATTTTAGCTATTCCTTGGAGTTAAATTCTGTTATATCATGAGTGGCTCATTTTACTTTTTAAAAAATGATTAAAAATCGTATACTTATTTTCGTAGTCGTTTAAAAATTATTACTTTGCTTGCTAATCCTATAACATATAGGGTAAAGTAAGATTTTTAGGAATTAAAAGGAAAAAATTTAAATAACTAGTCTGAAACATTCCGGAAAAACAGATATTAGGGCCAACGGGGGAGCTTTCATATTCATATGAATTATCCTGTATATCTTGGTAAAGACACGTAAAGACGAAGTGGACAATTCATTGCGTTCCGAGAGGTCGAATTAGGGGTCATAACTGTCCGGTCAGGTAGTGTTCGTGATTGAGAGACGGTCTTTGTTAGTGATGGGAGATCGGTCAATGAGGCCATCAATCATATGCACTGGATTGGGAGAGCCGTTTCACGCAACTATTTCCGCTATTAAGGCCCTCCAATCATCCATTCCCATATGTGACGGGCGACATCTGGGCACGTTTTTTTTTTCTCAGCGGCCGGACCTTTTTCTCGACGAGAAAAAGCATGGGAATCGCCGTGGATACATGACGATCGCGCCGACGTTTTTCAAGCCGAAGCATCGGTAGAAACGACGGACCCCCCCCTTGGAAGGACATCGGGTAAGAAATCATTCATATATGTCCTAATTAAAAAAATGACGCCCACCCGAAATTCTGAATGTAGAAACACGTGTTTGTAAAACCCGTTCATAAACTCAATGTACGATGCTTTTTAGTAAAACTTAAAATTTTTGACATGAGAGTTTCTATATACACATACGTTTAAACTACGATTTTAAACTAATTTTTTTTAAACCGTTGTCATAATTTTTTAACATTTCAAAAATAATAATTACCTTATAAAACAGGGTATATTTTAAAATATAGTTAAGACGTGTAATAACCAGGATAACGGTTTTGGGTTCGGGTCCCGGCAATGCACATGTCTTTTTAGGTGAGGATAATATGAAAAAAATATTGAACGCGTAACCCAATGGAAGTAAAACCCCCCTGTATGACAGGAATGATTTTACTTTACCCTTACCTAGTATCAATGTTTATTATTATTATTATTATTAACTGTTTTGGTTAATAGTGAGATTTTACTTGTAAGATAAACAAGTAGTTTGGTATGTGGATATTCTTATTGTTGAAGTCGTGAGGAGCGGTGAAGAATGAGGTAGTTTAGAAAAACACCTTTTTAATTTTTTTACCGACGTTTCGACCTTCACTCGGGTCATCTTCAGAGCATAAAGTGTGGTGCTATTATAGTGTTGTCATTTGGTTTTGTATAAAAGTGGTGAAAGTGTTTTTAACTTATGGAAAAGATAAAGATAATTTTTTTTAAATTTAACTTTCCTTTAAGGAAATCTAATTTATGGCCTTATGTTAATCATATCAGCCAATGGTTTATAATTATGAATAATTTTATTTAACAAAAAAATTCCTCTTTTTTTTACGTCTGTTATATTATGATTTTGTTGTGGTAAATGTATTTAATTAAGGGTTCAATTACATCAGTTTTGCGGGAGTAGCATAGGAGATTGGACATTGTGATGGGAAGAGGTATGCCGGCCATGATCAACGACCTGTAAAATGCTTCTCTGCCTGAGGCGGTAAGAGGGCACTCAAGAAGGACGTGTTGGCATTGGCCACTACTAAGTTGTAGCAGGAGCAGTAAGAGGAATTATGGATTTTAATTTTGTAAAGATGGACAGGTATGGGCGTTTAGTCGGAGGCGGATTATGGAAATGAGGGATTGTCGAGGATAATTCAAAAAACGGAACCACGGGAAGGAATGAATATGGTTTTGAATTGATTTGTAAACCTTGGCATTACTTGTGGAACTAAACTCCCTTTGCCAAGAACTCAAGGAGTGCCTGTACAAATGGGATCTAATATTTCCAACCGAGATGAAAAACTGCAAAGGACCAGATATGGCCGCCTCTTTCGCCAGTCTATCGGCTTCCTCGTTGTAAACATCGTCGTTATGTCCTTTTACCCAGATTATATGAATTTTAGTGTTGGAGGTTTTTAACTGACATATTAAATTGAAAATCTGTATGAGGATGAAGTGATTGGCTTTTAGAATACTATGAAGGGAATTGACCACACTTTGGCTGTCAGATATAAAGATAAATTGCTTCACAACTTTCACATAAAACCAATAAGACACCACAAGAATAGCCCT
This sequence comes from Cimex lectularius, assembly GCF_000648675.2. Taxonomy (NCBI): domain Eukaryota; kingdom Metazoa; phylum Arthropoda; class Insecta; order Hemiptera; family Cimicidae; genus Cimex; species Cimex lectularius. Next base: position 1,107,911 of record NW_019392904.1, on the reverse strand, counting down.
GAAGATGATCTGAATGAAGGTCGAAACGTCGGCAAAAAAATGGCGTTTTTCTAAACTACCTCATTCTTCACAGCTCCTCACTTCATCAACAAATTATGAAACAACACAATAGGTCACTAAGAAACACACATATATTCTTTTTTTGTCCATTTTTTATGAGTACCTTTTAAATAATTTAAACCAGTGGACGTTCATCATACCGTAAAACAAAAACTCTATGTTTATAAAATTCAGTCCATAATCGATATTAGGAAAGCTAGGACAAAAATTCAATAAATTAGACGATACCCTAATTTTCATTGATTTCTTATTGAAATAACTCTAATAACGAATCATAACTAATAAATAATTATCCATCTGGCCAAAATATGCGTTTATGGTTTTTGATCGTAAAAGTCCCACTATGCCATTTTCATATTAATCTCCGATGTTAAAACGTTACACGGTTACACGGACTGAGGAAAATGGCGATCTGAAGGCTATCTTTGTCAAATATGGCCGGTGAGCAGGCAAGTGCAGCAATTTTTGCCCAGTCACCAACGAGACACGAGTCCTTGGAATGTAATGAAGGATTGCAGAATTGCATTTTAATCCACTAATGGACCCCAATCGGGTTCTGCAGCTAATCAAATTGATGAAAGATATTTTATAAAATTTTTGGTACAATATAAAATGAAAGATCAATGCAAATTTTTTATTGAGTTTCCCTTTACCAACTTTATCAGAATTCTACCGTAGAGATCTCATTTTCTAACTCTCTACAAATTTTTTGCCCCTTTTAATCTATCTGCATAAATTCAATATTTACAATAACTAATAAAATGCTATTGTACCTACATAAGAAAATAAAAAACAAACATATGCAATTAAACAAGATTATGCCAAGATTTTTACAAAAGAAGGAAGCAACTAAAATTGACGTTAAGCATGCTTTGCGTAAGTAATATCGTTATAAATGAGCAAGATTAATGAGAATATATTTACTAAATAACAGCGTCATAAAGTTTATTAACACTAAACGTCTGATTATGCAAAATTTAACCGGCATGTTATGTTGAACTAAATATTTATTTCAAACTATCTATTTTTAAACCAACATGAACAAAAATCTATGTTTATCGTTCAAAGAATTTGTATAAGTTAATAAACTATCATTATTTAAATGTTGTTAGTACAAAAATTCCCTAAAATATACTGGCTGTAACTCAATGAAAAAAAAATTAATTGAACGAGAAAATCATTCGAAAATATTTTTTACTTTTAAACATTTAAACTAAATTGGGAAAAATTATAAAAGGTAATCAGAATTATTTTAATGCTTTTTAAACAATTTGATTTACAGTAGAAAAATCAGCTAAGCAGAAATAAAGTTATGAAATTGTTTTACTTATAATTCACAATTGTCAGCTTGATACTTACTAAGTCTACTTTTTCATTTTAAATTAGTTTTGAAAACAAAAATATCACTATTTTTTATACATATAAAATAAAAGAAAAATTCAAATTATCTTTCTTAAATATTTATACTTGTATTGTGAATAAATAAAATGTACAAGTTTTTATGCTTTGCTTTCGAAAAATCAATATAATTAAAAACGTGTGGTGTTCAGTGACCGATAGTCAATAATTATTGAGAGATCGTGAGGTGCGGTCTGGTGTGACGTAGGTTTTAGAAAAACATTTTCTTTATCGTGCCAACGTTTAGATCTTTATTGAGATCATCTACAGGGCATGGGATTTACAAACGTTGTTTAAATTTAACAAATACATGTAGGATGTGGAAAGAAAAAAAAAATTTATGCAATGCAAAATAAAACACGATCTCCGAATAATAATTAAAAACATAATATGATTCATATTTTTTCTCGTTATTTTTGTATTCTTATCTTTCTGTACTGCAAATAGATGTTTACATATTTTATTAACTTTGTGAATTATTAATTATATTTGCAAAATTCTGATGAAGCGGATATTCCTTGGAAACTTGACAAAGTACTGAGTGTTTTAACCTTCCTTCAAATTAGATTTATCCCCTTTTTAAATCAAAGTTACTTTATTAAGGGCTGATGTCAATTACATCGAGATACCGAAGTTCGAACTTCATTTATTGTTATACTTTTTTTCTATTTATAAAGGTACTTTTGTAAATTAACGAAATATATTTTAACATATGTGGAGGGTTTTTAAAAATTAAAATGGTCTAATGTTCAATTAAACGACGTAAAATAGTTACAAAATTATATTATTCTTGTTAATTGAAATTTATCTGTTGATTGCATGTGTGTATATCATTATTTTTTACTAGCAAAGAATTTAGAAATGTTGCGAAACATATGAAAAAATTGTTCTTTACAATATTGCCAATATGTATTTTTTTTATAATGTGCAGTTCTTGTTGTTAATCTATAGATTGTCTGTCCACCTGTTAATATTTTTAATCTTTCTATAGGATTAAAAAGTTTGTTTATTACATGTGAGAGGTAAAAAAATTGTAGACTTCTACTGTCCTAATGATCATGACATTTGATGGTTTATACATCGTTAAATTAAACATTTAATTTATTTTGTCGTTCGTTCTGGATTTATTTAACGCTACATATTTGTAAATCTACTATTTCAGATGCGTGAATGTAAGTAATGTAATAAAATATATGTTAAACTGAGACAATTACAATTATTGAGAAAGTATGGACCAGTTACTACATACTTCATGTTACTTGCTAAATTTACAAAAAGTTCACGTTATTTGAAGTTTGTATTTTGCAATTTTGATTAACGTTTTATCATTTGGTTTGAGAGAAAGAAATTTTTTTTACTGTTGTTCATACTTGTCCGACTCAATCCGGAGATTTCAACGTCAACGTGTCCTGTTCGTTTTTACCGAGCACGCATGCGTGTATTGCAAATAAATGTCTTCGCGAAATCGCTTTGTGGTTACTTAGCAAATGTATTAAATTAGAAATATGAAGAGAACTTCTCTATGTAACTGTCTAATGACTATTTACAACGTTAGCAAGTTGTAGTCTTCGAGATTTTTTTTTTCAGAAGAAGGTATTTTTAGTTGAGTTCTAAACTATAATATGGTATAGCTCGAAATAATAAATAACGTGTGGTGTTTAGTGACCGTTAGTCAATGATTATTCGGAGATAGTGATGCTGTCTGGTGTGACGTAGGTTTTAGAAAAACATGTTCTTTTTCGTGCCAACGTTTCGATCTTTATTGAGATCATCTTCAGGCCTGGGATTTATAAACAATGTTTAAATTTTACAAATGCATGTAGGAAGTGAAAAAAATGAATTTATACAATGCTAGAAAATTTTCGATTAAAAAAATGAATTTATACAATGCTAGAAAATTTTAGATTAAAATAAAAATGAATTAATACAAAGCTAGAATTTGTTTTAGTGTTTTAGTTTTTCTAAAACCTACGTCACACTAGACCGCATCTCACGATCTCCGAATAATAATAAATAACGTGTTACATACATTAATACAATTATACCTCATTTATATTACTACATTAATTAATTTATAATAGAAATATTTTACTAAAAACAACTAATTCGCGTAGGTGGAGCAACAAAAATCTATGATAAACCAATATATTTTAAGCTTACAAACCGATGGTAGAATAGAAAATGTTTGTAAAATGAATTAATATTTCTTTCGTCGTTTAGCACAGTACCGCAGAAAATTGGAAATTAATATAGCCAAAACATTGCTAACCAGCTGGCTATCCCCGACTTGACAGCTGTTCCACAGTTTACAATGTCATAATTTATAATCAAGATGTTTTGTCTCCGCTCCTATTATTCCTGTTAGCGTTTCGTTTTATAGTTCCCGGACAAGGAAAAAAGGTTGTAGTTTTTAGATTCAGTTTTTGTCACTGTCGGTGTCTTTGACTGCCGTAATGTCTTTTCTTTTTCTTTTTTTCTAAATTAAGTGTTAAATGTATCGCCCATTTTTTTCTCCTGGATAATTTGGATGACGGTCTNGGAGGGAAAATTCAAAAGGTGGGGTTGAGATGGAAAGTTGGTGGCCGAGTGGATCGAGGTCACGATAGCACAAGTGGTCGAGCAGCGGCGTATCAAGCCAATGATCGTGGGTTCGAATCCCGCTCGTGCCATTGACTTTTTTTATCTCAACTAAAACCCCTAATTTACTTTAATTATTTTTTAACAGACGATTTTAAATTTCTTTGAAGAACGACTTAGTCTTGAATTCGATTGAATCGTTATTCAAAAAAATTTGAAATAGCCTATTAAATAATAAAACTTGGTTATATCAATTTGTAGACATATTGAAGATTTTTTCGATTGATAATGACCTTAAAAGATCTTAAAATCGGTCGAAACCCAGACAGTGACGTTTGTATTTGCTTTTTTATCAAGACCTTACGGTGATCCAGATTATTCAATCTCTGTCTAAACGCTGTTGATTTTGATGATGAAACTAGGAAGCGGAGTTTATTCTCCCTAGGCACTGGATCCTTCTGACTTATTGTACCTTCCTAGTTCCCTAGTTCAGTGCAATCGACTCAATGCTTCTTCTCAGAAGTATTCGGTCATTGACTGTTGCGCTACAATTTCAATCCCTAGGTTTTTACTGTATTTCAGGTTAGATCTCCATTGAGCCTTTGCTTCGCATTCGAAGATGATATGGGTGGCTTTTTCCTCCTCCTCATTGCATAATCTGCAGTGGGACCATCGTTAAATGTCCAGGTTGTGTAGATGTTTTCTCAGATGCCAGTGACCGGTAATAGTCCTGTCATTCCTCTGAGTTTAGCCGTCTCCAATTGCTGCAGTGATTTTGCCAGTCTTGGTGTGGCTTGTTTCAATATAAGTTTACTGTGTCCAGCGCCGCTAGAGTTTATGCACTTCTCGTTTTGTTTTATTTGGATCCATTCCGCGATGGAGGATTCTGTATGTGTTTTTGTTATCCCAAGTTTAGGTTCGAGGCCTACGTATGGTCTTGCATATCCTCCTCAGTCCAGTCTGTCTGCTTTTTCGTTATCCACAATTCTTTTGTGCCCTGACACTCAAGATGTCATCAGATTGTTGTGTTTCCCCTTGTTTTGGAGATTTTGGATGCATTCACTGACTCATTTTAATGTAATTTTTTTACGTGCTAGTGCTTTAATAGTTGCTTGGATATCAGACCTTATGAGGATTTTTTGCCAGTGTAACCTATTTTTACTAGGGCATACGCTGTTGATCCAGTCCTATTTAGAGTGTTAGATAAAATCCGAGTACTTATTTTCGTTTGTTATCCTTTATGGATCTTTTTATTTCTTTATTATATTTAGACCATCAGCGTTGGTCGTTACTACTCATCTAAAAAAAAATGAAGAAAGAATTTAATGGTATTTTCTATCTATTGTATTGTATGATTGTTAATAATTTATTTTTTTATTTAACCTTTCTAGGTTCCGCCAAATAAAAACAAGAAACATTTTCAAAATTTAACTACAGTTTGCTTAAAAACAAGCCGCTTATTTTTTGTTTTTATGATAGGTAGTATTTTTCTTGGTAATAGTTTACAATAAATATTGCCTTTTTTGTGCGTTGGAAAGATCGTAGATTTTAAACTAAAACATGCGGCGTACTTTCATCCGATGGGCTTTCAAAAGTCATCAAATAAAATACTTATGTTTGAGGTTAGAGAACAAAAGAAAGCATGTAAAAAACTCACTACGGATTTCAGCAAACGTACTGACACACGCAAAGTGAAAGTATGACTTTTTGAAAAGTCAGATGGCCGCGATTAATCTGATTTTGCAAATGAAGAACTGGCATTTGTTCACCCTGGGACAAATCGTTGTGCATCCATGAACTTTTCTTATCTGGCTGCAATTTTAAACCAGGTCAATATATTTTCTTTGAAAAACGAAAATATATAGGTTTGTTCTATATTTGCGTATTTTGTTTAGGATGAATGAGGACGAATTTATATGAATGAAAATGTGTAAATAGTATGGAATGTATTCCAAACGGTGGTTCATGATTTTTACTAATATGTTTATTCACGTTAGTCCACAGATATGAGTTTTGAAATGAAAAGTGTAAAAGAGTAAAAAGAAAAACAAAAGATCATTGCGTTAACTACCTACAGGGGTTATGTGCAAGTGCGGCCCCCTGGGAATGAATTACAGCGTCAGGAGAGGAGGGACCGACACACGAGGAACCCGATTATTAGGTCCGACACCTCGCCGGCTACCAGTCCATCACGGCATTCCTCCGCACTCCTCGGCCACTCTTCATTAACGAGCCTTTTGCATTTCATCACGTCTGTTAGTTTTAATTTACACGCGTTTGGGCTGGATGTGACTCCCCGGGCTATGGGAAAACGCGGAACGATTCCCTGTACAAACTGCGTCTTCTTATGGACCAAGATTCTGGAATGTCACGCTTTTAAACAATGCAGCAATTTATAATATTTTTTATAGATTGCAGGGTTTTTACATAAGAGATTAAATTATAACAGGGTTTTGATCTAGACGTTTGTTTTAATGACAATTGCTACGTATAACCCCCCGCGTTCATCCTGTTTGGCTCATACAGACTGGTATGTTCTCGCAAACATGGTTCGCCATTTTGCGTATACAGGGATAGGGATAAGGAAAGTGATAAAAGAAGCAGCCACAAGGCCTTCTGCACCTCGACCTAAATAGATCTATTGGACTCCTCTTTTAATTATAATTCACCGGCCATCTTCAGGCTATTAACCAGTCTCCACAGCTTTGCCAGCGGTGCCTCTGTGTCGGATCTTACTTGTGGTTTTTCTTGTCCCAGTTGAAAGAACCTGCACCTATATAGCCTTCACAGAAACATAAAATGTGTTCTGCGGTCTTCTCTTCCTGGTAATGTCTGCACAGTGTTTCTTCTGTATGTACTCCTCTCTGGTGCATGTGCTTTTGAAGTGGCAGTGCCTAGATCTATTGGACTCCTCTTTTAATTATAATTCGCCGGCCAGCTTCAAGCTATTAACCAGTCTCCACAGCTTTGCCAGCGGAGCCTTGATGTCGGATCTTGCTTGTGGTTTTTCTTGTCTCAGTTGCAAGAGCCTGCACCGCGTAGTATCTGCGCAGTGTTTCTTTTGTCTGTACTCCTCTCCGGTGCATGTGCTTTTGAAGTGGCAGTGCCCCGTCAGGAGTCCAACCAGAATCCTGCTTCGGTTGCTGTTGCATTCCAGTAATTCTTTAGTAAGTTTGGCGGATAGTCCTTATATGAATCTCTTTGCGTGCCTCATAGCTGTGGTATTGTTCCACCAGGTTTTGGACTCATTAAGGATCCATTTTAAGATGTATTCTCTTTTGTGGCAAGCTAGGCCTCAGTAGGGTTCTGAGCCCATAGAGTCTATGTTGGCTCCCTTTTTGGCCATGTCAACCTTTTCGTTGCCTCTATGCCCCGAATGTCCAGGGACCCATGTCCAGGGTCAGGTGATTAGTGTCGCTGATTTCCGTCAGGGCCTCCTTGCATTTCGGAAAACGCTTTGCCTTCGCCTCGCATGAGGCTAAGGCTCTGAGAGCTTCCTGGCTGTCAGAGAAAATGGCTACCTTCTGGGAATCTATTCCTAGCCTTTTTATTTCTCTGGCACGTTGTTCAATCGCTATGATTTTAGACTGGAAAACTGTAGCATACTTGCCTAGGTTTACCGTCAATTCGGTCTTGGGGTTCATCCCAAAGTCCTCAGCTCCCGTACCCTTGTCGGTTTTGGAGCCGCATCTACAGGAGTTGAACTGTTGTTTTTTATGTTAGTTTTACTAGTTTTATAAAAAATTAAAGGTTTTATTTATATTATTCATTTCGTTTTTGTTTTGTTAGTTGACTACCTATCAAGGCAGCAGTTAAATGGCGGTTCCGTAGTGCGGCGAGAGAAATCAAACGGTCGCTTCTTCTTCATTTCGTCTTACTTCGCCATCGACCACAAATTTGTCTTCGATCGAGACTTCAAGTGGACCTAAGCCGCTGCCATTGTGAATGGTAGTGCGCCGCACACCCAGGACTTTGGCTATGTAACAATGTCCATGATTAGCCAAAGCATCCGTCCAAGCGATATCTTCTCGACTTAAAACCTCGCTTTTTAAGAAAAAAATAATCTCTTTTTTTGTCAAATTTATTGTTTTATCAAAGAAACTCATTTAAAAAACAATGAAATCACACGAAAATTTGGATCTGGAAAATATGAAATTGAAATGAAATTTTATATTTTTAGCCTAAAGAGTGTAAAGGATTAGTAACACTATGTAGGTAAGCAAAAAATTAGTAAAGTTATGTTGACGTTTTAAGTGAACTATTAATTTTTAGACCTAGTTATTATGGAAAATAAACAAATAGACATAAGTGTTCTGTTGTTTTTGTATTTAAGTGTATTGTTTTCTTTAAACATAAGGTTTTAATAGAAGAAATCGTATTTAAAAAGTATGTCAAAGGTAAATCTAGTCAATAGCTCCTGCACATCGTTAAGATTACAGTGACTTGATGCTCCCTGCTTGCAGCCTAACTGCACTCTATTTAACTGTAGTTTAATTTTTGCCAATTGGCACATCTTTTAAACAACAGCCTTTCTAAAATTATAAAGGTGTAAATTTGGTATGTTTTGAGTTGTTTTTGCGTTCAACCAAACGGACAAACGGAATCCAAAGTTACTCAGAGTTGGTCGTTAAATTCATAATTTTTTAAAATCTCAGTTATCTACATTTTCGAAGCTAAACAGAATATTTTTAGTCGTTTCCCTCAGTTTTTTCAGTGCATAGAGCGGCTTTAGCGTTAGCCGGGGCAGAAACACCTGAGCACACAGAGACAACTGAACAAATTAGTGTGATCGGTGAACCCAAAATAGAAATGTGGACAAACGTTGGGTCATTCCCGTCACTTCAGTCAACAAAGTTCTGACGTGTGCTCTTTTGAATGAAGCCAGGTCGTCAAAACACGAATAAAAAAGAAAAGAAAAATGGAAAGCAACGAGGAAATAGAGCTCACATTAATATATAGTTAAATCTTTAATTAATTTAATAAATTTTGACAAGAAGTTTTCAAAACTCTTGCATAGTTGTTTAATGCCCACATGTGATCAAATGTTTATCGATCAATATGTCATATGGACTTAATTGTTACGTGATATTTATTCAAAGTCATTTAGAAGTTATTTTAAGATTATAGTAAATCCGCTTTTCTAATGCAAATCCAATTTTTTCATATTTTCAAGAGTTAAAAAGGGTGTACGCGAAACTGTAGTGATTTAGTTAATTCATGGAATTTGTTTAATCAATTAATTGCGATTTTGAATGAAATTAATTATATATGTATTTTATCTATTTTATCTCAAAACAGACATAATATTTATGATTTGATTATTTAGATTTCGTGAATATCTATCTAATCAATAATTCTGTCTTATCCGACCAACCATGATAATGATCAATTGTAGAAAACGGGGCTCATGAGTCAATTTTTTAAATTTTCGGAGTAACAATCTATGCATAATTTAAAACCAAACTAATCGTCCATCCCTGGATGTTCAATTACAGGCCTATTTTTATTTATGTTGTTGTTTTAAAGGCGTTCCGGCACCACATGGACATTTTTTAACACGGGTCAAAGAGGAACAATCGCCTCAGGCGATAGATTTGGCTGGTCCAGGCCCAACTCTTTATCGAACGTGAGAACCGCTTGACGCGCGACCTCGGGTGAGAATGCATTTCCGAAAGACTTGTTGCACAAGCCAGCATAACCACATCTTCGTTTCATCATTGAAGTAAATAAACATCTTAATTGCTTGCTTTTGTCAACGGGCGTAGTCTGATGTTAAAATAACCCACTTAGGATTTTTTGAAATACTGAAACCTGAACCAATACCGGCAAGATGATGACCACAATAAATGTTCCCCAAGAAAGAAAGAAAGAGAGAAGTGTGAGAGGGCGTGAGGGATAGAGGTAGATGAATAAATATAGATAGAGAGAGAAAGAGAACGAGGGAGAGAGAGAGAGTGAGAGAGAGAGAGACATAAAGACAGAAAGAGATAGAGGAAAGGAAATGTAGAGAGATAGAAAAAAGAGAGAATGGGAGGAAGAGTGAGAGAAATAGAGGTAGATCTACATAGATAGATAGTTAGAAATTCAGATATAGATAGATATATATTAGATATAGAATAGATATATATTAGATATATAGATAGATTGAGAGATAGATAGACAAACAGATAGATAGATAAATAGATAGAGAGAATGTGTGTGAGAATGGGGGGAAGAGTGAGAGGGAGTGAGAGAGATAGAGGTAGATCNGTATGATAAGTCATATAAGAGTATATTTTGTAGTCGCCGTATTTTACTGTTTACTGTTACATCCAACAGCTTTGAAAAGGAGATAGAAAAAGAGATAGATATGGATGTATAGAGATTCATCTATATAAAAAGATAGAGAAAGAAAGAAAAAGAGAGAGAGTGGGGAGAGAGATACAGACTCAAAGGGCTTTAGTTTTGACATGCACATGGAGGAAGAATAAAAAAGGTAGAGAGAGAACGTGTGCGAGCAAGTGAGGAGGAGGGAGGGAAAGAGAGAGAGTGAGAGCGAGGAAGAGATAGAAATTAAATGAGATGAAATATCTTTAAATTTTCTATTCTTAACAATTCTATATTTTTATTTTCAGGATTTGGTAATCATAGCGTTCTTGCGCCTGCAAGAATTCGGTATGATGCTTTATGCGTGCTTAGGTACCGGGTCTTAGCTGTCGAAACGCGGGTCGAAAACGCCTCGAGCAATTAGGAATCGTTTTCGGCGTCTTTCTCAAAAGAAGGGGCAAAGATCGAGGCTTCCCACAGAGCGGCCCAAGAATTAATATCAATAGCGGAGCTTGGTGAGGGCCGTTAGTCGGTGAGACGGCACTGGGATAGTGCAGAGTCACCGTCCTCGGCTCTGTTTGCACTCGCTCGAGGATTAACCGCACCCACTCCTCTCGTCTAATGGACACCCAAAGAAGAAAGTTTCAAACGGCGTCGTTACGCGTAGAAGAAACGACGTTTTAACCATACCAGGTTACTCTAAGGCGACACGAGGACGCCGATTATGACTGCGTGGTTATGCAAAAAACTATCACCATGTCTATTATCGTAGTTAAATCCATGACAAACTGTCAACTATTAATGCTCCTAAGATATTTTCAATCGTTCATCAAACGACTTTCCTATATTTAATTTCATTTGCATTTATTAGCGGGAAAAATATACTACAAAAAATCTTTTCTGATGGACGAAATGATAAAATATATGTTTTTATTTGTCACATAGTGATCTTGGGCTCGTTTCTCGTAACCTTTGCAATGCGTCAAAATGTAAATATATAATATTTTTAAAATGCTGGTTTGTTATTCACTTATTGTAAGCCTGTTACGTAGTTATACTCCTTGGAAATGTGCTTTACAAGGTTTTAATACTTCCACTGTGGACATCAGTGCATCAAAGGTGAGAGTATTCCTCCTTGGTGGTATCCTCTCACTTTACTGCTTCTACCTTTTCGAGAAACTTGGATGCTTGCTATTTTCTCCTTTTTAGCATTGATTCCACCCATGTGCAGCAGGTTTTATCAGTTCCTCCCTGTTTCCGTGCTGTAATCGTTGTTTCAACTGCTTAATCAATATCCAAGAAGGTTGCTAATGAAATCTTCTTGTTGGTCAGTTAACCTCTATTTGTATCGTTATTTTCTGTAGACCTGATTCACAGGGTTTTCCTTTCTGGTAGGCATGTTGATGTTTATGAAGGTTTTTTTAAATTTGATAGATGCCCCTTACATGTTTCTCAACTAGCCTTTCGATTCTTTTGAATAGATAGAATGTTAAACTGAACGGTTTGTCCTGGGCCAGACAAAGAAAATTTAAGTAGATACTTCTTCTCGTTACCTGGTAGTTCAGTCTTTACATTAAGGAAATCAACGAGGTTTTGTATCGAACGTGAATGTAATTAACTCTTTTTACCTAGCTGGTTTTTTTTCATCGTATCTGATCCCCTTTATCTGTCTATTCACCATCAACAGTCTGTACTTTACGCCCATCTTTTTCTTTGCTTTTTTTTTCTTTGGAAAATGTAAAGGCATTGCCTTTGATCCAGAGATAAAATGTAAAGTGTTCATCATACCGTTTTTCTTTAGTTTTTAAGGTATTAATCATTATAATAAGTACTTTAAAATATTAACACACTATTTATTTCCTTTGCTATTTAAGTTTAATATAATAAAAGTTGGCAACTTTCAATGACTGAAGCAAAGAATTATTATTTTGAACTGTTTAAAACTTTTATTAATGGTCACGAGACCATAAATTCTTTCAAAATATTAGTTCAAATTGACCATATATTGTACAAAAAATTTTGGCGTATCGAAGAATATATTTTAGACATCCTTTCATGAACGTACAAGTATCATATTTTGATTGTTACTCTCTGTAATTAAGAATATGCTACAAGAGATAATAAATAAATTTTGAAATTTGAGATCTTAAAGCTTTACACTGCATGTCGGCACTTAAGAAAATAAATTGAAGTTTCCTTTGCAGGCTTGCTACAATAAATATTGAATTGTGTTTTTCTCCATCAACAAATATCAAACTTACGAAAAGTATTTATCGACGATATTGTACGATAAAAGACTAGCACGATTACGCGAGTCCGTGGATAATCAAAAACACTTAGCATTCGACAAGCGTAAAATTTTACTTGTCTAATGAAAAACTTTAGAAATCTCATGGCCTTTTGTAAATTAAATTACATTAATGGCAGCATTGTATATATTACCTTATCACACCGACGGAAAGACGACACATCTTGAAAAATAAAATGAAAACCTTTTGCAAAACAAGATTTTTGAACATATTTAGATTAGCAAGGGAACACAATATTAATTATATCTATATGAGAAAAATACAAGGTAACGCGGAAAATTCTAGCGGTTTTTTCATTGTTTTAGTACCGTTAATCAGCATTTTTTATCTACATAGAAAGATTAGGTGTTTACCATAATACTAATGTATAAATAATATAATACGAATAGAACAATACATCAGTTCGTAAAGAAAAAGTGTCTTGAACAGTTCATTGTAAATTTTAAAATTATTATTTCTCATGGCTTCAAAAACCCATAATTAGGCAACTCGTAAAATTTCCACTACGTTTGGTGATATAGCAATAAGCAAGCACGCTGCCCAAATGTGTTTTTAAAAAAAAGTAATCCACCAAACACAATCATCAGCTTTTGTTAGTAATATTTGGTGTTCATAAAAGAGGGTTATATGGTGACAGCTCATATCACATCCTGGTTTTAGTTTTTCGTCACACAAACACACACGTGGACACAAACTGTTCTATGTTATGCTGTTAAAGGGATGAAAGCAAAATGTTAAGACGCTGAAGTTTGTTACCGTCAGCCAATTTATGAGGAACCCATTTGTTCAGTCTTCCCAAGTAGATGTAAGCTTGAACGAATGTTTCTGTTAAGTTGACCATTCTCTCCAGATATGTTTGACTGGAATGGAGTTCGATAGCTTCCGTCAATTCGCCATCATCCAAGACCGAATGTATACCGGACCGCGGTTCATCTCCGATCGTCTGATTCCCAGAAACAAACGGTTTGAACAATTTTTTGGGCAGCGCGCTCACTTATTGTTTCATACCTAACGCATCGCGAATTTTACGAGCTGCCTCGGCTGCCCTAGTAATGATCTTAAATTCATATAAAGAAAGCAAAATTTATGGGTATGAGAAGAAAATATTTTATAATTTATAGCGCACTGTTCAAGACAATTTTCTTAATGAACTGACGTGTTATTCTCTTGGTATTACGTGATGTAAACACCTAAATTTTTAAATAGTTGAGAATACATGACGAATAGTTACACTGTAAAAAATATTTTTATGGTAAGTAGTTGTAAATTAATAAGACTTTCAATTTTGAAAACTTGAAACTTTTTGTCATAAAGGCTCGAATATTTTGAAGATTCCTTAGCCATAAGTATTACAAAACATTTTCCTAAGGATTCGTTAAATTTATTATTCAAATTGGTTGATAATTTCCAAAGGAAATTGCACTTTTCCTTCACCTCAGGAGAGCCAATAAAGTCAAATAATAGTATAAATATATAAATAAATAATGTTTCTATGGAACCATGCGCTCTCTAGGATTATTTAGAGAGAACAGAACTGTCGATTTCATGATAGTACCAGAAGTTTTCGAACTCAGCTTTTTGGGTCTTTTCGATTTTTGTTCTTTATATGGGTCGCGCAATTCGAATTTTCAAAAAGGCAAAATATGCGTTTAGTTAAACCCATTATTTTTATCCAAGAGGCCGCCAAAAATGCATGTAAATAATGCACCAAAGTGAAGTTAAAATTTAAAGAAAATATACGAAAAAGTTGAAGGTGGAAAATCACTGGTCTGGAGTTTTTTTTATATTTAATTTATGTGCAATTTATAATCTAAATATATGTAATTTTAATCTAAATATATGTAATTTTGTATAAATTTACATTTACGTTTTGTGAAAGTTAGCATAGCTTTTGGTAAATATATCTTTATTTACTTTAATTTCTTTCAAATTTCATTTCATTTTAAATGATAATTTTTTTATCCAATATTTGAAAACAATCAAAATTAGCTCAAAGAAAAAATAATCCTGAAAATGTTTGGAGTAAATGGGTACCTGTTATTAAGTGTTTTTGCATTGTCTCTCCTTAATTAGTCCTATCTTATAACTTAATTATATCCGTTAGTTTTATTATTGCAACGTTGATGACAGATAAGTCTAAGAACATTTTATCGGAGAGCATGAAAGAGTTATATACCATGATAAAATTAGAAATTTTATCACGCTGTTTAATTACTTTTCACTTAATGATTCCACCGCAATGTTTGTTAGGTAGATGGGCATATTATGGCACTATGTATATGTTGTTGAGACGTGGATAAATATGGCTGCAAAGAAAATTCAGTTCGCCTTGTTAATCTATAATTAATATTTATTAAAATGAAACCTAATTGACAATTACGTAGTACACACGTAATTTTTTTTTACGAGGGTTCGCAACAACAGAGGTTATATCAACCCTCGGGGTGCCGGTGTTTTTGAAAAAAATCCCATTTGTAAGTGTGTCTGGTTCGAATGCAGGGACGCTGGATTCGAACCCGGGACCTTTACCTTACAGTGATGAGCGCCGTGTCAACGCCTAAACCGTTACGGCCACGGACGCCCTTACATACGTAATTCCAAGCGCATCTGGAGTTTATAAACCAATTGTTAAATTTATGCTAGTTCAAATATGTGGAAAAATTAAATATTGTTCATCACCATAAACAACTTGAGAAATACTGGATTGATTTTAGAAATAATTATGTTATTACATAATAGGGTACTGTTTTTATTTTTTCATCTAGTATATAATGTGTATTAATTAATTTATAAAGAAGATAAACTTTCACTTAAAATTCATTATCTTCATGTGATTGATATACGAGTTGTTATAAAAATCAGGGGTATGGCTGATAATTAGGATAATGAATAATAGTTTAAATCATAATTTTTAATGTTTATATTTGTTTGACGTTGAAATCATTAAAGTTAGTTTCAACTGGTGATGAAGGAGATTTATTCATCGAAAGCTTGACGAAAGTAATGATTGTTATATGTTTTTGAATTCGCCTTATTACGGATTTTTATATAATCGACAATGATAGAAACTAAAAATAATTTAAGTACAATATGTTGTTTTTGTGTGGCAAAAATCGGGTAACAAAATACGATATGATATATTATGTAAATATTTTGCTTTTAATTTGTAACTGTCAGGTTACTGTTTATAATTTTCTTCACTTTTTTCATGTTCTTATAGAGATTTATTTTTTAAATGTACAGTTATACCAACCGTTAAGCCAATGTTGCCAACAGGGTATTATTGCGCGTTTATTTCTACTGAATAGATGGAGTTCATTGTTTGGAAACAGGAAGGAATATTTCAAGTAGACACACTTAAAAATTTTTATTCATAAAAGATTGTATTTTTTTAATTTAAACCTTAATCCTTTTTAGTGTTTTTAACTTGACTCGGGTAGACGGATTCAGCAGTTTTGTCGTCTACGACGGTTACTCCAGGCACACCCTTTTCGTCGGCGTACTTCTTCGCCCAGTACATCCACGGGGCTTCGCTGTCATCTTTTCCGTCCGAATCGCTCCATTTCGATGTCCATTTTAACCACGGAGGCAGTGCCGGCGTAGGAGAGGGCTTGCTTTCAGCGGGCACCAACTTCTTCAACTCTTCAGCTACCATGGCCCTCAGCTCTTCTTCAGTTGGTACTGAGGGGACGGGGCTTTCTTGTGCTTCTTTGGCAGGCTTGGCCGCTTTTTCAGATTCAGAAGTGGCTGGAACAGACGGAGCAGAATCCAACGGCGCTGACCTGTCCTTGCTCAACCTTGCTTCTAGGGAATCGTACATGCTATAATCGCCATGCCAACCGCCCCAGTAGCCCCAGGCGCTAGCTTGAGCGCACACCGCTACAACTAAAATAAGAGCAGCTTGCTTCACCTAGGGGAAAAAAATCTGAATAAAATAAACAAGACTGCTAACCATTATTCAACTCTTGTCATTAAATGAGCACATTTAACATACTTCGAAGGTACATTTCGCATGTGATTTATTCCGTGGAAGAAAAGTCGGACAGGATTGAAAATTACAGGCCCCACGAAGTAGAGCTGAGCTGAATGAATAAAGAGTGGGCATGAGTCAAGGGACGTCATCCTTTACAGGTCATCCCAAGTGCGTCTTCGTGATTAAATTATCAATTATTCTTAAATATTTTACGTTTCATAACACACGCTTTCAAATGAATCATTTTGAAAAAACATATAACACACTGTCTGTACTACGAATTCGCTTCTAAATAATTATTACATTTTTATGGATAATTATACTTTTACAGTACCATTAGTCTATTTTACAAAAAATTGTTTCACATTTTGATCTAAACATGAGTTCGAATAAAAATATAGAAAAAATAAGTATAATATGTTTTTGGACTTAGCTGGCCGTAAGCTATAAAACTGGATATAGCCATTATTCGGTATGATTTGAAAATACAAGCTATACAGTTTTGATAAAATATGTGACCACAAATGTCTTACTGTTATTATTCATGTAATAGTAATATCTGATCCATGTTGTAGTAATAAAAAAAATATGTATGTCCCATAATCATTATGATACAACCCGGAGGGCTTGAAAATAGGTGACATGTAATTTTTATTCATTTCTGTCAAGCCGTAGTGATATTGCGCATTTACTTTTCTTGTTTGTTCTTTTATATTTAATTAAGATTTTTCAGATTTGACGAATCAAAAAGCAATTGTTTTACACTCAAATTTTTTAAATTAGATTGACCCACAGGTTCAATAATTAATTTTGATAGTATGCAACTCACTGCTCGATTCTTTCATTTTAGAGATTTCCATTTGTTTCGGGGTACTAATGAAATGTTGACAAGGAAAACATCATGAATATTTGTAGCAAAAGTTTAGATATATTTGACCACTCAAAGACTCAAGAAAGACGACTCAAAGTTATCACTTTAAAATAAAAAACGCCTTGTATGTTCCGATTGTTCACATTCCCGCGGTTTCTCACTAAAACCGTCCCTTAAACCCCCGTACACCGGACGGAAAAAACAATTTTTAAAAATGTTCAACCAACTTCAAAAACTCACCATGATCGCCTCTCGGTTTGATTGTAGCAACGGTTCTCTTAAATAATGAACAGACGGCACCGCTTCTATATAAAGGCATGAAGGAAAATTATTGCCCTTATCTCTGTCTGTTTACGTTCTCACGTAACAACAGCCTAAATTATACGTGACGACACTTTGATACACAGTTAATTGAGTCATTATGGGGTTAGTTCGAGTTAACATTGCACCCGCCAATATCAGCAGAATCAACGAGCACAATTCGCCATTTTCAGAAGTGAAGACATACCATGTCAGTCTTGTAGAACACAACGGTCAGCAGGATAAAGATCAGGATTAACAATTCAGAATAAAAAAACTCGCTTAAGGTATTACTTTCCGTGCCAATTATAATTAAGGTTCATGAAAAAATTTCATGTCTGTTTTGTCCTAAATTAATTTGCTCGTTGAAAACGTTATCATTCGTATCCTTCAACCTCTACGTATTAATTTCACTTTCTTTCTATAAATCTTTTTTGAAATAGATAAGACGGATAAAATATTTTTCAGTAGAATGATTTTTTTTTGTCCGGTAAAAAAAGCTCTCTCTCTCTCTCTCTCTCTCTCTCTCTCTCTCTCTCTCTCTCTCCCTCTAGCTTCAAATATCTCTCCCTTTTAAATTTTGTTTTTAGATTTTATTCTTTCCCTCAAATAACTACAAAAATATTTACAGTTACATTATTTTTTCTAAACCATGTTTCTAATTGTACAGTTAACTTATTCATATGTTACTAAGTAGCACAAACCTTCCCAAACAATTTAAAGATTCGTAAAAACGAAACATTTCTTAACAATACTAGAACAAAAAAGTGTTGTAATCTAATACAAAAAATATGAGGGTTGAAAAACAAGCCCTTCAGTCAGTTGGAAACCATTGGAACATAAGGGGAAAATCTCTCTTTCTCCCTCAAACTCTCTCTCTCTCTCTCTCTCTCTCTCTCTCTCTCTCTCTCTCGCTCTCTCTCTCTCTCTCTCTCTCTTTCTCTCCGAGAGAGAGAGAAAGAAATACGAAATTATTTATAGTTACACTATTTTTTCTAAACCATGTTTATATTAATATCATATAATAGATAATTTAAAATTATATTTATATGTATACCNCTCTCGCTCTCTCTCTCTCTCCCTCCCTCTTCCTCCCCTCTCTCTCAGCAAATAAATACGAAATTATTTATAGTTACACTATTTTTTCTAAACCATGTTTATATTAATATCATATAATAGATAATTTAAAATTATATTTATATGTATACCTAATTAGCTTTAATTAAATTATTCGTTAATCTTGAGATGCGGTCTGGTGTGATGAAGGTTTCAAAAAAAAATTTTCTTTATCGTGGCAACGTTTCGATCTTTATTGAGATCATCTTCAGGGCTCAAAGTGTTTTTTTTTTCTGCGTAATTGTGCCATTCTTGCGTGCCATGTTGAGAGTTCCCAATTTAATTAAATTATTAATATTCGACATAAGTATATAAATTATTTTTAGTTTCAATTTTCACTTAAATAATTGAGAATAATTATGTTTTTTTCTTTTACTTTTTATGTTTACATGTAACTTGTTACATGACCAGATGATTTACTATTAGTCTAAAATAAGCGCAACGTAATTTTTTTTGAAGGAATTAATTAAATTCTACAGTTCGCTTGTTCACATGTTTCCAAGTAACAAACACCTTCCTAAACAATTTAAAGAATCATAGTAACGAAATATTTCTTTACAATAAATTATTCTCCTACAAAAAATGATCCAAAGTTACACCCATACAAAAATTAATAAGAAAAGATAGTGTGGGAGATATTGTGAGAACGGAGATTAAGATAGCCGAATAAACATCTTATTTTAACCCGACGGAAATTCCTTTAGAT
This sequence comes from Cimex lectularius, assembly GCF_000648675.2. Lineage (NCBI taxonomy): Eukaryota > Metazoa > Arthropoda > Insecta > Hemiptera > Cimicidae > Cimex > Cimex lectularius. The sequence continues at coordinate 1,088,295 of NW_019392904.1, read as the reverse complement.
ATGCTTGGAATTTTTTTTTATTTTTGTCCGTAAACAATTCATACAGAATAAACATAATAATCCGTGCATGAACAAGGGAACACAAGGGATTGGCACTGATATCATGTGATCGTAGCAATGTAGTTTTATGGCATATGTACGTTTTAAAACAAACTTTTACCAACGATACATAAATAGTAAACCACGTAGGGTATAAATAACCTTCCAGATCCGTACGCAGCAACTATGATGATTGTACTTTATTTAGAAACATGATTGATCAGGATTATAGTGCTCTCTATTCATTATCATTTTTTTCCAGGATCATCACATTTAATAATATTTGAGGGTTGAAAAACAAGCCCTCCAGTTAGTCGGAAAACATTGGAACATAATGAGGAAATCTCTGTTTTTCTTTCTCTCTCTCTCTCTCTCTCTCTCTTCTTTTTTCTCTCTCTCTTTCTATGAAATTCTAGCTCTCTCTTCTCGGAAATGGTAAGGGAGATCATTTGTGAGATTTTCATTAATAAAAGCGATATTCATTCATTCAATCCGTCGTTCTCTTTTTGGCTCTGTCACTCTGTTTTGCTCTCTATTTGCGTTCTCTCACTCTCTCTCTCTCTCTCTCTCTCTCTCTCTCTCTCTTCCTATCTCCCTCACTCTTACTTTCTCTCTAAATATATATCTTTTTCTCTCTCAATCTCTATATCTCTATCTCTTTCCTTCTCTCTCACTATCGCTCTGTCGATCATTATATCCTTGTCTGTCTTTCTATTGTATAACATTCAAACTCTTCAAAAATAACAATAAATCTTTATTTGCAAGAATGTACATCATGTAAATTTATAACAAAAAATAATATTTTGGTACATCCCAGCCTGCTGTCTAAAAGCAAACTTTGTACTAGACAGCAGAATTTTGTGGAGATCATCAGAAAAATAAACAGAACATATCTTTAAAAAAATGAAAAACAAACGAATAAACATACTTAATACAGAATACACATGTAACATGAAAAAACAATCAAATTAAATCATGGCTTTAAAATATCTCAACTAAAATTTAAAATTTTCGAAATTATAAATTTTTGGCCTTCTTTGTAATTGTTGAAATTTTGAATAATAATCCTGTATTTTAAAAAAAAACTAAGTGCCATATTTAATGAAAAGTTATAATATTGCGTAGTTTTTATAATGTAAAAGTGTGTCAGCCAAATTGTGTTGTGTTATATTCACTGGTGTAACTAGTTACCAGATTATCTTTTTATGTATATATATACAAACATGAACATTTAAGAAAGATTCGGTATAGATTCATTACTAAAAATTTACTTTATAGTTTTTTTCGTATTATATCTATACGGTTTTGTAAAATAATTTTAAAAAGAGTGTTTATAGTTACATCCACAGTCTTAGAGTAGCATTTATTAGTACCTCCCCAGGAACCAATACTATTGGCTATTATGGAATAGAAAAATATATTGTCCTTAAGAGTTCAATTTTCATAAAGTTGCGTAAAATTCTAAATTTATAAAAGGTTTCCTCAGGCGGGAAACCAAAGAATCCAACCACAAATATGTAAATTAAATCTTAAATTCGAGTCCAATGTCACACCAAGATATCTAAGACTATAAGCGAAGGGGATTGGCAAACAAGGACAAAAAAGTAAAGGTATTTTAAGTAGTTTCTTCTTTCTTATTCCTGACCTCTTTTCGTTGGCTATTTTCTGAACTCTAATTACTTATTACGTCTTAACTTTCTCTCTTTACCGACCATTTACTCTCTCTCTCTCTCCTCCTTCTTTTTGTTCCTCAGTCTCACTCTCTCTCTCTCTCTCACTCTCTCTCTCTCTCTTTTCTCCTTCTTTTTGTTCCTCTGTCTCTCTCTGTCTATATCACACTCTCACCATTCACAATCTCCGTTTTTCTGTCAATCTCTGATTCCCTTTTACTCGTCACACTTTCTCACAAATACCCACACATACTCTAAATCTCTATTTCACTCTCTGTCTATATATCTTTGCCTGTATATCTCCTTCTCTCTATTATTATGAGTTATTTTACGTGTACATGATGTGTTAATTATGTACATGTTGTAATTACTGTACTCGTAATATGTAGTGTTTGTATATTTTGTAGTTTGATGTAAATGTTAATCACCTAGGTATGCAAAACGTCTATTGAATTTTTGACAAAAGTTCCTTCTTCTACTAAGGAGGTAAAAATCTTCGTTGCTGGAAAATAATTTATATGTTAATTGGCGTTTTTAACATTAACTCAACGTTTCATTGATCGTTGAATTTTTTATGGGATCTTAGCACGCGTCCGGGCGTATGGTTACTAATTAATCATGAGATTGATGTGGGCCGCATTGTTGGATGACCGCAAAGCCACACCTCCGCGGCCGAACATCATTTCACCTCGTATAATATTCATCCGGTCGACTACCACTCCGATGCGAGATGAAATTTTCCAATTGGAAATATGCGGTCATCTTTCATTGTCGGCCTATGACGCCGGATGGAGACAATGGCAGGTCAGTTATTTAATTAGCGTGGACGAATGGATTCCTGCTGACCTTTGCAGGCTTTGAATGAGCGTTTTGTCTAAGGGCGATAGCGGCTGATGCGCCCATTAGGATAAAGGCCGGGGAGACAATACCGTTTTCCAGGAAGGACAACGCTTAATAAACGACTTGTTCCACTCCTTTATCCCTCTTACAAAAGCGAACATGTAATTAACGGGACCCATCTAGATGGCTTTATTTCGTTTAAAAACTTCTGGCCTAACACAGTTGACTTACCTTAGATTAACAATGAAATGTTGTAAGGACAGTTTGAATTAGGAAAACATCTTAAAACCGAAAGTAGTACTGTATCCAGTAACAGTATTCAATCTGTTGACTTATTTTTTCAAATTATGTATGACCCAAAATATTATTAGAAAACTATTTGAAAAAATTCTCCTCTTGTTTAGCCCATTTTCATCTTCTTTTTGTACCATCAACCTGAAAATTAATCAATCATTGTCTTAACGTGACAATGTGGTTGAATCTGGCAAATAACTAGCTATATTTTCAGATGGCTAGTAAAAATTTATTTCCGGTAAAATATATATTTTTTATATATTTAAAAAACTCAATTAAATTATTGTTGCCCTCCAAAACAGATCCCCGGATCTTTGTCGGTGGCTAGCTTGAAATTCCTGTTAACACAGTCACTTATTAATTAAAATTAACTAATAATCCTACATTAAATATTATATTTCATGACTTAAAAATTAAACGTTCTTAAATATCGATTTAGAGATGTTAAAGTAATATAAATTGTTTCAGATATATAAGCAGAGACACAACCCCCATCTTAACTTTTTGCTCATTTTGATCGGAAAAAGCTTCAATTCAAAATCTGGACAATATTTCAAATGACATAGCTTCATCAAGTCCGAAAGTAACTAAGTAAACCTGTCGAAAAACAGCAAATTTTATAGAAATCTTTAATCATGGATTCATAAATCATTCAGGCGTATATAATAATTAATTTCTTATTTGATCACGTTCTGGGCATTAGACGAAAACAAAATTATAGTTTTTGTTTTTTTTAACATGACAACTTTAGGTGTATTAAATCCATTAGGTTTCGTGGTCTTATTGGCCAAATAAAAACTTTCAATTAATTAATCTTTATGTAAGGTATTGGTTGAGATAAAAAGTCAGTGTCACGAGCGGGATTCGAACCCACGACCTTCGGTTAAATACGCCGCTGCTTTACCACTTGAGCTATCGTGACTTCGATCAACTTGAACATCAACCTCCCATCTCAACCCACCTTTTGAATTGTCGCTCCTTTTTTCCACTTTTCAAATGTCGTGTAATCTGTTCGATTCTCGGCGACAAATGAATTTCTTTAATGCTATTTGTCATTATAAAAGGGATAAAATGCAATTTACAACAAAATTTATGAAAAAGAAGAAAAGAAAAATGTAACGTCAAATATGAGACTCAATTACAAAAATAACGATGTAAATCCTTGAAAAGTAATAAATCATTTCGGATAGTTTTACCGTAGACTCATAGATCATACAACCATTGGGGATAATTTATTATTTGTTTGATCACGTCCGAGGCTGTATTCCAATATTTTTAATTGTTTCACTCTTCAAGCATTCATAGATCAATTCAAAACTAACACTGCAGTAATTTTTAACATAACTGATCAATGTTCTGATAATGCAAATAATCTAGACCTAGGGAATTTAGACAGGTAAACAATCAAAAACGTCACTGGCAACAAGTATTGATGATGTTAAATATTGTATTATCCAGTTGACAATTTAATTTTTGTTTGTTTTTCATGTTAAAATTAATTTTGTCAAAAATATAAGAAAACTAAGATCATCCAATAGATTCATTTATATCAAAACCTACAGACACATCAAATGGATTTCTACCCGATGACTCTAAAAATAGATCAAGATGTGAGGAATATTCACGAAGAAAACAAATATTCAATATTGCTCAAGTAGCAGATAGACCATAAGGCTTTACAGTTACCAAAAAAATAAGAAATGTGCAAAGTTTGGATAGCAGATATTGTTACCAGCGATTGGAACCCTCGTCATACTGCGATTTATTATTTGCCATAGTTATTCTGGAACAATGGTCAGACTATCAACAAACATGAGATACCTATTTTTCCACTGTCAAACAAGGCAATTCCACGTGAACGTGTTTTTATGAAATAAAAATACTACATTGTTGTATTTAATAGCGATAACATAAGAAACCTTATGCTGTTGTAATTAGTGAACATTTTAGCTTTTATATCAAATATCAATAGCTATAGGATTAGTCTAAGGATGTTTGTAATCAATAATGACAGACATCAGAGGTGCAGAGCGTTTGCAATTTTATATACTAGATTTTGTTATATTTATTTTTGCTGCTTCAGAGTGAGGTGTAGTGACGGGTACTCAGATACCAGACCTACACAAGACGGCGTCCTACTTGGAAGCATTTTTGGTTCCTTCTTGCATACTGTTTATGTTCCCCAGAGCACCATTACC